>NC_143522.1:11710383-12020383 GCF_031878675.1 Megascapheus bottae
TTGGTTTTGTTTCCCCAGTCCTGGGGCTTGAACATAGGACCTGGGCACTCTTCCTGAGCTTCTTTTGTTCAAGGTTAGTATTAGTATACCATTTGAACCACAACACCACTTCTGCCTTTTTCTGTTTTTGTGGTAATGAGGAATCAAACTCAGGGCTTCATGCATACTAGGCAAGCATTCTACCACTAGGCCACATTCCCAGCCCTTCTGGCCCATTCTTTACATGAGCAGGTATACCTGCCATGGTGAAGAGTCAAGGCACATAGCCCTGTTGGTCCCTTGACATGTGACTGGGGCCTCAAGAGACCCTAGACTTACCCTTATCAAGTCCTATTTTAGCAGATGGGAATGAAAATCTCACATTTTTTGTAGTAATACTCAAGTATGACCTAAGGTCCTCACACTTTCTAGACAGGAGCCCCATCACTTCAGCCAGACACCGACTGTTGGGGACCGAGTAACGCCATGTCTAATAACTTTCTGCTGAGACAAGGCAAGGCGCAAGAGGCAGGGGGCAAGACTTGATTACCATTGGTTACAAATGTGTTATTGTTAATCACTCTCTGCTGGGGCCTAGAGTGAGGGTATATTAGCTGGAGGGACTTCCTCATGGGTGGTTTTATTGGAGAGAGAGATTTTCCTGCCCTGATGAAGCTGTGTGGCGTCTCTGTTCATGCTCCAGGGAAGGAAGGCTGAGTGCGGGAGGACGATGGGCCCTCTCCTCTCGAGGCTTGGACTCGTCGGGGTGTGTTTTTCCCCATCCCTCCTACTAGTGGAGAGGGACCAGGGACGAAGGACCCCGACAATCGACTCCTTTTAAAATTTCGATAGTTTTTTGTTTGCCAGTATTAGGGCTTGAACTCAGGGCTTGGGCCCTACCCTCTACCTCTGTCACTCAAGACTGGCAGTCTACCTACTTGAACCACACTTGTACTTCTGGCTTTTTGGTAGTTAATTGGAAGTAAGAATCTCATCTCATAGATTTTGCTACCAGGGCAGCAAAGTAATCCTCAGGTCTCAGCTTCTTGAATTGTTTCGATTGCAAGGTAGGAGCCACTAGTACCCAGCTTCTTTCATTACTTTTAAATAAGGTCTTGCTTTCTGCCTAGGCTAATTTGGACTGCAGTCCTCCTATTTATGCTTCCCGTGTAGCCCAGATGACAGGCTTGTCACACTTCACTTTTTATTTGTTGAGATAAGGGGTCTCACTAACTTTTTGCTAGGGCTGGTCTTGAAATATAATCCCCCCTATAATTCCCCTATTCAGCTTCCTGAATAACTAAGATTATAGGCATGAGGCACTGTGCTAAGCTTGCACAAACACCCTTGATTCTCTATAAACACAGACCAACAATATGTGAGTTATGGCTTACTTTTTTTTTTTCTGCCATTCCCAGGCTTGAGCTCAGGACCTGAGCATTGTTGTTGGGCTTTTTCAAGGCTAGAGCTCTACCATTTGAGCCACAGCACCACTTCTGGCTTTTTCTGAACCCAGGTCTTCATGCATGCTAGGCAGGCACTCTACCACTTTACATGATTATCATGACAGGAAAAAGATTTTCCACATATGAACTGGAAGAACTGTAATAACTTTGCTACTTATTTCACATCAAACTGACCTCTGGATCCAGTTTCAACTAGTAAAACCAGATAATTTAGCAAACAAGCTTTTAAAGAGACAGAGAAACAAACATGAATAAGCAGAGAGTGTAGTGTTCCTATTCTTTGCATTCTCCACCCCTTCTAAGTTTGTTCTCAAGATAGCAGCCATAATAGTGCTTTTAAAATGGACAACTGACCATCTCTCCTTAGCTCAAAACTTCTGAAGGTTTTTTCTTAGATAAACACTGACTATAATAGCCATTGACAGTAAGATAAATTCCCTACCTTTCTGGCAGACTTTCCTCTTGGCATACTTAGTCCCTTCCAGCCCAGTGGACTTTCTAGATGCTGTTCCTGACTTCAGCTTTTGTACCTGCCATTTTTTTAGCCCGAAATATTCTTCTCATAAATACCTTGATAACTGCTTCTTCACTCCAAACAGGTTTTGGGTCAAATGAATGTTTTCAGAAGCTTCTGCTCAATTTAAAATAACATTGCCACCACCAGCATAACTATATGTTTTACTTTTTTTCTTTATGTTTTTTTTTCTGTGCAACCTTCAGTGTTTACAGTGTCAATACTTTATACTGACTTGTTCAGTTATTTATTTTTTGCTCCCTTGAAACTAGAAGGTAAGCCCCGTGAGGGAAAGGACTGACTGTTTCCTTGCTCCCTGCTGTCTGTATTCCCTGTGTCCTCATCAGTGCCCAGCACATAGTAGGTACTTGTATGCCAAACGGATGAACGAATAAGAACCTGGGATTCGGAGTCTCACAGACATGCTAGGGCTGCTTGTTCCTTTACAGGAGACTTAAGACCTCTGTGCTGCCATGCACCGAAAACAGACTTCAAGGACTAAATTAGTATAGTTGTAATACAGAATTTTTTTTTCATCAGTCATGTGGCTTCAACTCAGGGCCTAGACACTGCCCCTACACCTTTTGATCAAGGTCAGCACTCTACCACTTGGAGTCGAAGAGCCATTTCCAGTTTTCTAGTGCACAATTGTAGATAAGATTCTAACAGACATTCCTGTTCAGTCTGGCTTTGAACCTTGAGGCTAAGATCTCAACTTCCTGAGTAGCTAGGACTACAGGCATGAGCCACCAGTGCCTGGCACAGAATCTTTTTTTTTTTTCCCTTTGTGGGTCACGGGGCTTGAACTCAGCCTGGACACTGTCCATGAGCTCTTCAGCTGAAGACTACTGCCCTACCCCTGAGCCAAGCCCTACTTCTTGTTAGAGGTTAATTGGAGATAACTATCTCAGGTTCTTTTGTGCCTGGGCTGACTTTGAACCTTCATCTTCAGATCTCAGCCTCTTGAGTAGCCAGGATTACAGGCATGAGCCACTGTGCCCAGCCAGCATCCTTTTTTTTTTTTTTTTGGCTAGTCCTGGGCTTGGGCTTAGGGCCTGAGCACTGTTCTTGGACTTTCTTAAGGCTAGAGCTCTACCACTTGAGCCACAGCACCACTTCTGGCCTTTTTCTATGTATGTGGTACTAAGGAATTGAACCCGGGTCTTTGTGTATGCTAGGCAAGCACTCTACCACTAGGCAAAACTCCCAGCCCCAGAATCTTTTTTTGATGTGATTTTTTTTTGTATTATACTGAGATTCTGCCTATTAATATTCTTGACAACAGGAAATTTAAACCTGATTATATGTTTATCATAAAAATATGCATGAGTTTAACAAACTTCTTATACTTAAATTTTCATCTAAGTAAGAAGAGTGAAGATTTACAAACTTAAAATTCCATGCTTCTTCTTAAAAACTTTATGCTAAGAGAAAAAACCCAGACATGAATAAGAGAATATAAAATTTATGATTACATTTCTGTTATGGTTTTAATTTTGGGTGCTGATACCAGTATTTGATCTAGGGCCTTAGGTTCTTGCTTGGCTTGTTTGCTCATGGCTGGAGCCTTATCTCTAGTCTAGCATTTTGCTGGCTAATCGGAGATGGAGTCTCACAGACTTCTCTGTCTAGGCTGGTTTGGAACCTTAATCCTCCAGGTCTCGGTCTCTTGAGTATCTAAGATTATAAATGAGAGCCACTAGCACCAAGCTATGATACCATTTATATAAAACATGAAGATAGGCAGAAGTTATCTATACTGACAGAAAGCATATCAGTGGTTGCTGGTTCAGAGATGGGAAACACTGTAAAATGGTTGGCTCAAGGAAACTTCTGCATTTGTCAAAATGCATTTACCTGAATACTTTAAATAGACATGTTTTATTATTAAGAAATATACCTCAAAAGGCCATAAAAGAAATACAAATCAAAACAACTCTAAGATTCCACCTCACTCCAGTTAGAATGTCCAGGATCAAGAAATCTAATAACAACAGATGCTGGAGATGTGGCCAGGAGGGAACACTACTACACTGCTGGTGGGAGTGAAAACTCGTTCAACCACTATGGAAAGCAGTATGGCAGTTCCTCAAAACACTAAACATAGAGCTCCCCTATGACCCAGCAATTCCACTACTTGGCATTTACCCAATCCTCCAGAAACAAGGACACACTAAATCCACTAGCACAACAATGTTCATTGCAGCACTATTTACCATAGCAAAGATATGGAACCAACCCAGGTGTCCCTCAGTTGATCAACAAGATGTGGTATTTATATACAACGTAATTCTATGCTGTTGTCAGAAAGAGCAACATTGCCCCATTTGTAAGGAAATGGAAAGACTTAGAAAAATCATATTAAGTGAAGTAAGCCAGACTCAAAGGAACATAAGCTCAATGGTTTCCCTCATTTGTCATAATCAGTAGAAACACTGGGCTCTCCTAGCAGAGATTTACAATAGAACAAAACCTAGATACATAAGTCCATATAGTATGACGCTAAATGAAAGGACCTCCAGGATATAAAAACAAAAGCCATACAATGAGTGATTGCTGTCCTTCGTGTACTATGTTATTTCTCATCTCTTTTGCTGTCCCTTGGTTATTTCATATTATTACAGTATTTTACCTTGTTATCTGATATATTGTATATATGCATATTTGGTTATTTGAAATAGGATAGGGAAGCGGGGGGAAAATAAGATGAGAAGATGAGGGGCAGGGGTGGGGGAGGGAACTGGGGACCAAGATATGAGAAAGGGTATCAATATATGTGAAGTAATGCACCTTCTATCTGGTGAATATAACCATTCTATTAATTACAATAAAAATATATGAAAAAAAACATTTGTAGCTGGGCACAAGTGACTTATACTTGTAATCCTAGCTACTCAGGAGGCTGAGATCTAGGATAGCAGTTTGAAGGCAGTCCCAGCAGAAAAGCCTGTGACTCTTACCTCCAATTAACTACCCAAAACAAAACAAAAAACAAAAAATGCCAAAAAGTGAAGTTGTATAGACTCAAAGGTTGTATAGCGTATTAGCCTTGAGCACAACAGCTCAGGGACAGCTCACAAACTCTGAGTTCAATCCCCAGGACTGACACAAAAACAAACAAAACCCAAAACCATTTCTATGATTATTCTGAAAAAAAATTGACAATATATGTGGCAGGAAGTTCTTTAAATCTTTTCTGAAAATAATAAAATTGGTATCAATGCCTGTGAAGTAATATGCCTTCTATCTGGTGAATATAATGTAACCCTTCTATTAATTACAATAAAAAATATAAGAAAAAATAATAAAATTGGAGTTTGACAAATCATAACAAATAAGACTTAAATAATTACCTCAAATAGTAGAGCCTGGGCTTTCTTTTCTGGCAGTAAGCGTAGTCCTGCTGTGGCCTTCAGGACCACTGGGGTCCTTTTCCAGTGACTTCGGGGGATCGAGTCTTTGGCCACCTCTAAAAGCCCTTGAACAGACTCAGCAGCCTTCAAAAGAGACAAGTCATTCACATAGTGAGCAGTCCATTTAGCAGAACTGTTCTACTCTTTCAGTGGCCCTTGAAGAGCACAGCAACTTCTCTCCCTCTGCTCTATAGAAGCAAAAAGTAGGTGAAATGGGGCACTGAAGGCGAGACCATTATCTTCTATAGTGTGGTTGTTTTAGTGGAGCGCCATTTTGTTTCAATGAGTTATGTTTAGGCCAGAACATTTGAGTACAATGCAGAGAACTCAGGAGTTAAGAATTAAGAGACTTCCTTGTGCGCTCTCTATAACTTAACCTGGAACACTCAGCCTTCCAAGTGCTTGATGGGTATACAGCTTATTTCATCACTAGACTAGATGAGGCAGAGTGCATGGGTACCGTGCAAATGCTACCTTTAGTTGTCATCATATGATCTAAAGGTCAGAACCTACCAGATTAATTTTTCTGTTACTAGTTTCTACATGCACGATACACAAAGGATGGTTAATTTGTAAAAAAGGAAAACCATTATTTGCCATCCAGAAATTCCTAAGTAAACACATTGTCTCTTATTAGTAGTAACCACAACACAATCACCTTTTCTAAGTGTACATCAGTTTCTGAATGTACCTTGATAATGTAGTTGTTTTCAACAGTTCCCAATTTCCTAGTTCAACTGTCACTTCATGTGCTATTGAGTTCAGATAGGCTCTCTGTTCTTTCAAGTTAAACCTTCCTCCTCCTCCTCCTCCTCTTCTTCCTCTCCTCTCTCCTTCTCTCTCCTCCTCCTCCTTCTCCTCCTCCTCCTTCTTCTTCTTCTTCCTCTTCCTCTTCCTCTTCTTATCTGAGGTTAGGAGTTCACAATCTAGCTCAGGCTAGCCTCAGATTGTCTATTCTCTTTTGTGCTGGGATTACAGCCATGTACCATCATGGCTGGCTTTCAAACCATTCTATTTGATTTGTTTTGGGATAGCATCTTGTTATGTACCCTAATCTACTTCGGAACTTTCCATGCAGTCTAGAGTGGCCTTAAACTAATGGTCCTCCTTCCGTAGCCTCCTGAATGCTGGAATTACACAGGTATACCATTATGCCTGGCTCCAAATCTTTTTTTTTTTTTCTGGTCCTGGGGCTTAAATTCAGAGCCTGGACACTGTCCTAAGCCTCTTGGTGCTCAAGGCTAGCACTCGATAGAGTGCCAAAGCACCATTTCTAGATTTTTCTGAAGAATTGAACCCTGGGCTTCATGTATGCTAGGCAAGCACACTACAACTGAACCACATTTCCAGTCCTTCAAATCATTTTCAATACCAGGGTTTCTTTTCTCTTAGTGATTCTTGTGTGACATTGTAGAATCTTTTTATATCTCCTGTCAAAGTTCTGTGTTATGCCTATTCCATTTATTTTGGCATGGCTTTAGACACATGGGGTATATACTGCAGGTGCTCAAATGTGAAAAAACAGCCATTAGCCAACCAAATTTTTTCTTCTTCTACTACTACCAAGGACTTTATCCTCATGTACTGTTTCTTAATTTCTCAGATACAGGTATGGTTCCATCCTGTATCAGGGCACTCTGAAATGAATTGATTAGGTCCCCACCCCTCCACTGTCATGTCTTTTTGTTTGTGCTGGTTATGGGGCTGAACTTGGGACGAGGGTACTGTTCCTTAGCTTTTTTTTTTTTTTGTGGGTCATGGGGCTTGAACTCTGGGTCTGGGTGTTGTCCCTGAGCTTTTCAGCTCAAGGCTACAGCCCTACCTCTTGAGCCATAGCCTCATCTCCCCTTTTCTAGTGATTAATTGGCAAAGAGTCTCTGGGTCTTTAGTACCTGGTTTGGCTTTGAACTTTGATCCTCACCGTCCAGAGTAGTTAGGATTACAGGCGTGAGCCACTGCACCCAGCTTCCTTAGCATTTTTACTCCAGGCTAGCACTCTACCACTTGAGCCACAGCTCCACTTCTGGATTTTTGCTGGTTAATTGAAAATACAAATCTCATAGACTTTCCTGCTCTATCTGATTTGAAACCATGGTCCTTAAACCTCAACGTCCTGAGTAGGTAAGATAATTAGAGTGTGGGCCACTGTATGCAGCCCCATTGCTGTATTTACACCTCATATCCTTGGGAACTTCACACACATCTTCTGCATTTGCATGAGTGCAACTATTTTTTCATTTTTGTGGGTTGGTATCATGGCTTGAGCTCTGGGCCTAGTGTTCTTCCTTGGCTTTTTTTTTTTTGCTCATGCTGGCACCCTTGAACCATACTGCCAGTTCCTGGCCAAGCATTTTAATCAAGTTAATTACTTCAAAATCTTAAAGGAGAAAATACAAAGAAAGCAATTGCTTAACAGCTGCTATCTTACCAGGCAGGTGCCCACACCTATAATTCTTGCTACTCAGGAGGCTGAGATCTGAACACGATGATCTGAAACCAGCCCAAGCAGGAAAGTCAGTAAGACTCATCTACTTAATCAGCAAAAAGGTGGAGGTAGAGTGGTGACTCAAGTGGTAGAGCACCAACCTCGAGAAAAAAAAAAACAAAACAACAAACTAAGGAACAGTACATAAGGCTTGAATTCAAGCCCCAGGACTGGTACATACACATATACAGAAAAATGGTATCATTTTCTGCATGAGCACAATAGCCTTTGCACATAGCCTTTATAACTGCTAACAGGAGATTCATGAGGAAAAGAAAACTGATGAGCAGCATGAGATTTTTATTTATTTATTTTTTCTTGGTCATGGCACTTGAGCTCTGAGCCTGGGTGCTGTCCCTGAACAATTTAGCTCAAGGCTGGTACTCTACCACTTTAAGCTACAGCACCACTTCTGGTTTTCTGGTGGTTAACTGGAGCTAAGAGTCTCAGGGCCTTTAGTGCCCAGACTGACCTTGAACCTGATCCTCAGATCTCAGCCTCCTGAGTAGCTAGGATGACAAGCATGAGCTGCTGGCACAGGTGCAACAGGAGACATTTAAACAACAGTGATGTGAGAATCTAAAAATCAAATCTTAAGAAACTCACCTGCTTAGGTTGATCTACAAAAGCAGAAAGTCCTGGCTTCACAGAATCAAAAATTTCTCCTTCCAGAACTGGAAGCTGTCCTATTTTGCCCAAGAAACAAGAAAGACAGTTATTTCCAAAAGTTAGGCTTAACCTATCCCCTTCCAAATGACCTCACTTATGATTGAATGTCTTGCAGAAGTATTGGATATAGAGGGTGTTGGGCAACCTTTTAGGGTCCTTTTGCCATTTCTCAGAGGGATATCTATATCTCCTTTTCTTCCTGATATGTTCTCTATTTTCTCCCTCCCCGCCCCCTCCCTCTCTTTTTCCTGGATCATGGAGCTTGAACTCGGCCAGGGAGCTGTCCCTGAGCTCTTCAGCTCCAGGTACCCCTGGACCTGGGCATTGTCTCTGAGCTCTACAGTTCAAGGATACCGCTCTATCCTGAACCAAGTTCCACTTTCCACCATTTTCTAGAGGTTAATTGAAGATAAGATTTCCAGGTCCTTTTGTGCCCATGTTGGCTTTGAACTTGGATCCTCAGATCTCAGCCTCCTGAGTAGCTAGGATTATAGGCATGAGCCACTGGCTCATATTCTCCATTTTTATCTTAATTAATTGGTATAACTTGGGGGCTCATATTCTCCATTTTTATCTAATTAATGAATTGGCAGTACTTGGGGTTTGAATTCCAGGCCTCCACTGGCCTAGCAAATGCTCTACTACCTAAGCCACTATAGAACTTTTTGCTTTAGTTTATAGATCAGAGGGGCACCAAATCCCAGTATTGCTCTATCTGCTTCCCAAGTAGCTAGAATGACAAGCATGCACCACCTCATTTGTCCATTTTCTGTGATGAAGTTTCTCTCAAGCTCACACTGGCCTTGAGTTTGCTATGTAGCTCAGCTGACATCATACTTGTGATTCCCTTATTTTTGTCTCCCGGCTCTTTAGGTAAAAGGAAGAAGGAAAACTGACAATTTAGGTAAAGTCATTCTTAAGAGTTTCCTTAGCCCTTTTCCAAAAATGTCAGTGCAACTCTATGTGATCTTTTCCTATCAAACCCAATATTCCTAATATTTGAGAGTTCTGGAATATTGACCACTTTAAGAGAAGATAGAAAATTACAGCATAGTTTTGCATATCTATAGAGTTATACATGTGAGTTTCAGACCCTAGGGAGACCATAACTCTCTTTATGTCATATTGAATTAAATTTCATGTCCAATTCAAAGTGTTCTCTGAAGAAAGATATTCACATTTCTCACACAGCACGTTTGTGGGATAGTGTTGATTCTGGCAAGGGGGCAAGTCGAACTTACCTGGCATTTTCTGCACGAATGTGTAAACATGAATTCGAGTTCCAGTGCTCCCTGCATCAAACATAATTCCATACAAGGTGCTGGCACTGACATTGATGGGGCACATAGAAGACAGGAAGACACCCTCAAACCATGTCTGCTGGTCTCTGTAGAAGACAGTGCTGCAAACACAGGGTATCACCAGCATGAAAAGAACAGTGCTCCAGAAAGCAGCCATCTCTTCCCAAGATGTGGTGACTCAATGTTGTGCTGCAGACACAGTGCTGCTCACACGCCTGTAGTGACTTATGGGAAAAAGACAAAGTTAGTCCAATTGCTTTTTGTTGTTGTTAATCTGTAAATCCTATATTACCCTAAAGGTGTTCCATTTCTATTTCTAATCACCAGAACAACAAGCTAAACCAGTGTAAAACAGGTGTAACACCTTTTCTGAAGGGTATCTGATTCCAAAAGGAAACTGGGATTTTAAATGTACTTTCCCATGCTTAGCTTCTCTCTCTCTCTCTCTCTCTCTCTCTCTCTCTCTCTCTCTCTCTCTCTCTCTCCCTCTCCCTTTCTCCCTCTCTCCATCCCTCCCTCTCTCCCTCTCTCTGTCCCTTCCTCTCTCTCGCCCCCCCCCCTCTCCTCTTAGTTGTGGGGCTTGAACTCTGGACCTGGACACTATCCTTGATCCTTGAGCTCTCTATCACTTGGGCCACAGTGCCACTTCCAGTTTTGTAGTGATTAATGGAGATAGGAGTCTAACAGACTTTAGTGCCCAGGCTGACTTGAGACCTGATACTCAGATCTCAGCCTCCTGAGTAACTAAAATTACAGGCATGAGCCATCGGCTCCAGGCTTATTTCCCAGCTTAGCTTTTAATTCTAGAGTATATCGACTTAATTTTAAAGCACATATACAAGCCAGCACAGTGGCTCACGCTTGTAATCCTAGCTACTCAGGAAGCTGAGTTCAAAGCCAGCCTGGGGACTAAAGAACTTGATACTCTTATCTCGAGTTAATCACTAGAAAACGAGAAGTGGGGCTGTGGCTCCAGGGGTAGGGTGGTAGCCTAGAGCCAAAGTGCTAGGGACAACACCTAAGCCCAGAGTTCAAATCCCATGACCCAATACATATATTATGTACACACACACACACACACACACACACACACACACACACACACACACACACACACAATAATGGGGTTTAAACAGCCTTCATAGGCTTCAGGCCAGAATTCAAGGCTGATAAACAAATTAAAGCAGTGATGTCCTATGACTTGTTGAAAGTCCTAATTCAAGTCAGTGGTGGGGCTGGGAGTTTGGCCTAGTGGTTGAGTGCTTGCCTAGCATGCATGAAGACCCAGGTTGGATTCCTTAGTAGTACTGAAAGATCCCAGGTCAGAACCATAGTGCTGTCATCTTAAAAGTTTAACTCATGCTTTTGCTAACTAGGGAACGGTGGCAAGTAGGCCATAGATTAAGGGAGCCGGCAAGCAACTTGTTCACTCACACCTCAAAGCAGTGATGCTGTGAGGTGCAGGGGAGAGGCTGACAGTCAGGGTTTACACAGTCTCTTCAAAGGCAAATGTCACAGATTTACACCCATCAGGTGGTCGGATGAGATAAGATGGGGATTGGGGAGCTTCCCAGGCTGGTTCCCAGGCTGGTGGAAACCAACGGGAAGTTCTCAGACGCCGGGTCCCATTCTACTGTCAGAAAGTAGTTTTATGGTTTGGGAAACTAATGTTATACAATGCTATACGTGCAGTCTAATTTTGACACCAGATAGGTTGGTTCCTGGAGCTTATGGACATCTGTGTGAACAATGGCTGACTAGGGCTCAGAAGTTCCTGTTTGTGCAGCCTCTGGGTCCTTGGGGATTTTCATTCTGCTTACTGATGGGGAATGGTTTTGGGTCTGGGGGTAGTTATTTTTCATCTCCATACCCTGGGCAACTTACATGGACAACAAGACGGCTGCTGCTTCAGAATGAGGGCGTTTTTTATAGTTTGTAAGCACGCCTTACTAATACCCGTACCTCTCATAACTGGGCAGGAACTTGTGTAAAACCCGACCCTGCCCCTTCCCCATGGTAGTAGTTTTTACAAGCTTAGCCCACGTCCTGCTTGTTCTGTTATCTGTAATCAACAACTAGCCGGCAGTAGCACCATCCAGGCCTTGAAAGGAGCTAATTCTATAACAGGACAAGGGACATTTTCCCCAGGACCCGGGCCCATTGGAATGTGCTACTCAGCGTGAAGACCCTGCTAGCCCATATTGTTAAGGAGTAGACTTTTGTGCCTGACCAAGCGATTTCTGGCCTCTGTATAAAATATATTTTGCTAAGAAAATTATATTATTGCTAGATCACTTACCCCACCCTCTCCCCTTGGTAAATAGGTAGTAGCCTCACAAGCTAATCTGCAGCTGGCCACCCTACCTCACAAACAACAGGTGCTACCTCAGATAAGGGTCGCATCCCCTAGTCCACATCCTGTTGACCAGTCTCTGCAGCTGGCCATCCTACCTCAGATAAGGGTCGCCTCCCCACACAAAGGACATATTTCCCACCGGGCCCTGTCTGAGAGATTAATGGTCAAAATGTATAACTTGTTTCCCAAAGATTGGCTGCCTGCGTGCAGACCTCACTGGAATACTTTAAACTCATTGGCTGTAAAAGCAAGGACTCTGTTACAACGGACTGTAGAACTGTATAAAAAGTCACTCTCGAGACAGATCGGGGCTCTCAGCCACTGACCCGAACCTCACGGATCTCGAGGTCACGTGTACCTGAGAAGCCCGAGCATATGCCCGAATAAAATCCTCTTGCCTATTGCATCCAGTGGTCCCTGTGTGCGTCCTTGGGTGCGGGTCTCCGCGGGTCTTTCAGTACATACACAGAAAAATCCAAAAGTGGTGCTGTGGCTCAAGTGGTAGAACTCTAGCCTTGAGAAAGCCCAAGGAGAATGCTCAATACCTGAGGAATTCAAGCCCCAGGACTGGCAAAAAAAAAAAATAGTGGTAAAATACAGATTCTGAATCAGTCCTCACTTTGTCTAGCTTTCCTTTTCTCTAACGAAATGTATCACTTACAGCAAGTTATTACACACACACACACTCACACACATATGTATATGCATGCATACATATGTACATACATACACATGCATATGTAAAAAATGCTTTGTGACCCTGACAAAGATCAGCCTTTTTGTTCATGCCTGGTGCCCTACACCTGATTTTTTTTTTTTTTTGCTAGTTAATTAGAGATGGACTCTCTTGGACTTTTCTGCTCAAACTGGCTTTGAACCAAGATCCTCTAAGTCTCAACCTCCTATATATCTAGGATTAGAGGTGTGAGTCACTAGCATTTACCTAACTGCTTATAGATTTTTGTTTTTTGGGTTTTTTTGCCAATCATGGGCTTGAATTCCTCAGGTCCTGAGCACTCTCCTTGGGATTTTTTCTATGTATGTGGTACCGAGGAATCGAACCCGGGTCTTCGTGCATGCTAGGCAAGCACTTTAACCACTAGGCCAAACTCCCGGCCCCTGCTTATAGTTTTAAATGTTACTTTAGCAGAGACAAAAAAAAAACAAAAACAGGGCAGGGAGTTTGGCCTAGTGGTTAAAGTGCTTGCCTAGCATGCACGAAGACCCGGGTTCGATTCCTCGGTACCACATACATAGAAAAAAGCCGGAAGTGGTGCTGAGGCTCAAGTGGTAGAGCTCTAGCCTTGAGAAAACCCAAGGACAGTGCTCAGGCCCTGAGCTCAAGCCCAGGACTGGGAAAAAAAAAAAGACAGAAAATAAACAAATCGAAATAGTTTTTTCAGCATTATTTGCATTATTTGGTCAGTTGTGGGACCAGAGGGTCTGGGTGCTGTCTCTGAGTCTTTTCACTCAAGGCTAGCACTCTATCACTTAAAAGCTACAGGACTGCTTCTGGTGTTTTGGTGGAATTGGAGAGAAGAGTCTCCTGGCTTTTCTTGCCGAGTCTGGCTTCGAACTGCAATTCTCAGATCTCAGCCTCCAAAGTAGCTAGTATTACAGGCATGAGCCATTGGTGCTTGGCTTGTCTTGAATTTTTATGTAAGTAGCTTAGATATAAATATTATTGGAAACCTCAAGTAAGGACAGTATAGAGAGCAAGTGTCAGGTTCAAGGCACTGGGTTTCAGTTCTAGTATTTAAATCTACTGAGGAATTTTATGATCTTGAGGAAACTACTGAGCCTCTCTGAAACTCCTTCCTCAAATATCAAATGAGAAAAAAAAGGCCTTGCTTTATCTTCTTCCTACAGTTATAAGAAAATTGAATTATTTATACATAAATCAGAGACTTTTCGAAAATGACTATGCTTTGTTGTAAGATTATCTAGGTTGGGAGTTTGGCCCACTGATAGAGTGCTTGCCTAGCGTGCAGGAAAACCCAGGTTCGATTCCTCGGTACCACATACATAGAAAAAAGCTGGTGCTGTGGCTCAAGTGGCAGACCACTGGCCTTGAGAAAAGCCCAAGGACAGTGGTCAGGCCCCAGGACTTGGAAAAAAAGAAAGATTCTCTAACATCCTTTATTTGTTTTTCTTTTCTTTTCCTTTCTTTCTTTTTTACCTAGGACTTATGTTGTAAAAAAAAATAGGAAAGAATAAATTATTACTGAGAACTTTTTTTCTGATCAGTTGTGGGGCTTGAACTCAGGGCTTGGGTACTGTCTCTGAACCTCTTGGTACTTAAGGCTAGTACTATACCACTTGAGCCACAGGGCTATACTTCTGGTTGCTGAGTAATTAATTTGAGGTAAGAGTCGCATGGAAACTTTTCTGCTTGGGTTGGCTTTGAACCATGATCTCAGATCTTAGCCTCTTGAGTAGCTAGAATTACAGGTATGAGTCACTGTTACCTGTGACATATATATATATATATATATATGATGATTATTTCATTTGCCCCAAATCCATTATAGAGAATATGCCTAAAGCCTGTAACAAAAACACTCAGTAATGTAGCCAGGTGCCAGTGGCTCATGCCTATAATCCTAGCTATTCAGGAGGCTGAGATCTGAGGACAGTTCAAAACCAGCCTAGGCAGGGAAGTCCTTGAAACTCTTATCTCAAAATAACTACCAAAAAGCCATAGGTGGAGCCATGGGTCAAGTGATATAGAGCTCCTCTTGAGCAAAAATGCTGTGGGAGGGCTGGGAGTTTGGCCTAGGGGTAGAGTGCTTGCCTAGCATGCACGAAGACCCGGGTTCGATTCCTCCGTACCACATACTTAGAAAAAGCCGGAAGTGGTGCTGAGGCTCAAGTGGTAGAGCTCTAGCCTTGAGAAAAATCCAAGGACAATGCTCAGGCCCTGAGCTGAAGCCCAGGGCGCAAAAAAAAAAAAAAAGAAAATGCTGTGGGAAATGTGGTTCTAGTGGTTCAATGCCTATAATCCTAGCTTCTCAGGAGGCTAAGATGTAAGGATCATGGTTCAAAGCCAGCCCAGGCAGGAAGGTCTGTGAGACTCTTCTATCCAATTTAACCAACAAAAACAAAGCTGGAGGTGTAGCTGTGACAGAAGTAGTAGAATGCTACTACTTGAGAGAAAAAAAAAGTCTCAGGAACTGTGCCCAGGGCCTGAGTTCAAATCCCAGAATTGGCACAAAAAAGCTCAGGGATAGGCATCCAGGAGTTGAGTGCAAGCCCCAAGATCAGCACAAAAACAACAGTGTGTTCAGTGGAATAATGGAATCCATTCTACCTCATTGTTTTAGTTAAACTTCCTTCTTTCTAAAAAAAGACATTACATAAGAAATAAAAAACAAAGAACTAGGTACTTTATGTTTGGGTGATTTGTAGCAGTTCTGCTACAAGGATAAAAGCATGCAGCTGTGTACTATGATCTCAGTTGTAAAGAAGAACTGGAATTCCTCAAGGTCAGACTTTGTCAGCCTTGGCACTGGTGGATATTTCTTCGTCGTGGGAGCATCCTGTATTAAGCTGTTTAATACCACATCTGGCCTCTACTTAGGGCAAATACTACTTCTCTCTCCCAACCATACTAATTATGAAAACGAAAGATGTCTCTGGATATTGTCAGCTATCTATCTCTTTCTGGCAAAGGCCTATCTGTTGGGAGCCAGAGTGGAATCAAACTGTACCTTGATTTGCATCAGACAATGGCTTTATTGTCTTATTGTTTTCTGGCCTTATTCTGTTTAAATAACCTGAGATTTACCATATGAATGTAACACCTGGAAGTTCCCTGGGTCTCAAGAAGGGAAGAAGCGGGAGTGGAAAAAAAAAAGGGGCAGTCTTTACCTGGACTGCAGGCATCCCGGACCCGGTGTGTCTGTCTCTCTTCTATTTTTTCCTAGTCCTTGCCCCCTATTTCAGGAACCCCAATCTGCGAACCCTGGTTTGCTGCCGGCTGGCCCCGGCACCTATCCTCCCTGTTTTAGCTGCATATTCTCTTGGAATTAGTGAAAAATGCCACTGCAATCCTATAATCACTAAGGATTAATTAACTGGCTTTTATATATTCATTCAAAAACAATTGTGGGTTCTTCTGACCAGGTTTTATGACTAAATTTTCTCTTTTTCCCATCAGCTTGCTTTTCTTTCTTGTTATTGCCCCCCTTTTTTAAGGTTGGAGAACAGGACTTGAACTTGGTACCCGCTGCTTTCACTCACTGGCTAATGCTCCCCAAACTGAGCCATGCCTTCAAACCACTTAGATTTTTTTTTTTTTGCTAGCAAAACTGGGGTCTGACCTCTATCCATGCCCTCTGGGTATGTGTGTGTGAGGATGCTAGAACTTGAACTCAGAGCCTCTGCATTGTCCCCTTAACTTTTTCATTCAAGGCTGGTACTCTATTACTTGAGCCACTCTACTTTTTGTGCCTAACTGGAGATAAGATTCTCATGGACTTTCCTGCTAAGGCTGGCTTCGAACCTACATCCTTGGATTCCAGCCTCCTACCTAGGATTATCAGTATGATCCATTAGTCTCTGACCCAGCCTGGGTTTTCGATACCATTGTCTAGTACATGTCTCTATTTCTTGCACAAGTCATAGTTACTAGCTAAGTAGCAAGATCTGAGTCCAAAGCTCCCATTTCCCAGATCCTTATTTCCTTTATTTAAGAAATACTTGGTCCAGGGGCCAAGACCAAGTGGTAAAGTGCTCGCCTAGCATGGATGAAGCCCTGGGTTTGATTCATCGGTGCCATATACACAGAAAAAGCCAGAAGTAGCGATGGGGCTCAAGTGGCAGAGAAAAAATAGTTCAAGGACAGTGCCCAGGTCCTAAGTTCAAGCCCCAGTCAAAAAAAAGGTAAATACTTGGCCCATCTGAAGTACAGATTACATCCTAAGAAATCAGCCACTGAAAACTGAAAGAAGGGCAGGTGCCTGGCAGAATGAATACTCACAGATTACTTAAATCACTCCCTTTCAGCTGTTTCTTCTTTTACAGCAAATAGGCTGGACATGTAGATCAAGCTAAATAACTGAAAACAAAAATACCCTTTTTAAGATTCTCAGAGTATTAATGTTGGACCTTTGCCTTGTCTACCACCTGATCAGATTTTTAAAATTATTATTATTTTTGTAAGGTGTGGGGCTTGAACTAAGGGTCTGGACTTTGTCCTTGAACTTTTTTCTCACTCAAGACTAGGATCTACTACTTTGAGCCACAATGCACTTCTAGTTTTCTGGTGGTTAACTGGAGATAAAAGTTTCACAAATTTTCCTTATCCTAATTAGCTTCAAACTGCGATCCTCAGATCTCAGCCTTCTGAGTAGCTAGGATTACAGTCCTGAGCCACCGGCACCTGGCTTTCCTCAGAATTTTAAAGGGGGAAAATACATCCTGGATATCTACTTTCATGGAATAAAAACTGCGAGTCACACCAGGTGTTCAGTGTAACTGCAAACAATAGATTTTAGAGAAAGCAGAGAATGGACACGTTAAATATCCCTTTTGCCTTCAATCTTACCTTATAATTCCTCTTCCAACCTCACTTTCTTTAAGATTAGCTGTCTGAAAAATAGTATTAAAAAATGTATAACCTGCAATTTCTACAATGGCATTGTATTGTATATGATCTGACTGCACAACTTGCCCATTTTTTAAAAAAATTTTATCCAAATTTTACCTTCCCTGTTCCCAGTCCTCCCATCCCCTCCTTTCTTCTCTTTCAGTTCACAGGTTTGAACTCAGGGCTCCACACTTGCTAGACAGGAGCTCCACCCCTTGAGGTATACCTCTAGCCCTTTTTGCTGTGGGCATGAATTTTCTTTAAGCAAACACAGTTCTCCACCACCACAGATTATGCAGTTGAGTTTCCCACATTTGAGGAAATTGCAAGGGTCAGAGTACGAGGAGTGCAATGGGTAAGCCTTACTCTGACAAGACCACTATCAGATAGACATGCTCATGGCATTTTTGAGTCTTATTTTTTGCCCAGCCAAGAAGCACAATCTTATTTATGTTTCCTACCATCGCTGGTATGAAATGTACCACTGTGCCTAACCTTTCCTCCTAAGATAGTCTCAATTTCTCTCTCCCCTGTCCCCCTAGGCTTTGTCTGGGAAGGGCTCCTAATCTACACTTCCTGAGTAGCTAGGATTACAGGCATGCTGTCCTCCCTTTTAAAAACCAACTCGGCTGGCCACTTACCCGTTTCTTTTTTCCCCTTCTTTCTCTTTCTCCATAGCATTTTTAACTTTCCAACATACTTTATAATTCATTACATCTATTTTCATATTCCCTGCTTTACAATAATCCCATCCCTCATGTAAGCTATACCGCAGAGATATATATGTTTTGTTCCTGATGTGTTCCTGGTGCTAGAATAGTGTTAATATACAGTAAGTGTTGACTATATAGTCTGAAAGAATAAATAATAATCCAATAACTTAGGTACTTCTCACCTATTTAGCAAGAATATAATAGACAATCTTATCAAAAGATTAATTGTTCACTGGATGATTATGATTCCACACTGCCAAGGAAGGAGTGATTTCCCACAAAGGTGTGATTTTGTCCAAATTTGTCAAATTTTATATGCTTTTATGTTGAAGCTAAATACACATGGCATATTTAAATCACATTTCAGAATGAAGAGTCTCCTCAATAACTCTTGCTCATTCTCTCTTGATCCTCTCTCAACAACCCCCCTTCCAATTCTTCTCTCAAAGAATGACAACTTAGTAGCTGTCATTCACTTTTTGGGGCCTTTGGTGGTGGTGGTTGTTTTGAGATAGGGTCTCCGATGTAGTCTTGGTTGGCCTCAAGTTCACTCTTCTTGTACTAGTCTCCCACAGTTTTCAGTTTTTCTACACCTCTATAAACACTAATCCTCTCCCACTCACCCTTCCTAGAACTTCATATTCTGACTTTACTTTTTCTGAATCATCTGGAGCCTGAAAGGCCACAATCCCAGAGGGTCCAGCCCCTATTCAGTACTCACCTGCTCATGTCTGCCTGCTTGCTGTGAATCCTCACTCTCACTGTTGGTTACCTTTTGCTCTTTGCTCTTACTTGAGCTCTTCTGAATCAAGCTGGATTACTGAACCACAGTCACCTTTGTGCCAGTATGCAACTGGGTTGAATTTTGCTAACTCATTCCCTCTTATCCTTCACGCCTCCTTTCTCTACCTTTTGTATGGACACATGATTGTCTGGCTCATCTACTTTTATGACTGCTAAATGCTACCTAACAAAATAATTGCCCATAGGGCAGAAGTTACTCAAGAACTGTATTTGGGTTGTTTTTACATTAGTCAAATAATGGAAAAGTTAAAAGCACTTCGTGATAATGTCCAATTCTGAGGCAGAATTTAGAAAGCTCAGTAGTGATTATCTAGTTAATAAGTATCTAGTATATAGCAGACACTGTGCTAAGGGTCCAGATATAAAAAGAGAAGTCAAACATATGGAGGACCTTCAGCTTATGAGAAAAAAAAGACATGTGAACCAATGACTATAATATACTGGGTGTGGTGGCTCACGCCTGTAATCCTAGCTACTTAGGAGGCTGAGACCTGAGGATCACAGTTCAAAGCCAGCCTGCACACTGAAGTCCTTGAGACTCTATCTCCAATTAACCACTAGAAAACCAGAAGTGGCACTGTGGCTCAAGGGGTAGGGTCGTAGCCTTGGGCTGAAGGGCTCAGGGACAGTGTCCAGGCCCAGAGTTCAAGCTCCACAACTGACAAAAACAAAAACAAAACAAAACAAATATATATCTGATATATATAACTATTATTTGACAGAATTGTTTGGTTTGTCAACAAAAGTATGCAGGGGACAAGCAATGGCTTAGAGGGAAAGAATGGAGGGCCCGGAGTGTGGCCTAGTGGTAGAGTGCTTGCCTAATATGCATGGAGCCCTGGGTTCAGTTCCTTGGTACCCCATACACAGAAAAAGCTGGAAGTGGTGTTGTGGGTCAAGTGGTAGAGCGCTGGCTCTGAGAAAGTACAAGGATAGTGCCTAGACCTTTAGGTTCAAGTCTCAGGACTGACAAAAAAATGGGGGGAAGGGGGAGAGAGAAGAATGGAGATGAGAAAAGGATAGGAGGTTCTTGAAGGATAAGGGCAAAAGGCAGATCCTGAATCAGAGGGAAGTGGTCTGGAGAAGGAACATATGTAGAATCTGAAAGTCTCAGGTATGGTTGAAAAAAAAAAAAACCAAAAGTATAATGTTGGGAAGGGTAGTTCTGAATGCATTAAATCCTTCGATGGTTCCACGGTGACACTTAATTATTAATTAAAAGTCCATCCTTAAGCAAATACCAATATTGATTGACTTGGATAAAATAACACCATATTTCCCACAACAGGAAATACTGGAGCGGGATAAGAGAGTAGATAAGTACACCAAAAAGAGTCTGAAAACAATAAAACAGGGCTGGGAGTGCAGCCTAGTGGTAGTGCTCACCCAGCATAAATGAAGCCCTGGGTTTGATTCCTCGGTACCACATATTCAGAAAAGGCCAGAAGTGGTGCTGTGGTTCAAGTGGCAGAGTGCTAGCCTTGAGCAAAAAGTGTTCAAGGACACCGAGTTCAAGTCCCAGGACTGGCAAAAAAAAAACCAAAACAATAAAACATAAGATCCACTGTCAGTTCATTCACAGCAGCGCTGGTTTTAAAAAAGTTAAAAATTAAACATAAGGCAAGTTGAAAATGCAATTAGAATGAAATTTTTAGTCAATAAGTTGAACCATGGATAGAGCTTAATAACAAAAGTCCTGCTGGGGCTGGGAGTTTGGCCTAGTGGTTAAAGTGCTTGCCTAGCATGCACGAAGACCCGGGTTCAATTTCTCAGTACCACATACATAGAAAAAAGCCTCAAGTGGTGCTGAGGCTCAAGTGGTAGAGCTCTAGCCTTGAGAAAGTCCAAGGACAGTGCTCAGGCCCTGAGCTCAAGCCCAGGACTGGCAAAAAAAAAAAAAAAAGTCCTGCTAAACAAAACTATGGTGAGTCTAATAAGCTAAGTTTGAGACAGAATTTAGCACAGTGAGCAAGGCCTCACTAAGGGGTTTAACTTGCGATCTACATGAACAACACAAATCAAACAGCACAAATCAAGATTGAGATAGGGACAAGGGATGGGTAACTGGAGAAAATTAAACAGATACATTTGACTAACTGTAGTGGAAAACAAAGTTGGGATTAAAAGTGAAACTGAGGTGAGATAATTGAGTATACCAAATATGAAAGCTAAATAATTTGGACTTTATTCTGTAGGTAGCAGAAACCACTTAAGATAGTGAATAAGAGGGTCACAAATGTGAACTTTGTAATTGCATATGAAATGGAAGTGGCTAGCTTTGTTACAATTACTACAAATTTAGTGATTCCTACTAAGTAATAGGTAACAGAGAATAAAAGGTAAATAAAATAGACCATTTATTTAAGATACTCAGAGTTTAATAATGTAATTCGGTCGTAGAGTACTTTCCTGACATATGTACAGCCCTAGGTTCAATCCCTAGTACCAGAGGAAAAAAATATACTAGACACAATTAGAAAAATATCAGACATGTGGACAAAGATGAGCAGGACTATAAAAGGATGAGAACAGCTGGGCTCCATGGCTCGTGCCTGTAATCCTAGCTACTCAGGAGGCTGAGATCTGATGATCATGGTTTGAAACCAGCCCAAGCAAAAAAGTCTATCCATGAGATTCTTATCTCCAGTTAAACACCAAAAAAAAACAGAAGCAGAACTGTGGCTCTAGTGGCAGAGTTAGCCTTGAGCAAAAAAGCTCAGGGACAGTGCCTAGGCCCTGAGTTTAAGCTGTCTGATCAGGAAAGAAAGAAAAAAAGAGAGAAAGAGAGAGAGAGAGAAAGAAAGAAAAGAAGGAAAGAAATGGGCAGAGTGGGAGGGAGAAGGGAAGGATAGAGAAAGAAAGAGAAAAGAAAAAGAGGAAGGAAGAGAGGGAGGGAGAGAGGCAGGAAGCAAAAAGAAAGGAAAGAAAGAGAAAGGAAAGAAGGAAAAGAAAAAGAAGGAAAAGGATGTTAGTAAAAATGAACGCACTCAATTTTAATATGTCTGAAAATATTACACCTTACTACTATATACTTTGGGTTTTTTTTTTTTGCCAGTCCTGGGCTTAAGCTCAGGGGCTGAGCACTGTCCTTGGATTTTTCTCAAGACTAGAGCTCTACCACTTGAGCCTCAGCATCGCGTCCGGCTTTTTCTAAGTATGTGGTACCAAGGAATCGAACCTGGGTATTCATGCATGCTAGGCAAGCACTCTACCACTAGGCCAAACTCCTGGCTCCTATATACTTTGTTTTTGTTTTTGTCTCAATACATTACCTTAGGAAAAATTCAGAAAAAAATACAACTTATACAATGTTCCACTTATTTCCATAAGGGAAGCTGTTTTTAAACACAATAAATGTCAATTTATGGAGTAGGAAGAAAATAAATGAGAATCACTGTATTTTCATTTGAGAATAGGTATAAGCAAAGAAATGTAACTGACACACCAATATAGACAAAACAAGTATTTTAAGAAATAGGAAGCCAGGCATTGGGGCTCATACCTGTAATCGTAGCTACTTAGGGGGCCAAGATCTGAGGATCATGGCTTAAAGCCAGCTGAGCAGAAAAGGCCCTGAGACTCATCTCCATTTAACCACCAGAAAAAGCATAAATGGAGCTGTGGCATAAAGTAGTAGAGTGCTAGATTTGAGCTGAAGAGATCAGGTACAATGCCCAGGCCCAGAGTTCAAGTTCCATGACCAACAAAAAAGAAAAAAAAAAAGCACAGGGACAGCACCTAGGCTTAAGCCCCTCAGTTTGAGCACGCATGCACACATGCATGCGCATGCTTGTGCACACACAGAAAATAGGAAATTACCTTATGCTGCATATAGAAAAAAATGTCTATTCATACAATGGTAATACTTAGGTTATGAAGAGTTATTTGATTGAAAGAAACAATACTGACAACTGACAAAGATTTAAAAAGCACTGATTACAAGATTTTACAAAGTCAATACAGCTAATGAAAAAGATTTATTTTAAAAGCATCTTTTATTATATTGTTGCCAGGGAGCTGAAATAAGACTGGTATGAATGGAAACAAAGGGAGGCTGAACAGAAAGAATCTTCAATCCTGTGAGTTGTCTCACAATGGGGAGATTTGCTCTTTTTTTCAAGGGCTCAGCCCCTTACTTATCACTCTCCAGAGTGAATTCACAGATGAAGATAGGACCCTCCAACCCGTAAGTTAAATACTGCAATTTTCAAGAATGGAGTTAGAATTGACAAGTTGATGGTTACTATGACATATATAATTCTTTTTACACAGATTGCTTCTTACTGTAGTTTATCTCATTTAGAACATCTTCAGACAAATGTTCCAAAAGCCCATTCTGTACAATGATACTAACGTGAGTCAGTGCATGCCTTCATTCTCTATTGTTTAGTCTTGACTAAGCTACAATGATCACTTCAGGGAGAAAAATGGTTGCTACTGCTGCCTCTTGCTTCATAAGTTACAATCTTTATCCATTAAGAATCAAAGTTCTAACTGGGCTCACTGGTGGCTCACATTTGTCACCCTAATTACTCAAGAGACTGAGATTTGAGGATGGTGGTTCCTTGCTAACCCAGGTAGTAAAGTCCATGAGAGATTTCCAGAAAATGGAAGTGGAACTGTGGTAAAGCACTTGCCTTGAGCACAAAAGCTCAGGGCCAGCACCTAAGCCTGAGTTCAAGATTCACAACTGATGGCGAAAACATAAATCAGTCCTAGCCAGATGCTAGTGACTCATTCCTGTAATCCTAGCTACTCAGGAGGTGGAAATCTGAGGATCAAGGTTCAAAGCCAGACTAGGCAGGGAAGTCTGTGAGACTCTTATCTCCAATAAACTATCAAAAATAAAAATAAAGCCAGTAGGATAGCTGTGGCTTCTGTAGTAGAGCGCTAGCTTTGAGCATAAAAACTCAGAGAAGACTGGAAATGTGGCTTAGTGGTAGAGTGCTAGCCTAGGCAGGGAAGTCTGTGAGACTTTTCTCTCTGATTAATCACAGAAAAAGCCAGAAGTGGTACTGTGGCTCAAGTAGTAGGGTCCTAGCCTTGAGCAAAAGCTCAAGAGGGGCCAAGAGTTTGGCCTAATTAGTGGTATAGTGCTTGCCCAGCATGCATGAAAACTTGGGTTCAATTTCTCAGTACCACATATGTAGAAAAGCTGTGGCTCAAGTGGTAGAGTCCTTACTATCTTTGAAGAAAGCCTGAGGACAGGCCCTGAGTTCATGCCCCAGGACTGGCCAAAAAAAAAAAAAAAAAAAAGGAATCTTAAGAACAGTGCCCCAGGACCAGAGTTTAAGACCCAGCATCATCAAAAAAGTAAAAATAAAAATAAAGGCCCAGGAGTGTGGCCTAATGGCAGAGTGCATGCCTAGCATACATGAAGCCTTGGGTTTGATTCCTTGGTACCACGTACACAGAAAAAGTCAGAAGTGGTACTGTGGCTCAAGTGTAAGAGCACTAGCTTGGGAAAGCTCAAGAACAGTGCCCAGGCCCTGAGTTCAAGCCCCTGGGCTAGCAAAAAGAAATAAAAAGAATAAAGGGCCGGGAATTTGGCCTAGTGGTAGAGTGCTTGCCTAGCATGCACAAAGACCTGGGTTCAATTCCTCAGTACCACATACATAGACAAAAGCCAGAAATGGTGCTGAGGCTCAAGTGGTAGAGCTCTAGCCTTGAGAAAGACCAAGGACAGTGCTCAGGCCCTGAGCTCAAGCCCAGGACAAGCAAAAAAAAAAAAAAAAGAACAAGGACAATCACAAGAGCTAAGTTCATTTGTCTCTGTTGGCAGCAAGCTCACAAGCTGCTAAACATCCTGGGCTGGCTTCAAAAAAATGCCACTTCTCGTTGGGTGAGGTGGCTCACATCTGTAATACTAGCTACTTGGAGGCTGAAATTTGAGGATCTCAGTTCAAAGCCAGCCTGGACACTAAAGACCACAATATTCTTATCTCCAATTAACTATTAGAAAACAGGAAGTGGCGCTGTGGCTCAAGGGGTAGGGTGGTAGCCTTGAGCTGAAGAGCTCAAGGACAACACCCAGGCCCAGAGTTCAAGCCCTATGACCAATCAAATTAAAAAATCCAATTCTGGCTTTTTCCTTTTCTGTGTATATGGTACTGAGGAATTGACCCAGGACTGTGTGCATGCTAGTAACCACGCAACCACTAGCTCATACCCTCAGTCCCTACAATGGCTATTTTGGGATTGATTGATTGATTGATTGATTTTGTGGGTCATGGGACTTGAACCCTGGGCCTGGTCACTATCCCTGAGTTCTTCAGCTCAAGGCTACCGATCTACCCCTGGGCCTAGGCATTGTCTCTGAGCTCTTCAGATCAAGGCTACTGCCCTTTCCCCTTGAACCTCAGCCCCACTTCCCATTTTCTAGAGGTTAATTGGAGATAAGAATCTCATGTTCGGGCCCGGGAGTTTGGTCTAGTGGTAGAGTGCTTGCCTAGCAGGCACGAAGACACGGGTTCGATTTCTCGGTACCACATACATAGAAAAAAGCGGGAAGTGGTGCTGAGGCTCAAGTGGTAGAGCTCTAGCCTTGAGAAAGTCCAAGGACAGTGCTCATGCCCTGAGCTCAAGCCCGGGACTGGCAAAAAAAAAAAAAAAAGAATCTCATGTTCTTTAGTGCCCAGTCTGGCTTTGACAGATCTTAGCCACTTGAGTAGCTAGGGTTATAGGCGTGCCCACTAAAAATGGCTATTATTAAAATATCATTTTATTGCTATTACTAAGGTGTTATACAGAGGAATTACCATTTCTTTAGTCAGATAATGAGTACCTTCCTTCCCTTCCTTTGCTTTTTCCTACTTCCCCCCTTCCATCTCTCTCCACAAGTTACAAAGTTCAAAGACAGCTTTTTTTATCTGGGTGCTAGAGGCTCATGTCTGTAATCCTAACTATTCAGAAAACTAAGGTTTGAAGATCTGGGTTTAAAGCCACCCAGGACAGGAAAGTGTGTGAGACTACTACCTCTAATTAAATCACACAGAGGCTATATAAATAGCTTCTCTTACTAACATCCTGCACAAATTTCGTAAGATGCATGCCAAAATCTTCATTATCTTTGAATTTGCAATACCTTTTGCAATAACTTTCCCATCTCTTCTTTTTCTCTTCCTTCTTCTCTCCCTCCCCAATAGTCTCCCTGAAGATGTGTAAATTCTAGCCTTCATGACTTGAGACTGGAACTGTTAAGGTCCCAAACCAGTCAGGGTTGTCTCTATTCTCAGATCCATACAACACAATTTTCCTAAAATGCTGTTTTCATCATTTTCCCACTGTCAGGGACTCATTCTTCTTTGACCATTAATTACCAAGCCTATTACAACCTGGCATATAATAATG
The DNA here is from genome assembly GCF_031878675.1 of Megascapheus bottae. Classification (NCBI taxonomy): domain Eukaryota; kingdom Metazoa; phylum Chordata; class Mammalia; order Rodentia; family Geomyidae; genus Megascapheus; species Megascapheus bottae. Next base: position 11,737,024 of record NC_143522.1, read on the forward strand.
TTTGTTCAACAATTGTTTGTTGAATGACTACATAAACAATGTTACCATCTCAAAATATTCATTAACCTCCACCTGACCACAACAGAAGTTACAAACTCAAATAGCTACAGGTACCAGGCAGGAAATGAGTAAAACAGTGTGCCAAACAACAGGAAGTAGTGAGGACTGCAGCAGAATGGAGAACACATTTATTGTCTAAAGGAGAAATTTCTGACTTTTCACCAATTGGAATATAAGCCACATATTCTACAAAATTTGCTTTTTTTTTCTTTAGTGCTACTGGGATTTGAACTTAAAGTTGCTAAGCAAGTGGTTGTGCTGAACTGCACCTCTAATCCAATTTGCTGGGTTTTCTTTTTTCTTTGTCAGTCCTGGGGCTTGAACTCAGGGCCAGAGCACTAGCTTTATCAAGGCTAGGACTCTACCACTTGAGCCATAGCACCACTTTTGACTTTTCTATGTATGTGGGTGGTACCGTGGAATTGAACCTAGGTCTTCATACAAGCTAGGGAAGCACTCTACCATTAGACCAAACTCCAGCCCCAATTTGCTGGTTTTTAATGGTGACAAATTAATTCCATTTAAAATGCCAAAACAACTCCCTAACAATTCACTATGCAAACCAAACCAAATAATTTATAGGCCAAAATCAGCCCTTAAGTTGATAACTCATGTGCAGAATAATAAATCAAACTCTTCCTGATATTATTTATACTTTACTTTGGGTTCCTAGCCTTCTTTCACAATTTTGTTCACTATTCCCACACAAGAACCCACTGTTCTGGTGTAGTGTTTCTCAAACTTTAGCATGCATCACAACAATCTAATAGCCAGGAAGTGTGGTCTACATCTCTAATTCCAGCATTTAGGTAGCTGAAGCAGGAGAACCCCAAATATGAGGTCAGCTAAAGTTACATAGCAAGCCTGGAATATACAGAAAGATCCAGTCTCATGTATGTGAGTGGCTCAGACCTATATAAAATCCTAGCAATTTAGAAGACAGAAATCAGAAGGATAACAGTTTGAAGGAAACTCAGGCAAAAAGTTCACAAGATCCCATCTCAACCAATAGCTGTACAATGACACACATAGCTGTTACACTAGCAATTCAAGAGGCTGGGACTGGCAAGATGGACTTCAGGCCAGCCTAGAAGGAGAAGGGTAACTATTGAGACTGCCCTTCCCCCCAGCCTCAGCAGAAAAAGCTGGGCATGGTAGAATGTGTCTACCATCCCAGCTACTCAGGGAGCATAAATAGGATGACTGCTATCCAGGCCAGCCTGGGCCAAAATCCAGACCTGATACTATACCAAAAATAACCAGAGGGCATTGCTGACATGTAATCCTAGCTACTCAGGAGGCTGAGATCTGAGGAATATGGTCTGAAGCCAGCCAGGGCAGGAAAATTCATGAAGCAAATCTTTTTTTCTTTTTTTCCCCAATCCTGGGGCTTGACTCAGGGCCTCCGTACTGTCCTTGGACACTTTTTGTATAAGGCTTAGTTAGTGCCACTTGAGCCACAGTGCCACTTCCAGCTTTTTCTGTATATATGGTACCAAGGAATTGAACCCTGGTCTTCGTGCATGCTAGGCAAGCACTCTACCACTAGGCTATGCTCCCAACCCCATGAAACTCTTATCTCCAATTAACCACCTAAAAACTGAAAGTGAAGCTGGGGCTCTAAGTGGTAGAGCACTAACCCTGAGGAAAAAAGCTCAAGGAAAGGGCCTAACCCCTGAGTTCAAGCCCCATAACCAACAAAAACAAAAGCAAAAGCAAAAAGGCTGTTAAGCATGGCTCAAATATCATTAGCAAGCACAAAGCCTTGAGTTTAAACCTCAAGGTTTCATGCCAGATGCTCTATCATTGAGCTAGAATCCCAGCCCTCAGAAGAGTTATAAAACAGAACAGTGGGCCTCATTGCCAGCATTTTTGATCCAATATCTCAGGAGAAATTGTCTCATAGTGATTCTCTTTCTCATTCTGAATTTTGTGCCCACTCTTCATTCCTCCCAGATAGCTTTCCCTCATGCTTTTCAGTATACTACCTGTTAGTTGTCTTTGACTACAACAATACAATCTTAAATGCCTCTTCATTTTTGTTTAGGTGATATCATCTTATCAATCACTGCTTAGTAGAGCTTATAGTTAAGTTTTTGTATACAGGAACCAAAGAGATTGTATGTTCTCAAGATTGTGTGTTTTCAAAGATCAAGGTCCAGGTCAGAGCCTCACATACTTGACTGCAAACCACTTGAGAGTTGGGGCCTTCTCTTCTACCGCCCCTTCATGTATATCCTTCAAACTAACATACATCCTAGGATGTAGTTGGCATTCACTGTTTGTCTTTAAAAAATTAGCATACATGAACTATGTGAAGGGTTACTTTTTCTCCTCCTCCTCCTTTTTTTAGTGTCAATTCTGGGGCTTGAACTTAGGGCCTGGGTGCTTTCCCTGAAATTTTTCACTCAAGATTGGTACTCTAGAGTTGGACCACCTAGCTGAGCCTGGCATGGCTGTATCCTGCAATTCGACCTGACGCCCCTCACTTTTGGGACACCATGGTGGCATACTGGCAACAGGCTGGACTCAGCTACATCCAGTACTCCCAGGTCTGTGCAAAAGCCACGAGGGGTGCACTGAAAATAGAGTCCAAAGCCAATGCTGAGAAGACAGCTGGCAGCAACATAAAAATTGTGAAAGTAAAGAAGGAATAATGAACCCCTGTTAAAGCCTGAAACACTACTTTTCAAGGTGAAGACTTATGGGTACATGTATGGCAGATTGATACCAACTCACTTTATGGGGGAAAAATAACTCTTGTTCATAAATTGATGATGCTAATAAATTCATTCATGGTTCACATTTAAAAAAAAGATTGGTACTCTACTTTATATGAACTACAGCTCTTGCTTCTGGCTTTTTTGTAGTTAACTGGAGATCATACGAGTCTCATGGACTTTCCTGCCTAGGCTGGCTTCAAACTGCAATCCTTACATCTCAATCTCCTGAGTAGCTAGGATTTACAAGCATGAGCCAGCAATGCCTGGCTCAAAGGGGTTTCATTGTGATATTTACTTATGTTCACAAAATGTGCTTAGAATGCAGATATGCAAATCTATATTATTCTTTAATTCACATCCTCACTTCTACCACTGGAGCCACAGTGCCATTTCTGTTTTCTGGTGGTTAACTGGATATAAGAGAGTCTTACAGACTTTTGTGCTTGAGCTGGCTATGAACCTTGATCCTCAGATCTCAGCATCCTAGATGCTAGGATTATAGCAGCACTTACTAAACACTTCTTAATGAATAAATATTTGATAAACATGTGACCTGAAGTATGAATAAATGGACCTGAAATTTGGGTAATTTTTCTTAGAGACTTGAACTATATAGTCTAGGCTAATGGCTCTGTTGGGATAGACAACTAATAAAAATGTGGTATTTTGCTGGGCAAGGTGGCTCACGCCTGTAATCAATTACTCTGTATCACATATATAGAAAAGCTGGAAGTGGTGCTGTGGCTCAAGTGGTAAAACACTAGCTTTGTGGAAAGCCCAACTACAGTGCTCAGGCCCTGAGTTCAAGACCCAGGACAAAAAAAGAAAAAGACTATTTATTTAGTCTTGTCCATTTACAAAGAATCAACTGCTATCAAGTGATTTCAAGGGTGTATATGTGTGCTACTACTGGGGCTTTTGAAGTCAAGGCCTGGGTGCTGTAAGCATTTTTGCTCACATCTCCACTTCCAGTTTTTTGCTGTTTAACTGGAGATGAGATTTTCATGAACATTCCCGCCCTGGCTGCCTCTGAATTGTAATCCTCAGATCTCAGCTACCTAAGCAGCTAGGACTATAAGGATAAGCCACCAGCACCTGGATTCCAGGAGAAATTTAATCTTCAAAGTAAGTGACAGTAAAGCCACAAATGAAAATGAAACCAGTTTTAGAATTGTTAGAGGAAAATTATAACAAAGATTATCATTTGGGGTACATAAATTCTATATATAGTTTGTCAAACAACTTCAGTGCTGAAAAAAATTACTATCATTTGGCAAAAGATAGGCAAGTTCAGAAACAAAACACCACCATCTATCTAGGAGCATATAAAATGTATCTCCAGACTTAAGCTAGTAGAGATGTTAACTGATGTCCAGATACTTTCTCTACCTACCAGAACCATGATGGTCTCGCCTGCATGAAGATTCAACCAAGATATTCCACATTTCTATGTTGGCCAGGAACAATGAGAACTGGGGTAAAAAAAAATTACAAATCCAAATCAAGAAAGCTTATTCCAAGTTGTAAAAGCATTAGTATTTAAGCAGTGAACAAAGCAAATTTATGAAGCAAAATAATCCCTGAAACATCCCAATAAAACAACCTACCAAAAATGCAGAAGAAAATGTTGCCAAATAAATTGCTAAATAGCAACTTCCTATTCTACTGTTCTTTCTCACTAACAGATGACTGAATAATAGCATACAGTTCTTTGATAAAGAGTGATACACATTCAGAAGGTTCTAGAACCATTTACACAGGGCGGGCGGGGGGAATCTCAGTATTTGTCTCAGCCATTCATGTCACCATAGTTTTATCTACTAAATCAAACTTAGGCAATAAGAGCACAAATGATAACTTATAAAGTATTTTAAGGTATTAAGCATTAAAAATTAATCTTAAGATTAAGAAGTAAATCTTTCTGGGTGCTGATGGCTCTCACCTATAATCCTAGCTACTCAGGAGTCTGAGATCTGAGGATCTTGATTCAAAGCCAGCCCAAGCAGGAAAGTCATAAGACTCCAATATCTTTATTCCTTAGCTCATTGGCTTGGTGGCTTGGCTTAAGAGTTAGAATGCAAGCCGGGCAGGGTGGTTCATGCCTGTAATACTAGCTACTCAGGAGACTGAGATCTGAAGATCGCAGTTCAAAGCCAGCCCAGGCACTAAAACCATGAGACTCATCTCCAGTTAACCACTAGAAAACCAGAAGTGGTGCTGTGGCTCAAGAGGTAGGGTGGTAGCCTTGAGCTGAAGAATTTAGGGACAACGCCCAGGCCCAGGAGTAGGGAGGTAGCCTTGAGCTGAAAAGCTCAGGGACAGTGCCCAAGCCCAGAGTCCAAGCCCCTGTGACCTACTCCAAAAAATCCAAATCTCATCATCTGGTATCAGTGGCTTACAACTATAATTCTAGCTACTCTGGAGTCAGATCTAACAATGGAGGTTCAAAGACAGCCTGAGCAGGAAAAACTGTGACACTCTTTGTTAGACTACATTAGACATCAGTAACAAAGAACAAAGGAAAGGTTTATTGCCAAGAAAGGGACTTGCAAGACCCCTTCTCACAAGAGAGAAGTGCTGGCTACTGTTTGAGGTGATGTATATAGTCTAGGAGGCATTAGTAGATGGAGGAGATCTAGGTGTGGATGTGTGGACCAGGGGCTTCATCATGATAGGCTAGGATTTATGGCTGCTGTCCAAGTGGCAGTCAAGGTGTCTTGCAGCTGCTCAGACCTGAAGGTCACTCTAAGGGGATCCTGTTGCCTTATATGGTTGTAACTATCCCTAAGGAGTGCCATCTCCAGGTGAAGGGAGGTGGAGTTAGATTCTTTACTGCCTTTACCAAATGGGCCTAGTGTTGCCTAAGGAAAGAGCAGGCTAAGTTATGAGAGAGGAGGCTACTGGGCCAAGACTCTTATTTCCAATTTACCACAAAAAGCTGAAAGTGGAGCTCTGGCTCAAATGATAGACCAGCAGTCTTGAAGGAAAAAGCTAAGAGACCAGGCCAGTGAGCAGGCCTGGAGTTCAAGCCCCAGTAGTGACACACACAAAAAGTAATCTGCCTGGCACCAGTGGGTCATGCCTATTATCCTAGAAGCTCAGGAAGCTGAGATCTGAGAATAGAAATTCAGAGACAGGCCAGGAGTTTGGCCTAGTGGTAGAGTGCTTGCCTAGCATGCACAAAGACCCGGATTTGATATCTTGGTACCACATACATAGGAAAAGCCGAAAATTGTTCTGTGGCTCAAGTGGCAGAGCTCCAGCCTTGAGAAAGCCCAAGGACAGTTCTCAGGCCCCAGGACTGGCAAAAAAAAAAAAATATGTTCAGAGCTAGTCCAAAATGCCAAAACTGAGAGACTCATATCTTTAATTAACAGGTAAAGCTGGAACAAGAAGCATGACTCAAGTGGTAGAATTACAGCCAGTGAGCAGAAAAGGGCAAGCCAGAGGCCTGGAGTTCAAGTTTGAGTACAAGTGCACATATATAAGTACTCTAAAACAAGTCAGATTAGCCAGAGTTGTATGGTGATAAATTAATCTGTTCAAATGATAAGTTTGAGCTTTCATATTATAAAGTAACCAATTTTTTGAATGAATTCCAAATACATGGACTGTGACAAAGATGCTTTTACTCTTTCTTCCAAGTAATAAAGAGAATGTTTTGGCAGAACTTGAGACATGCATTAAAAAAAAAAATTGTGGCAGGGAGTGTGGCCTACTGGTAGAGTGCTTGTCTCATATGCACAAAACCCACTGGGTTCAATTTCTCAGTACCACATACACAGAAAAAGTTGGAAGTGGTGCCGTGGCTCAAGTCGTAGAACTGTAGCCTTGAGAAAGCCCAAGGAAGGTACTCAAGCCCTGAGTTCTAGCCCCAGGACTGGCAAAAATAAATAAATAAATAAAAATCACAACTTCATAGACCGCTTATCAGAGATAACCCTTTCAGTGTATGGCAGTTCTGAAAGACTCACAGGAGTGCAACACATGGGAATGGGGCATTAAAAAAAAACTGGGTAAGGGCCAGGAGTTCACCCTAGTGGTAGAGTGCTTGCCTAGCATTCACAAAGACCCAAGGTTTGATTCCTTGGTATCACATACATAGAAAAAGCTGGAAGTGCTGCTGTGGCTCAAGTGGTAGAGCTCTAGCCTTGAGAAAGTCCAAGGACAGTGCTCAGGCCCTGAGCCCAGGCCCCAGGACAGGCAAAAATAAATAAATAAAATAAATAAAATAAAAATCGGGGAAATGCAGCATTACAGGCAGAATAAACTACAATTACACTAAGGTTTTTAGTACTCCATATTAACAAATGAATAGGGTGGGATTGGAGATCAAAGGCTTTGCAAAGGAGTAATCTCCCAGGGAAATGGAGAACAAGAGGGAGAATCTACAATAACTTGGTGCACGCATGCCAGTACTGGGTCTAAAACTCAGAGCCTGGGAGCTGTCCCTGAGCTTTTCCTCTCAAGGCTAGCGCTCTGCCATTGGAGCTCACTTCAGGTTTCCTGGTAATTAGAGATAAAGGGTCTGGCAGATTTTTTTTTTTCCTGCTCAGGCTGGCTTTGAACCGCAATCCTCAGATCTGAGCCTCCCGCAGTTGGGATTACAGGCGTGAGCCCAGCTCTACAACACTTTAAAGGAAATGTAAATGTCTTCGGATTTGGCCGCCAGCACGAGTCACTGAATGGAATATGAACACAGAGTTCCTCCCTTCAAAAAGAGACTAGAGTACACTCATTTTGCAGAGGTGTACTCAGGATTTGGAGGGGGTGGTGAAGCCAAGTGCTTTAACTTGGATGCAACTTGCAGGAACGCGGTACCGAGGCCTCGGGCGGTCTTAGCTCATCAGTGGAATCCGGAGGCCTGACTCCCGCAGGTGGCTCGGACCTTTCCGGACCGGGGGCCGAGGTCGCTGCTCCGGGCCCCGCTCCGGGCGTCCGGGCGCCCGAGCGCGCTGCCCGGCGGAGGCTGACAGCCCGGCCCCTGGCCACGGCTCCGGAAAAGTCCGCGCCTGACCCGGGACGTCCCCCGCTCCCCCCACTTCCCCGGGGCGCCTCCCTTACAGAAACCGGCAAGTGAAAAGTCCTGGAAGGCTGAAGGAAAGCAGGAGTTCGGTGGCGCGCGTGCCGCCGGGGTGAAGCACCACCAGGCAGCCGCGATCGCCGTGCCAGGACCGGGCGAGGGACGCGCGCAGAGCTGCCGGCGGCTCGGGCGGGAACCCAGCCTCCTGAAGCGAGGGCGCCGTCACCGCCGCGCCGCCCGGCCCCTCAGGACGCCGCGCCGAACCCAGTTCCCACCCCGCCGGGCCGCCGGCACCCTGCCTCGACCCCGGGCTGACGCTGTTGCCGCCGCTCGCGCACGCACACTCACCGCGCGCGCGCCGCCCCGGCGGCCGCCCGCCCGCCGCCCTCCGGAGCGATCTCCGTCCCACCACCCGCGCGGTGGCGGCGGCGGCCGCGGCGGTCGCGGTGGCGGCGCGGCCACGTCATGGCGCATGCGCAGTCCGCGCGCCCGCAACGGCAGCGGGGACGTTGCCCACTCGGCGTGCATGTTTCCTTAGAGACCCAGGCAGCTCCGGCACCCGTGGTCCGGGGACTCCTCAGAAGTCAAGATGTCGTCGAGGAAGAAGGACAAGAAAGACAGCGAAAAAGAAAAGAGCTTGAGGTAAGGGACAGCCGCCCAGGGGTCCCTTCTTCCTGGACAGCTCTGGTGGAGAAAAAGCCCACAGGATCGCTTTGGCGCTGCGAGCTTGTTTCTTAAAAGACTTTTTTGTTTGCATACATTAGCGTGTCGGGGACGTTTGATTGGGACAGTTCCGCACATGCACCAACCTCACCCGCTCAACCCTCTCCGCCCTTCTAAAACAAGTTCAGTGGGGTTCCTCGTTCTGTTTCCCACCTGCAGATAAACTCCTTCCATCCTCTTCATCAGCATTCGCGGGCTCTTGGAACCCTCCTCCCTCTCACGGACAACCACGCCCCGAAGCCTGCTTTACTTACTTTCATCCGTGTGTGTGTGTGTGTGTTAATTGTACAGAGATTTCAACTATGGTGTAGTTCAGACATGCATATATTACAATTTCATCAGAACAGCCCTCTCTATTGTTTTCTCTTTACTGGAGTTTTCCTAGTCAATCCCCCCCACCCCACCCCACGCACACACGCAGGGGGCTCTGATCCTTTGGCTCCTCACAGCCTGGTGCTCTATCTACTATTTGAGCCCCATCTTCATACCCTCTTGGAGCTTTTATTACGGTTCCTTCTGTTTGGGATCCCAGTCCTGAAAGCTTACTGTGATGTGGCTGAGATTATCTGGAAATTCTAGAAGTTGTTCTAGTCTAGATGGTTCAAGTTGTTCCTTGGACCTTTTCCATACATTGTTGTTGTTGTTGTTGCTTGTTTGTTTTAAGGGGAAACCTGGAGAGTTTAATGAAATTGAGTGATGGTTAAGATTTCCCATACTGACCAGAACCCTGGACTATGTAGGTTAGTGATCTGGCACTCACTTACCTTATTAGGGCTAGCAGCTGTTGCTATTATGCCAGTAGGTCTGTTGGGTGATACAGGGTAGTGTTGTCTAGTACTATCAATATACAGGGTCCCAAAGGAATCCTTTAAACTTGTATTTATAAAGAAAGTGGTAGCTGGGCACAGTGGCTCATGCCTGCAATCCTAGCTACTCAGGGGATGAGGTCTGAGGATAGCTGTTCAAAGGCAGCCTGGGCACTAAAGTCCATGAGACTCTCCAATTAACCACTAGAAAACCAGAACTGGTACTGTAACTCAAGGAGTAGGGCAGTAGCCTTGAGCTGAAGAGCTCAGGGACTACGCCCAGGCCCAGAAAAATTCTCAGACATCCTTAAAGCCTTGCACACTGCAGTAATAGTTACAAAAGAATTTCATATACTTGCCCAAGAAACAGGATCTTTTGCCCAAGGCCTAGCTTAACAAAAACAAAAAACCAGGATATGTGTGGCATAGATGGGGAGATGGCAGATACAGAAGGAATGTGTTCTCACTGAGAAGTGTATTGAATTAGGGAATAGGTTTGTGATGGGGAGAACAAGATTGACACCTAATTGGGATAGTTTTGATGCAGGAGAACCTAGAAAATAAAAAGCTGTGAAAACTATGAAATGTATTTTTAACTTCTATGTTTCCTTTTTTCAGTTTTTTAGTTATCCTCTTCCAGGAAGAGATACTTATTTAACTCTCTTTCATGAATACTAGTAAATGTACATTGATTCTTTAATGGAACAATATTTGCTTGTATTTACCAGGAAGTGTCAAGCAAGACAAAAAAAGAGAGCCATAATATTAACAGAGTAGAGAAACAGGTATATACTTTCCATTGCCTTCTCCCATGCAGGAAGATGAAACAAGAGGAGTCTGTGGTGGAACGAGCCAAGACTAATGCAGCCCTTTGGGAGGCCAGATTGGAAATCACAGAACTGTCTAGGATTGAGTATCGTGATACCTCCCGAAGACTGGCAAAATGTAATGAGGAGTTAAAGAAACAACAGTATAAAATGGAGAAAGACACAATGTCTGTATTAAGTTTCATGAAGAAGCAGGATCAGGAGAAAGATAATTTGGTAGGTAGGTAGAAAATCTTCATGAGTCTCGATAAATTTTTAAAGAATTTTAATTAATACAAATCTCATCATCTAGTTAAGACATTACAGTTAACCCTTAGCATTTCCTTGAATCAAGGTATTTTAGAATGACTTTTACTATCATTGGCCTTTTCATAGTTTCAGCTCTTATACTATGTTTTCTTAGCTGAAGCAATTAAAGAGAATAAAAGAGGGGCTGGGAGTTTGGCCTAGTGGTAGAGTGCTTGCCTAGCATGCATGAAGACCTGGGTTCAATTTCCCAGTACCACATACATAGAAAAAACTGGAAATGGGGCTGTGACTCAAGTGGTAGAGCTTTAACCTAGAGAAAGCCCAAGGACAGCACTCAGGCCCTGAATTCAAGCCCCAGGACTGGCAAAAAAAAATGGTATGGGTCTGGGAACATGGCCTAGTGGTAGAGTGCTTGCCTAGCATGCATGAAGTCCTGTGTTCAATTTCTTGCTAGCATACACAGAGAAAAAGCTGGAAATGGTGATGTGCTCAAGTGGTAGGGCCCTAGCATTTAGAAAGCCTGAGGACAATGCTCAGGCCCTGAGTTCAAGCCCCCAGGACTGACAAAAAAAAAAAAGAAAAGAAAACAGTATGATGTGTGTGATCTATGTATTTTTCATACTGATGTATAGTTTTAATGACATAAAGCAATTCACTCATAATCTACGATCACATTATGAACTCAGCCAGTAAAACCTCGTATTTTATGTATTATTAAAGTGTTAAGAGTAAAGCTATCATTTTAGATCGGGATGTGGAAAGGTAAGCACATGTGTGACCCCAGCACTCAAGTGATAAGGCAGAAGGAACAAGAGTTTGAGACCAGCCAAGCATTAGTGACTCGACTACTTACTTGGGAGGCTCAACTCACAGCTGGACACGGTGGAACGTGCTTGTCATTCTTAGATAGCTGGAAGGCCAAAATCGTGAAGAAAAGGGCTTCCATGAGCTTCTATCTCTTTGGAAGGAAGCTGGGTGAGGTGACTCAAATTTTCATTGATGAAAAAACAGAACAGCTGAAATAGGTGGATTGTGGTCCAGGCACACACTGTGGCAGGAAGCAAGACCTTATCTAAAAAAATAACCAATAAAAACAGGGCTGGAGGCATGAATCAACAGGAAAGCATTTTCCTCACAAGCATGACGCCTTGAATTTAAACAGTATTAGGAAAGGGAAAAAAACACGTTTGGCAAAAAAAAAGGAAAAAAAGAAGTGGCTCATGCCTGTAATCCTAGTTACTCAGAAGGCTGAGATCTAAGGATCAAGATCCACTGCTTGGCTGGGCACAAAAGGGCCTGAGACTCTTATCTACAATTAACCTCTAGAAAAGAGGAAGTGGGGCTTGGCTCAAGGGTAGAGTGGTAGCCTTGAGCTGAAAAGTTCTGGGACAATGCCCAGGCTCAGGGGTAGGGTGGTAGCCTTGAGCTGCAGAGCTCAGGGATAGCACTCAGGGCAAGTTCAAGCCCCATCACACACACACACACACACACACACACACACACACACAATAAAAAAAAAAAAACAGAAGGAAAATGAAACAATTTGCCCTGATAAAATTCTTTTTTCTTTTGGAGACTGTATCTCGTCATCAACTGGAATTGAATTATGTAGGGTTTTGTTTTGTTTGTTTGCCAGTCTTGGGCTTGAGCTCAGGGCCTGAGTACTGTCCTTGGGCTTTCTCAAGGCTAGTGCTCTACCACTTGAGCCACAGCACCAATTCCATCTTTTCTATGTATGTGGTATCCAGGAATCAAACCCAGGTCTTCATGCATTCTAGGTAAGCACTCTCCCTTGCCCAGTAGGCCAAACTTCCCGCCCCCTTCTGCTTTTATAAGCTGCTTGGAGAGCCCAGGCAACTTCCACCATGTTGAAGATGTATGGCTCCCTCCATCATACATTAAAATTATATATGTGTATATATACATATATATTCATAAAGACATATGTAGTCTTGTTTTAAAATGTACATAAAAAGCATATAGATTGTTAGCAAGCTTTTTGAGGTGGGGGTTTGTATCCTCCAGATGATTTTGAATTTCTTAATATTAAAAATAGTGGAGTTTGGCCTAGTGGTAAAGTGCTTGCCTACCATGCACGAAGACCCAGGTTCGATTCCTCCTTATCACACACAGAAAAAAGCTGAAAGTGGTGCTGTGGCTCTAGTGGTAGAGCACTAGCTTTGAGAAAGCCCAAGGACAGTGTTCAGGCCCTGAGTTCAAGCCCCAGGACTGGCAAAAAAAAAATAATGGAGACTACATGTTCTTCATACCAGCTCATCATTGTTTTGTGGTACTGAAGTTGGTATTCAGGGCCTAACATTTTTAACTCAAATTTTTTTGTGGAATAGTCAAACAACAATTCATTTTATTTCTCCTCCTCCTCCTCCTCCTCCTATTCCTCTCCTCCTCCTCTTCTTCTTCTTCTTTTTCTTCTTCTTGTGTGTGTGCGCGCGCGTGTGCGCATTCATGCGCAGGCGCGTGCACACGCCCATGTGCCAGTGTATGTGTGCCAATAATGACTCTTGAACTGCAGGTCTTGAGCTATAGGCTTGCTTAGCTTTTTCACTCAAGGCTGGTACTCCAGCACTTGAACCACACCTCCACTTCCAGCCTTTTGCTGGTTGACAAGTCTCCTGAATTTGTCTGCCTGGTTTGTCTTTGAACATCAATCCTCAGATTTCAATCTCCTGAGCAGTTAGAATTACAGGCATGAGCCCCCAGCTTTTCTTCCTTCCCTCCCTCCCTCCTTTCCTCCCTTCCTTCTTTTCTTCTGCTCTTCCTCTTCCTTCTTCTCCCTTCTTTTTCTTTCTTTCTTTTGACTATGACTAACTCCTGAATAGCAGAGATTACAAGTAAACCTGTGCCATACCTGTAAACAACCATTCATGGCCAAGTTTATTCATTGTCTTAAAATTTATAATAGGCATATTCTACTTTTCATACATTGCAATATTTTAACTAAGTAAACTCAAATTTGTTTATCCTTATCCTCCTAGTGGTTTAAGTCAGACCTGGCAGAAAAGTCCCTTTGAAACTCTTTTTTTTTTTTTTTTTTTGCCAGTCCTGGGCTTGGGCTCAGCGCCTGAGCACTGTCCCTGGATTTTCTCAAGGCCAGGGCTCTACCACTTGAGCCACAGCACCACTTTTGTTTTTTTTCTATGTATGTGGTACTGAGGAATCGAACCCGGGTCTTCGTGCATGCTAGGCAAGCACTCTACCACTAGGCCAAACTCCCGGCCCCCTTTAAGACTCTTCAATTAAACATCTGAAAACCAGAAGTGGCCCTGTGGTTCAAATGGTAGAGCTCTATCTAGCTTTGAGCACAAAAAAAGCCCCTGGTCCCTGAGGTCAAGCCCCACAACTGACAAAAAACAAAGTGGTAGAGTGGCAAGCATAAGACGCTGAGTGCTACTACCAAAAGAAACTCCCACAAAACTTGGCATTGTGGCTCATGCCTAGTATCCTAGCTACTCAGGAAACTAAGATCTGAGATAGTTTAGAGCTTTCCTGAGCCGAGAAAATACAAGACTCTTCTCTTTAGTTAACCCGCAAAAAGGCAGAAATCAAGGTGTGGTTCAAGTGTTAGAGTAACATCCTTGAAGGAAAATTGCAAATCCTGAAGGAAAGGTATATACATTAAAAAATTCAGGACCGGGAGTTTGGCCTAGTGGTTAAAGTGCTTGCCTAGCATGCATGAAGACCCGGGTTCAATTCCTCAGTACCACATTCATAGAAAAAAGCCAGAAGTGGTGCTGAGGCTCAAGTGGTAGAGCTGTAGCCTTGAGAAAGTCCAAGGACAGTGCTCAGGCTCTGAGCTCAAGCCCAGAACTGGCAAAAAAAAAAAAATTCCAAGTTCTAGAGATTTTGCATGACAATGCAAATGTGCTTAATATTACTGAAGTAACACTTAAAATGGTAAATTAATATTTTTACTACATCTGTAAACAATTTATCCAAGTAATTCTGATGAAATCTGCATTCTTAGAAACTTGAAATATCAGATTAAGAATGTTGGGAAATGTTGGTTCCTCCTCGCTGTTTCCTATCCTGCTTGTTTTAGCTATGTAAAAATACTAAAACATATACAGGAAATAAGAACAATTATTTCTTTTCTTTTTCTTTTTTTGGTTGGTCATGGGGTTTGAACTCTGCTCCTGGGCACTGTCCCTGAGCTTTTCAGCTGAAGGCTACCACCCTACCCCTGTAGCCACAGCCCCATTTACTGTTTTCTAGTAGTTAATTGGAGATAAGAGTCTCACATTCTTTAGTGCCTGAGCTGGCTTTGAACCTTGATCCTCAGATCTCAGCCTCCTTGAGTAGCTAGGATTACAGGCATGAATCACCACACCCAGCTTAGGACAATTAATTTCTTTACCTTCCTGACTCTGATTTTCATTGACAGATTGAAGTATTGAGACAACAATTGGCTGAGACAAGGGAAAAAGCTCAAGAGGAGAAGGAAAAGTTGGTGAGTATATGTATACTAATATTTACCAGTACTGTGACTACTAATACTTTCTAGGCAATCATGTTTCCAGTGAACTTAATTATCTAAGGTCATTAAGAATAAGTAAAAGGTAGGGCTGCGAGTTTGGCCTAGTGGTAGAGTGCTTGACTAGTATGCACGAAGACCCAGGTTCAATTCCTCAGTACCACATACATTGAAAAAAAGCTGGAAATGGTGTTGTGGCTCAAGTGGTAGAGTGCTAGCCTTGACCAAAAGAAGCTCAGAAACATTGGCCAGTCCCCGAGTTTAAGCCTCAGGACTGGCAAAAAGAAAAAAAAAAAAAACAACAACGAAGTTAAAGGGAGTATAAGCCGGGCTGAGTGGTTCATGCCTGTAATCCTAGCTACTCAGGAGGCTGAGATCTGAGGATCACAGTTCAAAGCCAGCCCAGGTAATACAACGCTTTGAAACTCAAAACAAAAAAACAAACAAACCAGGGAGTGTAGCCTGTGATAAGAGTGCTTGCCTAGTATTTACTAGAACCTAGGTTTGGTCCCCAACAGCTAATAAAAGTGGAAAAAATCTGTTATATTTATGTGGTACAGTAGCTATTATCCTAGTTACTCAGGAGGCTGAAATCTAGAGGCGCGCAGTTGCCAGCCATGGCAGAGATTCCATTTCCAATCAATCAACAAAAAGCTGAGCTGGAAGTAGTTCAAGTGGAAAAACATCACCTATGAGTAAGCAAGCCAGCTGAGCATGAGGACCTGAGTGCAAGCCTGGAAACTGGAAAAAAAGAAGAAAATGAATAAGAATGAAATGGATTATGAGAGTTGTGTAAATAGTTCCATAGTGTAGCTTGCCTAGCATATATGAGGTCCTTGGTTTAAACCCCAACTGCAAAAAATTCATAATGCATTTTTAGTTGAGACATAGGACTTAATGGTTTAGGGGTTTTCTTTTTTTTATTCTGGGGATAGAACCCAGGGTCTTATGCATGTTAGTGCTTTATCACTGAGCTATCCCCCTATTCAAGAATATGGAATTTATTTCAACCTTTTCTATATGTATCTCCTTTCTTCCTGAAGTCTCAGTTCTTTTTTTTTTTTTTTTTTGCCAGTCCTGGAGCTTGAACTCACAGCTTGAGCACTGTCCCTGAGCTTCTTTTCTCAAGGTTAGGACTCTACCATTTGAGCCACAGAACCACTTCTGGCTTTTTTCTATTTATGTGGTACTGAGGAATTGAACTCAGGGCTGCATGGATGCTAGGCAAGCATTCTACTACTAAGCAACTAAGTCTGAAGTCTCAGTTCTTAATGATGATATCAATATAATCACCTCACACAAACTTGCAATAGCAACACTACCACCAACAATAGATGCCTAAAAGCAGTTTAAGAGTCTTTTCTTTTTTGTTTTTGGTCATGGGACTTGAACTCTGGGCCTGGGTGCTGTCCCTGAGCTCTTTAAGGCAACCACTCTACCCCTTGAGCCACAGTACCATTCCCAGTTTTCTAGTGGTTAATTGGAGATAAGAGTCTCATAGACTGGCCGGGAGTTTGGCCTAGTGGTTAAAGTGCTTGCCTAGCATGCATGAAGACCCGGGTTCGATTCCTCGGTACCACATACATAGAAAAAAGCCAGAAGTGGTGCTGAGGCTCAAGTGGTAGAGCTCTAGCCTTGAGAAAGTCCAAGGACAGTGCTCAGGCCCTGAGCTCAAGCCCAGGACTGGCAAAAAAAAAAAAAAAAAGTCTCATAGACTTTAATGCCCAGGCTGGCTTTGACCCAAGTTCCTCAGATTTCAGCCTCCTGAGTAGCTAGGATTACAGGCGTGAGCCACTGTGCCTAGCTAGGGTTTTTGTTTTGTTTTGTCTTTTGTACTTTTCCTCACAGGAATGTATCAGTAAAGATCTATGATGAAAGCTTTGAGATTCAAAAGCCAAGTGAAATTCCTGGCTTCAAGAAGTTCCTATTATCAACTCAACAACATACTACAGTTTTGAGTTTTAAAAGTTTCTTTTTTTGGTGGGGCGGGTTGTATGTGTATGTTTGTGTGCCAGTCCAGGGGCTTGAACATATTTTGGGACATATTTTGTTCAAGGCTAGCACTCCACCACTTGAGCCACAGCCCTTTTTCTGTGTGTGTGGTTTCTGGGAATCGAACCCAGGGCTTCATGCATGCTAGGAGAGCACATTACCACTAGGCCACGTTCCCAGCCCTGGTTTGGGCTTTTGTTGTAGTTGTTGCTACAGATTGAATCCAGAACCTTGAACATGCCAAGCACTTGCTTTACCTACTAAATTATATGTTTAGATTTCTTCCAGAATTTCTTTCTGATTCAAGGTATATTGGCATCTTTTATGGAAATTAATATTGTAAAATTAATACTTTCAACAAAAAGAGGGGCCAGGAGGTTGGCCTGGTGATAGAGGGCTTGCCTAGCATGCATAAACCCCTGGGTTCTATTCCTTAGTCCCACATACACAGAAAAAAGCTGGAAGCTGAGGCTCAAGTGGTAGAGAGCTAGCCTTGAGAAAGCCCAATGACTGTGCCCAGGCCCTGAGTTCAAGCCCCAGGACTGGCAGAAAGAAAATAAACTAATGGAACATTTCTTCGGTTCAAGGCTTCAGATGAAACATGACTCTGTAGAACTTTTGTTTTTCCTAACTTACTTACTTCTTCTTTGACTATAGGAACAAAAGTACACTATGCAGATAAATCAGCTGGAAGGAAGATTCTCTCAAAGAGCCAAAGAAATTGGTATGATTCAGACAGAGCTAAAAACAATAAAACATTTCCAGAAGAGAAAAGTCGAAGTGGAGAAAGAATTAGAGGATGTAAGTTCCTTCCTTCCCTTTCCTCCTCTCTTCCCTTCATTCCTTTCCTTCTTTGCTCCCTCCTACTCCTTCCCTGTTTTTTTCTCTCTTTTCTTTCTGCAGAAAGTCTTCACATTCCTGTGAGACATTAACTTCTCTGACATTTTAGAGCTTATGTGAGAGAAAAAGAGGAAAACGAAAGCCTTGACCATTCAAGTGTTATTTCTCTAAACATCGATTTCTTTTTTTTTTTTTTCTTTTTCTTTTTTCTTTGCCAGTCCTGGGCTTGAGCTCACAACCTGAGCACTGTCCTTGGACTTTCTGAAGGTGGCTAGAGTTCTACCACTTGGGCCTAAGCACCTCTTCTGGCTTTTTTTCTATGTATGTGGTACCGAGGAATCGAACCCGGATCTTTGTGCATGTTAGGCAAGCACTCTACCACCAGGCCAAACTCTCAGCCTTAAACATCAATTTCTTTATGAACCAAATTTTAAACCAAGTCACCCATGTTCATCAGCAGTTAAATATTTTTATTGACTCTAATAAGAAGTGAACTTATTAGAAAATATGGGGGAGGGAGTAGCATAGTTCTAAAGAAAAAATACATGTTTAGCCTGATGAATAATTTTACAAAAAAAATCAGAAGATTCTTTGAGTAGAGGTGGGTAGAATGAGAATACTTTTAGCAAGTTGCTCTAAATAACTTATATACTTATACTCTTTCTGTTACTTTCCATTCCACCAGCTCAGAATGTAATTTTATTGCATCAGTTAAAATGCAGTGGTGACATAGGAAAGTGAAGTCAGAAAATTACTAAACCTTCCTTCTTGTAACTTTCTTGGTTCCATCATCTTTAAAATGAGGATCATTAGGGCACTCAGGATTGTTATAGGATTAAGCCAAATAGTATTCATAAAGTACTTAGTATATGACATATAATAAGAATTATATAAAGTGATGTTCTGCTGTATGAAATAAAAAGTCCAAATTTATAGCTCTTGTGATTTTCATGGATATAGTCAGGGATATAGTTGTCTGAATGCTTACTTGGAGATTGAGGATTTGTTTCCGCAGTGATACATTCACCTCACCTGGATGTTCTGATGGTGTGGTGATTATGGGAGGTAGAAGATTCTTCCTATATGGGACCCTCATGTAAGCTGAGTGATGACATCTCCCAGAGTGAGAGAGCCAGGTAGAAACTGCCCCCCCCCCTTAATCCCATCCTGCAGCGGTGCTGGGGATGAGGCTTTTTCAGTTCCATTTAAACATTAAGACTTTATCTTGTGTTATATGTATCTTGCACAGCAAGATTTTTTTTCATATCAATGAGTGAAATAGTTTTTTTAAGTGTTTTTTCTTTTTTTGTATTTTGTATCAACAATCATTTTGAATTGTGCCTAATTTATGCGGAGCAGCAAAGGGCATTTTTATTTTTGCCAGTCATGGGACTTGAACTCATGGCCTGAGCACTGTACTTGGACTTCCTCAAGGTTAGAGCTCTACCACTTGAGCCACAGCACCACTTCTGGCTTTTTTCTATGTATGTGGTACTAAGGAATCAAACCTGGGTCTTTGTGCATGCTAGGCAAGCACTCTACTACTAGGCCAAACTCCAGGCCCGAAAGGGCAATTTTTAGATTTTTCTTTTTACAAGTTTGTGTTTAAATTACAAATAAAAGAAGAACTTAACATAAAACAGTAAGACTTTTATCTAAGTGCAATGTATATGTCTGTAAGTCCAGCGCTTGGGAGGTGAGGAAAGAGGATGCTGAGTTTTACGTTAGCCTTATTGCATAGTGAGTATCAGGACAGCCTGAGTTAAGGAGTGAGAACTAATGCCAAACAACTCAAAGGGGGAGAGGGAGGAATTACAACTTTTCAACTGTATTTTTTATACTTCTTAGCCATATTATCTTGAGCTCTCACCCACAAGATTGTGGACTCTTACAGGTGTTCCACCACTTGAGCCATGCTTCCAGTTCTTTCTTTTTGCTTCCATTATTTTTTAATGGATCTTGTTTTTTGCCCTGGCTGGCCCATAATTTGTTCTTCTATATACCGCTCCTGGTCTTGCAAACTTTATTTCGGGGCTGGCCTCTAGTGCAATTCCTCCCTCATCTCCACTTACCTAATAGCTAAGATTATAGACGTGAGGCACTGCGCCTAAGCGTGACTGTAAATTCTTTGCGTCACTAATTTTGTGTTCACTGAACTACTAAATACCCGGCAGCGGCAGCGTTTAGTTAACCTGGGGAAAGGACTCTTTGAAGAGCATCCGCTCTCTCTTCATTAAACTTGATTGGCGGGTGGCGCATGCGCACTCCCTCCCCGCGCGCTGCCTGGGCGGGGCGTCCCCGTCGTGACGTAACAGCCTCGCGCCGCTCCACGCCGGGGCCGTGGCCGTTTAAGCGCTCGAGACTCGGAGATGGCAGAGCAAGTTTCTCCGGGAAAGTCGGCGGACCAGGTATGCACCTTCCTCTTCAAAAAGCCCAAGCGGAAAGGCACTGCGGGCCGCAGGAAGCGTCCGTCGTGCAGCCCAGAGTCCGGGGACAGCGACAGCAGTAGCGACGAAGGCAGCACTGTGGTCCGACCAGAGAAGAAGCGGACGGTCCACAACCCTATGATCCAGAAGACGCCCGGCATCGGCAAAGCCAAGGCGTCGGAGCGCCGCTCGAGCGGGGACGGGGACGGGGGTGAGGAGGAGGAAGAGAGAGTCAGTCTGGGCGTGTTCTACAAGTCCACCCGCTCGGCAAAGCCCGCGGGGCCCGAGGATATGGGGGCGACCGCCGCGTACCAGCTGGACACGGACAAGGAGCGAGATGCACAGGCCATCTTCGAGCGCAGCCAGAAGATCCAGGAGGAACTGAGAGGCAAGGAAGATGACAAGATCTACCGGGGAATCAACAACTACCAGAAATACATGAAGCCCAAAGATACATCCATGGGCAACGCCTCCTCCGGGATGGTGAGGAAGGGCCCCATTCGAGCGCCCGAGCACCTGCGTGCCACGGTGCGCTGGGATTACCAGCCCGACATCTGTAAGGACTACAAGGAGACTGGTTTCTGCGGCTTCGGAGACAGCTGCAAATTCCTCCACGACCGTTCAGATTACAAGCACGGGTGGCAGATCGAACGTGAGCTTGATGAGGGTCGGTATGGTGTCGGGGAGGAGGAAAACTACGAAGTGGGAAGCGATGATGACGAAATACCATTTAAGTGTTTCATCTGTCGTCAAACCTTCCAAAACCCAGTTGTCACCAAGTGTAAGCATTATTTCTGCGAGAGCTGTGCACTTCAGCGTTTCCGCATCACTCCACGCTGTTACGTCTGTGACCAGCAGACCAGTGGCGTCTTCAATCCCGCCAAAGAATTGATTGCTAAACTGAAGAAGCCTAGAGCTGCAGAGGACCCCGATGGGATTTAATTCACATGGCTTGGGTTTTCCATAAATTTCTCTTCAAAATATTTTTCTTCTGGTCTTCTTCAAAAACTCCCCCAAACAACCATAACCGAAGGAATGGATTTGAAAAAGAAAGAATATCAAGTTTGTTTTCAATGAAGATGCTGCAGATTGAATCAATATAGTCAACTCTTCAGGAACTTTCAACACGGTATACATTGGGAATCAAAATTAGTTAAGAGATAATTCATAGTCCGGTGAGCTAATGTGTGATTTTTCTTCTTAAAAGAACAGCGTTGCTACCTAGTGAATAAATAGACTTCAGACCTTTCGAAGAGCTGTTAAGAAACACATTAGAAATTAAGTCGGAAGTTACTAGTTTATGGGGAAAAGTAAGGTGGTTAATTGGAATTTCAAACAGAGGAGGCAAGTGTCAGGGGCCAATGCACTTAAAATTGGAAGATAGACATTAAGGAAAAAGTTCACTGTATGTATGATTCATTTTGCAACTTGGAAAGAGACTAGTTACATTTAAATCGTTGTAAGTTATTCAAGGCATATGTTTTAAAGAAAAAAAAAGTTGATATGTGGTGCACACCTGCAATCCCAGCTGCTGAAGCAAGAGGATCTGTAGTTCAGGTAAGCCTGTGCAACAGTGTCTACATACTGGTAGATTATTTTTTAGGAGTTTTAGTTCAAGTGGTAATGTGTATTTTTTATCAGATTTAACTTAATGGATTAAGAAAGAAAGATGCCAGGTGTCTGTGGCTCATGCCTGTAACCCTATTTAGGAAGCCAAGATCATGAGTCAAAAGTTCAGGGACAGCTCCCATACCCTGGTGCTGAGTTCAAGCCTAGAACAGGAACACACACAAAAGAAACGAAAGTAGCTGTAACTGTAACTGTTGTTAAAATTTGTTGTACAGTCTTTCTCTTCTGTTTTATAGAAATATATTTAACATGTCTGCAGGCTATTTTTACAAAAGTCAGGTACAAATTGTTAACCCTGACTTTTTTGGATCATTGGGCTTTGAGCTTCACCTGGGCAATATCCTTGAGTTCTTCAGCTCAAGGCTACTACCCTACCCTTGAGCCAAGCCACACTTCCCATTTTCTAGTGATTAATTGGAGATGAGTCTCAAGGCATTGTATTACCTGGGCCAGCTTTGAACTATCATCCTCAGATCTCAACCTCCTGAGTAGTTAGGATTACAGGCATGAGCCACCAGAATCCAGCAAAACATGAACTTTTAAACGACTGTGATATGTATTACCAACTGATATATGTCTAATGGCATATGAAAGGTACATTTCCAAGGATCTCCAGGATGTTTTATAGAATTTTATATTGGCAATTAGTTTTGAAAGTCTTTGAAATTATATGAAAATATTTAAGAAGAAAGAACATCTGAAAGAGGGCATATATAATGTAGGGACCCCTTTCTTGACTTCCCCCCAAATCCCATCTTCATGACAAAGGTGTACTTGAGGCGGGGGCTGTAAAATCCCTGATAACAGCTCAGATTACAAGAGCAGTTAAACCAGGTGGAGTTACCAGAATTCCTCCCCCACCCAACCCCCTTGGCCTGCCAGGAAACTCTCTTTTTCCTTTGTCATCAGAGCAGTGTGCCAGAAGCCCACCAAGATGATAGGTCAGTTCAAACAGCAAAGGTGACAGTGGTTGCCCCAGCCATCACTCAAGTATGTTGAGATTCCATTGGCCACCTGTGTATGGCCAGCCCAACCACATAACTGGTGGTCTATAAAAGTAGCCTGTAAGATTAGGCGGGGTCACTCTCTCACTCACATCTTAGAGACAGCCCTGACTGGTCAGTATGCTTCTCAATACTAGGCGAGGAATAAAACTCTATTTAACTTCTGCTTTTGTGTCAGACTCGTTCCTTTGATTATGGACCCTAATATTGGGGGACTGGACCCTAACAATAAAATAAAGATTTAATATGGTAGAATAGATTACAGGAACTGAAAATCTAGTTCAATTGGCCCAGCATTAGCAATGAGCACACAGACTGAACAACAGTCCCTGAGTTCAAGCTCTGTCATTGGCAAAAAACAAAAACAGACTACAGTAAGAAAAATTGTTAAGGGTATATTAAACATGATATTAATTATTTTTCCTATATTTAATCCTTTCCACTCCTATATGAGATAAATCCTGTTACTATGCTTTTTTTTTTTAATGGTACTGTCCTCTTTTTTTTTTTTATACCTGGCAACCTGAATCAACAGTCAAGTGACTTTTTGGAGACAAACAGCCTATGAGACAATCCACATTTAACCTACTCTGTATGATGGAGAGCTCTGTACTACTTTTTTTTCCCCTCGACATGAATGATAGTTTAAGTATGTCCATTTCCATCTTATCAGTAGAATATCATCACTTTAGTTTATATTTCCTTAGCATCCTTTCCTTCCTAAAAGTGTCATGTCTCTTTTATTCTGCATAGTTTTAGAGAATAGAAGTAGGTTTCTATGGGCCGGGAGTTTAGCCTAGTGGTAGAGTACTTACCTAGCTCTCATGAAGACCCAGATTCGATTTCTTGGTACCACATACATAGAAAAAGCCAGAAGTGGTGCTGTGGCTCAAGTGGCAGACCACTGGCCTTGAGAAAGCCCAAGAACAGTGCTCAGCCCCTGAGTTCAAGCCGCAGGACTTGCAAAAAAAAAAGGCACCTATCCATTAAGGAGAAGGCTTGTATACTAATAAGCTTTGAATTAGTGATATACCTTTCTCTAGACCTTTTTTCCACAAAAGATTTGTGTATGTGCGTATGTGTGTTGTTGTTCAATGCTAGCACTCTACCATTTGAGCCACAATTACACTTTAGGCATTTTGGTGGTTAATTAGAAATAAGAGTCTCATGATTTTCCTGTCAAGGCTTGCTTCAAACTAAGATCTCAGCCTCCTGAGGGGCTAGACATGAACTGGTGCCACACCAAGATTATTATATTAGGTGAGGGCATTGTATAATCTGGCCCCAATTCTAAAATTTTATGATTTTCTGATTACACACTTGAAGGCATTTGGAAAATATAAGAGTAACTTGTATGAATGTGAAGAATTATTATCAATACGAGTCTTAAATTTCCCCACCTAGCACACATGAGGCCAAGTGCAATATGAAGTACCATTAAGAAAAAAAAAAGTGGGGGGAAACATCATCTCAATATGAAGGAAATTCAGTACTTAGAGGCAAGGACATTGAAGTTTTCTATATGTTTGGATTAGGAGTTAATATATAACAAAATGTTTATGAGAATTTTTCCTATTGATCTTTTTTTTTTGCTTTGAAATTTTAGCTGAAAGAAAATTTAAGGACCACAGAGAAGAAACATCAGGAAACTCTCCGAAGACTGGAAGGCAGATTCTTTGAAGAAAAGGTACAGAATATTAGGAAATGCTAAGAAAAGCCAACTAGAACAAAAGTATATTTATATGTATTTTAAGACATATCAACATTTTATTTGATCTTACTAGAACACAGCTAAAGCTGTGTGTCATCGCATACATCTGCCATTCAGGAGACTGAGACAGAAAGACAATGAGTTGATGGCCAGCTTGGGATAGATAGTGAGACCTGTTGTGCCCAGAGGAGGGGTCCCCCCAAAGAAAACCACTGAGATAGAGGCGTCCAAAATGCAAAAGCAAGGTTTATTGCGGGATACAAGCCAGGCAGGGAGTTCATCCGCAGGCACTGGGCAGTGAGGCTGGGAGGAGTCCTTGGTCAGGGTTTACCCAGCCTTTTTATTTTTTTATTTTTATTTATTTATTTATTTATTTATTTTACCAGTCTTGGGCTTGAGCTCAGGGCCTGAGCCCTTGGGCTTTCTCAAGGCTAAAGCTCTACCGCTTGAGCACCACTTCTGGCTTTTTTTTTTCCTATGTATGTGGTACCGAGGAATTGAACCCGGTCTTCTGTACCTCCAAGATGGCATACTTATTGGCTAGAATTTTCTTTTAAAAATAACAATTTTGTAGCCAGCACTGGTGGCTCAGGCCTATAATCCTAGCTGCCCAGGAGGCTGAGATCTAGAATCCCAGGGACAAAAGTCCATGAGACTTTTAGCTCCAATTAACCACCATGAAACTGGAAGTGGCTTTGTGACTCAAGGGGTAGAGCACTAGCCTTCAGCTGAAGAGCTCAGGGACACTGCCCAGACCCAGAGTTCAAGCCCAATGACTGACCAAAAAGAAAATTGTATTTTAATATTCTATTTTATTTTCTAGCACCGTCTAGAAAAAGAGGCTGAAAAGAAGATACTAATGCTGGCAGAGAGAGCTCACCATGAAGCTGTGGTGTAAGCTGTTGCCTCCTGTTTTAGTTTCTTTTATGGTGTTTTCTCCTTACCTTCCTGTTTCTTTCCGGCTAGCTTTCTTCTAATGTTATGGACTATTCTTTTTTTCTTTTTCTCTTCTTTTTTTTTTTTGATGATAGTGGGTCTTAAACTCTGGGCCTGGGTGCTGTCCCCAAGCTCTTCAGCTCAAGATTACCACCCTAGCCCCTGAGCCACAGCCACTTCTAGTTTTCTGATGGTTAATTGGAGATAAGAGTCTCATGGACTTTAGTTCCCAGGCTGGCTTTGAATCTTGATCTTCCTGAGTAGCTAGGATTACAGGCATGAGCCATCATGCCCAGCTGGACTAGTTTTACTCCATGTTTCTTTTTCTTCATATGCCCTACTCATTGTGTCCTCCTTTCTAGTAAGTAGCATGACATGGTAGAAAGATCCTAGGCTTTGAAGTTAGGCTGATTTTTTCAATATGCATCTTGATTGACTGTTAAAAAAATTACTGACTTGCTTGAAAATTGGATTCTTTATGTGAAAACTGGCTATAGCTGGGCATGATAGTACATGCCTGTAATCCTAGTACTTAGGAAGCTGAAGGAAGAGGTTTACAAGTTCTACACAAGCCTACCTATATAGTGAGACCGGTCAGCACTTTTGCACTTTTGTTTACCCAGGCACTTGAGATCCTTTTGTCTCACCCTTTCAAGTACTGGTATTTTATGCATGTGTCATGATGTCAGCTAACATATTACTTTTCACTTTATTATAGAATAAGAATTAGTCATAAGAAAACCCACAGTAAGCCAGGGATGGTGGCTCATGACTATAATTCTAGCCACTCAGGAGGGTGGGATCTGAGGGTCAAGGTTCAGAGCCAGCCCAGGCACTAAAAAGTCCTGGAGACTCTTATGTCCACTTAATCACCAGAAAACTGGAAGCGGTGCTGTGGCTCAGGGGTTAGGGGTTAGCTTGAGCTGAAGAGCTCAGGAACAACACCCAGGCCCAGAGTTCAAGTCCCATGACCAACCAAAAAAGTAAGTTAAGTGAGTAGTAGTTGTGAATGTGTATTAAGTGTTCCTAGGGATCAAACTTAGGGTCTTTCATATATTAGGCAATCATTTTGTCACTAAGCTATGTACCTAGCCCAGTGGTGGCCATTAATAATATTGGAGATTAAAGTAATCATTGTTGTAAATTGGTAATATCTTAAACTTAGGCCTATATTTTAGATCCTTTATCTGCTTATTTCAGACAACTGAATACTGCTGGAAGAAATGTTTTTAAAGAGAATGTTTATCTTCAGAAAGCTCTTTCATACCACCTGAAGGAAGCTGAAGCTGTACAAAAAGACTCCCAGAAGTTACAAGAGAGTCATACTATTCTTTTACATCAAAAGGTTCCCATTTTCATTTGGATTTTGTTTCCTATTAAGAATTGGATTGGTAAATACCAAGAACTAAGCATAATAATGATACATATGGACAATAGGAATCTTTAATTGATGACATGAAAAGATTATCAAATGACTTATAATATGCATAGGCTTAACTTTACATAGAATAAATCAAAATTGCAACCTTAGCAATCTGCTACCTTAGAATGCATGTTTTGCTTTGCCTCAGTTAGTCACTTAGGAATTGGTTTGGCTATGAGTTTATTTCTTCTAAAAAAATCTGGAGGTGAAAAATCTAGAGTAGGAAAGCTAGTGTGACAAAATCAAAAAACAACTTATTTAGCTTCTTTCTTCCATGTGTGACTTAAATCCTCAGAGTTGCCTTTATGGCCAACATGGGTATTGGAGCTCTATTCCAACAAGAAGGAAGGGTAAGAAGACAAAAAGAAATGTGCCTTTTAGAGGTCTTCTTGGGAGTCTTACACATATTTTTCTTTTTCCCCCTGGGGTTGATAGGGCCTGGGCTCTGCCCCTGAGCCTCTCTGTGCTCAAAGCTAGCACTCTACCATTTGAGCCACAGTGCCACTTCCAGCTTTTTCTGTTTATGTGGTACAGAAGAATCGAATCTAGGGCTTCATGCATGCTAGGCAAGCACTCTACCACTCTACCACTAACCATATTCCCAAGCCTGCCTGCCTGCCTGCCTGCCTGCCTGCCTGCCTGCCTTCCTTCCTTCCTTCCTTCCTTCCTTCCTTCCTTCCTTCCTTCCTTCCTTCCTTCCTTCCTTCCTTCTTTCCTTCCTTCCTTCCTCTTTCTTACTTTGTTAGTCCTGGGGCTTGAACTCAAAGTCTGGACACTGTTCTTGGACACTTTTTGTTCAAAGCTAGCATTCTGCACTTGAGCCACAGCACCACTTTTGCCCTTCTCTATGTATGTGATAATGAGGAATCAAATGCTAGGCAAGCACTCTACCACTAGGCCACACTCCTGGCCCTATTACACTGATTTTTTTTGGTGGCGGGGGGCCTTGAACTCTGGACCTGGGGCCCTGTCCTTGAGCTTTTCAGCTCAAGGCTCTACCACTGGAGCCACAGTGCCACTTCTGGTTTTCTGGTGGTTAATTGGAGATAGGAGTGTTACTGACTTTAGTGCCTGGGCTGGTTTTGAACTCAACTTCCTGAGTAACTAGAATTACAGGCATGAGCCTCTGGCACCTGGCTCCTGTTTTATTGTTTTGATGGTATAAAATGAAAACTTCTAGAATTAGTGAAATCAATGGATTGCCTTCACAAATCCAAGCAAGGACCCAAGGGTATTTATTGCTTCTTATATGCAGAAGTGCCAAAATAATCACCAACTTACCCTGTTGTAAAATCTCATGGAATAGTGGAAATTATCGAGCAACTTTTAAATTCTGGATCAATTAAAGAAAAAAAAGAACCTAAACCTCTCGTCTTTTCTGTTTCTAGGAGATCAATGAATTATTAATTAAAGAAAAAATTATGCAACTTGCCCAGCAGAAATCACAAATCCAGACTCTTCAGAAGAAGGTGGTAAACTTGGAAAATGCTTTAACTTTTATGACCAGAGAGTTTGAGGCAGAAATTTTGAAACTGCAGCAACAGGCAACAATAGAGAATCAAGCAGGTCTGGTCGAAATTGACAAGCTGCAGCAGGTTCTTCAAATGAAAGACAGGGAAATGAATCGAGTGAAGAAGCTGGCCAGGAACATACTAGATGAGAGGACAGAAGTGGAAAATTTCTTTCTAGATGCTCTACATCAAGTGAAGCAACAGATCATAGTCAGCAGGAAAAACTATAAGCAGTTAGCACAAGCTGCTTTCAATTTAAAGATGAGAACAGCATGTGCAGGAAAAACAGAATATCCCCAAATCAGGACATTTGATGGCAGAGAATACAGCACCAATAGTGTGAATCAAGATCTCATAGAGGCTGAAAAATGGTACTAATAATACCTTAACACATTGCCTTTTTCTACTGCTCTTTTAATGTCCATTAAAAAGATCAGAACTCCGAAGAAGGGCTGGGAGTATGGCCTAGTGGTAGAGTGCTTGTCTAGCTTGCATGAAGCCCTGTGTTTCATTCCTGTCACATATACAGAAAAAAGCCAGAGTGGTGCTGTGGCTCACATGGTAGAGTAGTATAGCCTTGAGTAAAAAAAAGCTCAAGGATAGTGCCCAGTCCCTGAGTTCAAGCCTCAGGACTGGCAAAAAAAACTCCCCCCCACTTCAAATCAAAACAGGTTCAGTTTGGTAATATCCAAATGCTGAAGTGATTTCAAGTTTATGAAATTGATGTAGTTTGTTTTGTAGTCAGTATGTAATCAGCTATGTGGACATTTCTTCTGTTTAATCTATATTTTTTTGTAGGCCATGGGGCTTGAACTCTGGGCTTGGATGTTGCCCCTGAACTCTTCAGCTCAAGGCTATTGCCCTACCCCTTGAGCCACAGCACCACTATATATTTTTATATATATATATATAATAACATATATAATATATACTAATAATACAATAATATATATAATTTTGTGTGCATGTGGCTTGAACTCAGGGTCTAAGCACTGTCCTTGGGCTTTTTCCTCAAAGCTAGCACTCTGCCACTTGAGCCATAGCACCACTTCTGGCTTTTTCTATGTATGTGGTATCAAGGAATTGAACCCGGGTCTTTGTGCCTGCTAGGCAAGCATTTTACCACTAAGTCAAACTCTCAGTTTTATATTTTTTAAAAAGAAAAGTTGTAGCTTTTTTGTTTTTGTTTTGCCAGTCTTGGGGCTTGAACTCAGAGCTTGGGCACAGTCCTTGGGCTTTCTCAAGGCTAGAGCTCTACCACTTGAACCATAGCACCAATTCCTGCTTTTTATATGTATGTGGAATCAAACTCAGGTCTTGGTGTATGCTAGGTAAGCACTCTACCACTAA
The DNA here is from genome assembly GCF_031878675.1 of Megascapheus bottae. Classification (NCBI taxonomy): domain Eukaryota; kingdom Metazoa; phylum Chordata; class Mammalia; order Rodentia; family Geomyidae; genus Megascapheus; species Megascapheus bottae. The sequence goes on from NC_143522.1 coordinate 11,766,749, forward strand.
GCCAAACTTTCAGCTCCTAGAAAAGCTTTTTTTGACTATATGTTTTTCTTTAAATTGTTTAGGACAAGTACACCAAGAAATGTGGATATTGGAGATTTGACCTGGGAACAGAAGGAGAAAGTCTTGAGATTGCTGTTTGCAAAAATGAATGGTTTAGCTTCTAGGTAATTTCCTAGTTTTGCAATGAAATTATCAAACCTAAAAACCATATAGAAATATTGAACGGATTCTTACGTAGAACAATAGGAAATATACTAAAGGAAAAATAAATATAAGGTGGGTTTTTTTTTTGCTTTTCTACTGTAAATAAGCATGAAAACAAAAAATGACTTGGAAAAAGAAAGATTAATATAAGATGCTTAGGGTGATGCTGTAAGTTAATCAATGTACTTCCTGCAGGAAACATAACAAATGTGCAGGTTTTTTGTTTTGCAAAGATAAATGAATCAAGAAACTCTTAACATGAGAAAGAGGCAAAGGCAAAGCAGAAATTCACATATATTTCAAGAGAAAAAAATTTTTTTAACCTCTCCTGGGTCTTGATTTTTAGGGCCTTTGTGTTATCCTTGGGCTTTTTTGCTCAAGCTAGCTCAAGTGGTAGTAAAGTGTAGGTAGGAGTCTTATGGGCTTTCCTGCCTGGGCTGTCTTTGAGCCACAATCCTCAGATGTCAGCCTCCTCTGAGAAGCTAGGATTACAAGTGTGATCTACGGGGACCCGCCTAGGCCTTTTCGTTCTTTTTTTTTTTCTTGCCAGTCCTGGGCTTGAGACTCCACTGTTCTTGGACTTTCTCAAGGCTAGAGTTCTACTACTTGAGCCTTAACACCACTTCTGGCCTTTTTTTTCTATGTGGTACTGAGGAATTGAACCTCAGTCTTCGTGCATGCTAGGCAAACACTAGGCCCTCTCATTCTTTTTTTTTTTTTTTGCCAGTCCTGGGCTTGAGCTCAGGGCCTGAGCACTGTCCTTGGACTTTCTCAAGGCTAGAGCTCTACCACTTGAGCCTCAGCACCACTTCCGGCTTTTTTCTATGTATGTGGTACCGAGGAATCGAACCCGGGTCTTCATGCATGCTAGGCAAGCACTTTAACCACTAGGCCAAACTCCCGGCCCCTAGGCCCTCTCATTCTTGCTGAGCTTTTACTAACGCTTTACCACTTGAGCCACTTGCCAATTTTTGCTAGTTAGAGATGAGTCTGTCAGATTTATCTGCCAGGGCTGGCTTTATACTGAGATTCTCAGATCTTTGCTCCTGAATAGCTAGCCTTACAAAATGGTAAGCTACTGGTGCCTAATTTATTTCCTATTCTTAAGCTCCAAACTTCTAAATTGCACTGGCCTAAACTGGGTAACCCTTATGAGTTCTAAGGCTGTTTTTGTTTTTATTTGTTTTTTTTTTGCCAGTCGTGGGGCTTGAACTCTGTGCCTGAGTGCTCTCCTTGGGCTTTCTCAAGGCTAGAGCCCTACCACTTGAGCCATAGCACCATTTCCAGCTTTTTTTCTATGTATGTGGTACTGAGGAATTGAACCCAGGTCTTCGTGCATGCTAGTCAAGCACTCTACCACTAGGCCAACTCCTGGCCCCTCTAAGGCTGTTTTTATGGGAAGTGAACTTCGGGTGGTTTTTTTTTTTTTTTTTTTTTTTTTTTTTTTTTTTTTGCCAGTCCTGGGCTTGAGCTCAGGGCCTGAGCAATGTCCTTGGACTTTCTCAAGGCTCCATAGATCTCTACCACTTGAGCCTCAGCACCACTTCCGGCTTTTTTCTATGTATGTGGTACCAAGGAATGGAACCCGGGTCTTCATGCATGCTAGGCAAGCACTTTAACCACTAGGCCAAATTCCTGGCCCGTATTTCGGGTGTTTTAGTCAAGTACTTTCTCTTAACCTTACCCTCCACTGATAATCATTATGTTCATCTCTGTACATTTCTTTTTTTATTGGTGGTTCTGGGGTTTGAACTCTGTTTTGTACTTGCTAGACAGATACTCTACCATACTCCATATTTTCTGTGTCATGAGTTCAACATGTGTCAACTTTAGGCAATTATATTAACTTGCCTAATACTGTACATGTATGTTTGTGTAAAAAAACTCACTTTGGAAATAAGCCCATCTAACAAAAGCATTTCTCATAACACTATAAGGAGTATACTTCAAATATGGAGACATGAAAAAACACAGCCTTATTACTTTTGTTGACTTATCTGCTACAGGAAATACAACCAGAGTTCTCGGCCTCCAGTTCCAGACATTCTTGTTTCTGACAGTGGAGAAATGAAGGAATCTGGGTAAGATCTTAAGATCCTACTGGAGTCACAGGTGATAGTCAGACAACAATGGTGGTTATAGACAGCAACACATGCTAGATTTGAAAGGGAATAATATGAAAAGCCTGTTGTTCTGAACCAAATTCCAGATATAGCTGTTACAGCACTATCATTTTGTTATTACTGCAGGCATGAAAATACACTTCAAGACCAAACCTTCATCACCCAGCAAGTTCCAATATCAAATGCTGGTGAAATGGTGTTACCCAGGATTCCACAAGAACCACAGGTCACTGACCAAGTAAGGAGCCTATAATTAATCAAACAATGCACATAATTATTACCTTCATTATGCATTTTGGCTAATTTCACAGTGGTTTCCTTGCTAGCTAGCAGCTCCGAGGGATTGAGAAGCGTAAAAAATATTACTAACGCAACAAAATAGGAACTTTAAAGAAATTGTGCATACTCAAGGCATATTATACATAATGTAGATGAATACCTGAAACTCTGATGGTGTGGAAAACTATAGTGTGAAATAGCAGCTAGCCAAAATGTGTATTACATACTAGGGTCTTGTGCATGCCAGGCAGTCACTACCTCTAAGGTAAGCTCAGGTTCTTTTGTTATATAATCATAAATATAATGACCTTATAACTCTTGCCTTTGGACATACATATGTAGAGTGTAAATCAAAATAATGTAGCAGACAAATGTAGTTAGCAAAGTACATAAGTATGGTATCAGTTTTTTTAGGAAGCCAAATTTTGTTCTTTAAGGAGTTTTTATTTAAATTTGTTATTAACAATCAATTAGTATAATGTAAGAACAGAAAATTCAAACAAGGCCATAGCAGTTCGACAGATACTAAAATCCACCCCCCCCTTTTTTTTTTAAGTTGCTACCACCATGACTATAAGTAGATTTTTTTTTCCGTTTAAGAAACAAACAGCAGGGTGCTGTAGGCTCATTCCTGTAATCCTAACTACTCAAGAAGCTGGTATCTAGGATTACAGTTCCAAGACTCTTATCTTCAATTAACTGTCAGAAAACCGTGAGCGGTGCTGTGGCTCAAAGTGGTAGAGTGCTAGTCTTGGAACAAACAAAAAACTCAGGACAGTACCCAAACCCTGCATTCAAGTGCTACGACTTAGAAAGAGAAGAAAATAAACAAATTTCTGAACAAATAACTGGCTAAATAAATTGATTCCAATGAAAGTAAAGTAACTTTTTTTTTTTTTTGCCAGTCCTGGGGCTTGAACTCAGGGCCTATGCACTGTGCCTGAGCTTCTTTTGCTCAAAGCTAGCACTCTTACTACTCGAGCCACAGTGCCACTTAAGGGCTTCTAATGTTTATGTGGTACTGAGGAATGGAACCTAGGGCCTCATGCGTGCTAGGCAGGCATTCCCTTAAGCCTCATTCCTATCCACACACAATATTTTTTTCTTTCTCTCTCTTTTTTTTTTTTTTTGGTGCCAGTCTTGGGGCTTGAATTCAGGACATAGGTGCTTTCCTTTTGTACTCTACTACATGACCCGTAGTTCCACTTCTGGTATTTTATTTGTGGTAAGAATTTCTTGGATTTTCCCTGTTCAGGCTAGCTTCAAATCACAACCCTCATATCTCAACCTCCTGAGTAGATAGGATTACAGGTACAACCCACTGTCACTTGCCTTGATTAGTCACCTTTAAAAGAGTGGCTTCCCTTAACTGTAAAGAAAATATTAAGAGTCTTGGTGATTATGTTTAATTTGATTCTCAAACTATCGATTTCTGTTGCTTCACCATTAGAAAGGGGAGGGAGAAAAACAAAGGGCTGCGTGTTTTGTTACTTTTTTTTTTTTGTACTATTCTTGGGGCTTGAACTCAAGACCTGGATTACATGAACTTCTTTGCTCAAGGCTAGGTCTCTACCACTTGGAATAGCTCCATTTCTGGCTTTTTGGTAGCTAATTGGAGATAAGAATCACAGACTTTCCTTTCCGGATTGGCTTCAGACTGTGATGATATCTCAGCTTCTTGAGTAGCTAGGGTTACTGGTGTGAGCCACCAGTGCCTGGCTTATTTATTCTCTTAATCAAAGTGACTGAAGGTTCTAATGTTCTATCATTGAATTAACTTTACTGAATTAACCTCAGAGAATAGGGTCCAAGTAACTAATAAGGAAGCAGAAAAGTAAATAACAAATTCCATCTGGCAGAGCAGCAAGAGATTCTTCCATCAGAGCTAGCAGCTTTCTAGTTCACAAGCCTAGGATTCCGATGAGAGGAGCATCAGTTTCTGTTCTAATTTAAAATTGAGATAGATCAAAGAAACAACATTTTAAAGTAGCTGAAATTATGATAGAAGACTATCAAAAGCTTTATCACAACGTACATAATGGAAAGCTTTGAAATTTTTAAGTCCCAAACAGTCATTCCACTTCAATTGTCCTTTCACATAATTATTACTAATGAAAAATGCAGGCAAGAGGAAAGAGTAATGTAAAATTTGGCAAATAAGTTAGACTTCCTTAAGGCAAGAATCTTATTACACATAGTTGGAACATTCTTGATTTCTGGATCCAAGATAATTTTTCAAATAATTATCCAAGAAGACAATTTGTATGTGAATTAAATAGCTGAAGCATTGATTAGTGATTGCTGTAAAAAACTATGAAACCTAACATTTGGCACAGCCGACAAAAAGTTGATTTATCCATTGGATACTGTGGTATTTTTCTGTAGTACTTTAGGCAGGAACAAGGACAATGAATGAAATAGTGTTATAAATCACAAGGATAATGAAGTGACATTGAGCAAAAAGGAAATAGCTGTCATGTTGGATAAGTAGAAATGGATTACTTCTGTGTAGTGCAAGATGAGTGAAAAGCTCAGAAAAACTTGGCAGAGGGGTTATGCCAACTGGTGTTGATTTAAAGGACTATGTTTGAGGCACAATTAGAGAGTGAACTGTTTTCTGTCTTCTTTCCCCATCCAAGGGTTCTTTTTCTACTTGCTGAAATGTTTTCTGTATATACAGTGACCTTACCCCCTTGAAAAATGGAGAAATTTTAGAAAACAGTTTTAGATTGTCCTTTCAGATAAGCATTTCACAGTTAATAGTTACCCCCCAATCAAGCCTGAAGAATAAGGGAAAGCTCTGGTGTCATCAGTACACCAGCATTATCCCTATACCAACTTTGAATGGATGGAGCATCTTCAGTAAATTTTAGTTACAACATCCAATCCTAGGAATTTGTTTGGAGCAAAGATGGCAAATGAAGTTGGTCAAGAATGAGGGAGATTACTCAGGACCAAGTGAGTCTTGAAGAAACTTGTCTCTAATGGCCCATGGTAGGCATGACTACCGCAGGTGAGGAAAGCGAAGCATCCTCTTCTTTCCACTGAGAAGTGATGGTTTTTAGCTGAGTATAGAACTGGATGCCCTAAGAAAACAAAGAGTTATCATGTACTTCTGGATGTTCATGACTCAATTTTTTAAGGTAGTGCTGCTTATGCTAGTCATTCCTGTATGAACAATAGCTACAACTCAAATTCAGTATGTTCTTCAGATTACTCTAAAACATTTAGTATACAGTATCTGGCACATGAGATGCTATTGTGGGTGGCATTCATTTGGTGCAGAGGGCAGATAACAGTCTTTACTCCTGTTTTCTACATAGGGAACAGGACTTACGTCCTTTTTTTCCATTTCTCCTTATTTTTATTCTGTTACACTAAAATAAAGCCTTGCTTAAACTTCCAAAAACAAATGTATGTATATGATAAGAAACCTGAACTCTGGGCCTTGTATTCTTGCTTAGATTTTTTTCCTCCTCACAACTGACCTAACACTTGAGCTACCCTCCTATATATATATATATTTTTTTTTCTTTCTTTTTTTTCCAGTCATGGGGCTTGAACTCAGGGCCTGAGCACTATCCTTGGGCACTCTGCCACTTGAGCCACAGCACCTCTTCTGGCTTTCTCTATGTATGTGGTACTGAGGAATTGAACCCAGGTCTTCAATCATGCTAGTCAAGCACTCTACCACAAGGCCAAACTTCCAGTCCCATTTTTTTTTTTTTTTTGGTAGGTCATGGGCCTTAAACTCAGCCTGGGCACTGTAGCTCAAGGCTACTGCCCTACTCTTGAGCTTAGCCCCACTTCCTGTTTTCTAGTGGTTAATTGGAGATAAGAGTCTCACAGACTTTAATACCCAGAATGGTTTTGAGCCTCGATCTTCCCATCTCAGCCTTCTGAGTAGCTAGGATTACAGGCGTGAGCCACTGCACCCCTTGCCTGGCCCCAGATTTTTTTGCACCTGTGTGGTATAGTGCCCATCCTGGGGTATAAACTCAAGGGGCAGGCGCTGACCTTGAGCTTTTTTTGCTCAAGGCTAACACCCTTCCACTTGAACCATAGCTTGACTTCTGGCTTTTTCATATTTAATTGTAGGTAACAGTATCAGGACTTTACTTTGGGCATGAGCCACTAGTGTCCTGCTCAGCCCAGTTAAGCAGTCTAATTAGAGTTGGAGTCTCAAAGTCTTTACTGCCTGGGTTGGCTCCAAACTAAGATACTCAAGATATCAGCCTCCTGGGTGCTAGGATTATAAAGGTGTGGGCCACTGGTGCTAGGAAGACTATGTGTATGAGGCCCTGGATTCAATCTTTCTAGTACTATATGATACATATGTTCATATATACATACATGTATTCACACAGCATATAAATGCATAAATCCATGTATACACCCACATTCATGTACACTTTATGAGAATAAGCTTGATTTTAGGTGTTCATGCCTATAATCTTAGCAGTAGGAGATGGAGGCAGAAGGTCACCATGTCCCAGGCCATCCTGGGCTATAGAAAGATCTTGGGTTTGAGACAAAGTCTCACTATGTTACTCACATTATTCCTCTGCCTCAGACACCCAGATAATTGGTTCTGCACATTAAGCCCACCACATTGGGCTGGTTATAAAAAACTTTTTTTTTTTTTTTTTTTTGCCAGTCCTGGGGTTTAACTCAGGGTCTGGACACTGTCCCTGACCTCTTTTGCTCAAGGCTAGCATTCTGCCACTTGAGCCACATCACTACTTCCAGCTTTTTCTGGTTTTGTGTTACTGAGGAATCCAACTCAAGGCTTCATTCATGTCAGGCAAGCACTGTGCCACTAATAGTGTCACATACCCCAGCCAGGAAAAACTTTAACAGTTTTTCTGTTTTCATTACCAATATCAAATTACAGATGGTGTGTGTTTTACTATTTTTCCTTTTTTATGTGGCAAAGTATTACTATGTAGCCTCATCTGTTCTCATTTTCATTTATGACTGTGATGTAACACATTGCTACTTAATAAGCTATGCCTATTCCTGCTCTATTATATGTACACCTGCTGATGGATATGATAACAGTGATAATTCAGTCTTCATAACACTATGAAATATATTCAGATTTTATAACTGAAGACTCGAGGCATGAAAGTAGGGTATCCCTCAAGGTGCTATTGCTAATAACTGGTGGGGCTGGGATTTGAACCTGGAGACACTGATTCCAGTCTGCTTTATTTTCTTCTTCAGTGTTTGGTAACAAAGATATTCAATTAAAAAGTTTTTTTTGTGGTGTTAGGGATTGAACCAGGGCTTTGAACATTCTTGACAAGCACTCTACCATTAAGCTACAACCCCAGCACTCAGATTATCACAGGAGCAAATCACGCAGCACTGAGGAAGGGTGGTAGAGGTCAGAGGTGAGTTTTCTCAAGAGAAGTGGGTCATAGAGGGAATGCAGCTTTGGACTTTTCATGATCTTTACCTAAATTTTGTTGCATTGTCTTATTCAGGAAGAGATGGCTTGGTGAAGTTTTGTTATTTTTTAAATCTTTTCTAGGGGACTTTTTGAAAACATTACAGAACAAACAACATCTGAACCCAGAGAAGCTGCTTGCAGATACTTCTTTGCAGAATCCTAGCTTCTGATTATGTTCAAGAAATTTTCTTAAAGAAAAAAAAATTACCTGTTTGCCATAGAAATTGGTGTCTCCCCTGAAGGAAGATCGAGAGCCGGTGAATGAGAACATTGGCAAAGGCACTGGAATGGGAACATTCACTCCCACCTAAGAAGAACAAATCCACATGTACTACTCAGTAGCAAAGGATTCAGAGACTCCAGTTAGAAGCTCAAAGATAATGTAAAGACCAATTTTATTTTTTCTTCAGTTTTAAATTCATTTTGTTTGAAAAAAGACTTATTTTAAATAGCCATTTTGCACTCTGTCCTCCACCCCATGGACTTTATTCCTGAGGAAGAAATACATCACTGTGGGGGATTAAAGGGGGAATTTTTGAGCAAACTGCAGTGGCTGATTGCCGTTTACTGTCTTCTCTTAGGGAAGAGCTATAAGAAACTCCAAAAATTATGCTTACAAACCTGTCCAACATCCACCAGGTGGGAATATTTGCGAGCGGTGGCTCCATTGGTGGTGAAGATAGCAGTTCCATTTCCATATGGGTTGTCATTTACAATCTTGATGGCTTCATCCAGTGTTTCTGTCTCCAGGACCACAAGAACCGGACCAAAAATCTCTTCTTTATAACACGTCATGTTTGGCTGCCAGAAATGGTGAATCCAGAAGAAAAGTCAGCTTTTTGAGTTGAGTATTTTATGGTTATATTTAGCATTTTTAATTTATCGCTCACTACGTGGACAGTTTTAATGTTAGCAGTCTCTTTTCATCTTAAATCCTTTATGAAAAAAAAGTCCTCTATCTTCTGAGCTAAAAACATATAAACAACTTGAAATTCCTATTAACTGTAACTACACTCTTAAGTTTTAAGCACCATGTTTGTAAGTTCCCATGATCATTTACTGGCTTCTTTTTTAATACTTACGCAACTGGTTTCATCAAGTTACAAAAAAAAAAATCACATGAAAATTCATCTTTAATATATCCAAATGTAAAGTACATTTTGAGAAATTTTCTGGTTTTAGAAACTACACTCAGTTCTCTGTAACATAAACTAATCCATTTTCATTCGGTTCTTTGCCTCCCAAATAACTCTATAAGTTCTGTTTGATACAGGTTCACAAACAATTCAAACAATCTGTTTAGCACTGTATCTAGTCAGTTTTGTTTGTTGCTGATAAGTGGATTTTTCTTTTATGTTTCTGTGGCAAGAGATTTCCTAACTTCTGTTATACTCAATCTTTGATTATTCATTATTATAGTGAAAAAAGCCTCAATTTAGTCATGTTAGTTGAAAGACTTTGCATAATAAAAAAAACTGACAATTCATCTTTTTTTTTTGTTACTTCCAACTAAACTCTGGGCATAGGGTAGATATTGAGGAAATCTTGGATAATTAATACATTGAGTCACTGCAGTGCTTAATTTCTGAGCTCAGTTTATGTGAGCAAGGCAGGAAGAAGGTGAAGGAAGAGAAAATTAAATAGATAATTGAGGTAATTAAGGTAAAATTAAACAGGTACTTAAGAGGTGACAAACTGCAGTGGGCTATTGTGGCTGTTACTTGTTTTTACCACAAACTCAGGACACTTTATACTTTTTTAAGGTGTTGGAAAAAAAAACATTTCATGACATGTAAAACATGCATGAAAAGTTCATAAAGTTATTGAAACACATAATGTTGATGGCTAGTTCTATACCATATGCCATAGTTGAGTACTAGTGATAGATACTATAGAAAACAGGAAGTCAGGAGGGGCAATGTTTTGATTCTAGATAGAATAACTGCAATTTTGGCAAGTGTTGAAATCTTAATCATTAAAAGTCTTCATTTATGATTTATAGGGATGAGATTCTGTAACTCCAAAGGTAAACTCCAAAGGTAACTTCAGTTCTCCTGGCTGTGAAATTACTTACCTTGACATTTGAGATTATGGTTGGTCCAACGAAATTACCATTCTCATAGCCTTTGACTTTAATTTTTCGCCCATCTAAAAGGATAGAAGCTCCCTCCTTCGTTCCGCTATCGATTAGATTGCAGACTCGTTCTTTGGCCTGTGGAGTGATCAGTGGGCCAAGATCAGCTCCAGGCTGGTCTCCTATAAAAGAACATGCAAGTAAGGTGTTTATTAACATGAGTTATAGCTACTAAGCAATGGCTATGAATTAGCAAGTACAGTTAAAGATGAAACTGGCGAAAACCATTGCTAAAATCAGTGTTAGAGCAATAGATGCAGAATCTCAAGTTGCTAGGCAGAAGACTGATTTACCTGCATTGACTCTTAGTTTTTTGGCACGCTCCACTAACTCTGGCAGCCACTTCTTAGCTTCTCCCACAAGAATTGCTGTTGAAAGAGCCATGCAGCGCTGACCAGCAGCTCCAAATGCTGCCCCAACAAGCTGGTTCAGGGTATTTTCCTTATTGGCATCTGGCATAATTACCCCATGGTTTTTGGCTCCCTAAAGAAATACAGAAAGTGGTTGGTTATTTCTTAGCCAAATACCATGAAACTAAAAAATTAAGATCTCAAATAAGAATTTAAAGAAAGGACTAGAGCATTGCATTCAACCTTTGAGGGCTGACTTCAGCAACATTGAAAGGGTCTCTGTATTACTTTTCCTTTGCTTTCTACTGGATAAATTGATAGATGTTTATTTAGGTCTAGAAAGGGAGACAATCACATTCAGATAGACAGGTTACAAGCACTGCATCCAAGAACCAGAAAAACTCCCTTCTTTTTTCTCGTTAGATATAAGAGAAATTTGGTGCTGGGGTTTCCTGTCAAATGAAAAATAATAAAAACAAACCGCTGCCAATAATAATGCCATTAGCCAGCTTACAGAAAGTAAGCAGAACTGACATGTTATATCTAGTCAGTGTACATAGCTGCATTTATATCTTTTCTTTTTTTTTCTTTTGGTTGGTCATGGGGCTTGGACTCTGGGACTGGGCATTGTCCCTGAGCTCCTCAACTCAAAGCTACTGTCCTATCTGCGGAGCTACAGCGCCACTTCCTGTTTTCTAGTGGTTAATTGGAGATAGGAATTTCAAAGCCCAGAATGGCTTTGAACCAGGATGCTCAAATCTAGCTTCCTGAGTAGCTAGGATTAAATGCGTGAGCCACTACACCGGGCTTATTTATACCTTTTCTATATAGGATGACATATGATCTCTTCCACAGATAAATTCTCACACATGACTGTGAACAGATACCATGCCTTCTAGTTAGTTTAATTTTGTTGGGGACACTTGGTTTTTATTAGTGTCTTAAAAACACTGGTCTCTCAATATCTGTACAATTGAGATTAATACTTACTAAAAGCAGGAAGGATTAACAGCTAGAAACTATTATATAAAAGAAGAAAAGACCCAATAACAGAATTTGATTATTACCACTCAAGCTCAGTGAATCTGAATAACTTCTTGGGGAAGAGTGTGCCCTTCTTTTTTTAAAAAACAAAGATTACTACTATATGATAAAAGGTGATTAACATGACAGAATAAAACAATTATTCCAGGGCTAAAGTGAAACACTGGCTGTAGTGGAATGCTGAGGGGTTGTTCCTACACAATTTAAACACATATAACAAACTTTGAGGGTTGGAAAAGCAATTTAAAAATCACCATATTAGCTTGAACCCTCTTGCCATGTCTTGATCCTCTTTCGAAAATGTACTCTCCTGCCTGGTTGGATCCCACAAAGCTGATTGCTTTGATATCCGGATGATCACAAATAAAATTGACAGCTTTAAGAAGAGAATAAATAATTACCAAAAGAACAGCTGGCAATAATATTCTCAATAGCAATGTTTTTTTTTCTTCTCAATGCTACAAATTATAAATTTTCACTCATCTGGGTCTACACTGAATTTCCATTGTAAAGGTCTCATTTATTTCTCTCAGCTTCTTAAAATTACAAATCCTATTTAGCCTCTTCACTCTATTTTTTATTTAAAAATTTCCACTAATAGTCTAAATGCTACATTTCCTATTTCTCTTTAAGATAAATCCTTTTTAAAACTGGACCCTTCCATTTTGTCACTTAAGAAATGTATGTTCGGGGCCTGGAGTTTGGCCTAGAGGTAGAGTGCTTGCCCAGCATGCACAAAGACCCGGTTTTGATTCCTTGGTATCACATACATAGAAAAAGCCAGAAGTGGTGCTGTGGCTCAAGTGGCAAAGTGCTAGCTTTGAGGAAAAAGCCCAAGGATAGTGCTCAGGCCCTGAGTTTAAGCCCCAGGACTGCAACCAAAAAAAAAAGAAATGTATGTTTTCTGGCTCATTATGTGGCTTAGTGGTAGAGTGCTTGCCTAGCATGCATGAATCCTTGGGTTTGTGTCCTCAGAACCACATAAACAGAAAAAGCTGAAGTGGTGCTGTGGCTCAAGGGGTAGAGTGTTAGCCTTGAGCAAAAGAAACTCAGGGACAGTGCCCGGGCCTTCACTTCAAGCTCCAGGACTGGCAAAAAAAAAAAGAGGAAATATATGTTCTCAACTGTCGCACTGAACCTATCTGTATGTTATGTGTTGTGGATACTAAGCCTCTCAGTATATTGTGACCCCATATGCTAGGTGGTATAGCATACTCCTTAAAAGCATGAACTAGAATCAGCTTTCCTGGTTATACAAAGTTTCTAGTACTGTGATTTAGGGAAAAATAGGATTTGATTCTGACTTTATAATTGACCTGCTTCAAAGGGTTCTTGTAAAGAGAAAATGAGATAACAAACTTTTCCCTTTAATATCCTCCAGTTGAAATCCATGTTTCTTTCTTCCCAGAATATGGTGCAGGCTGCAGAGCACCGCTTCTCTTTGCACACTGATGGCAAAACAATCATAACCTCCAAACATAAAGGCCCCCCCCCCTTTTTATTTTGTCAGTCCTGGAGTCTGAACTCAGGGCCTAGGTACTGTCCCTGAGTTTCCTTTGCTAAAGGTTCTACCACTTGAGCCACAGTGCCACTTTTGGCTTTTCCTGTTTATTTGGTACTTAGGAATTGAACCCAGGGGCTTCATGCATGCGCTAGGCAAGCACTCTATCACAAAGCCACACTTCCAATTCAAACACAGAAGTTCCTATGGGGAATTCCTTTCCTTCCAACTTCTTTCCCCATTAAAACACCTAATCACCATTCAATATGTTGACTTTTGGGGGAGCCAGGTTAAGTAGCCACATATAGAAGACTAGTTACCTTCATGCTGTCCATGGATGATATTCAGTGTTCCATCCGGGGCACCAGAGTCTTGAAGCAACTTAGCAAGAAGCATGGTTGCTCCAGGGACTCGCTCTGATGGCTTCATCAGGAAAGTATTGCCACAAACCATGGCCATGGGAAACATCCACAGGGGGATCATGGCAGGAAAATTAAACGGAGCTATGCCTGCACACACCCCTAGAGGCAGGCGGTAAGAATAAAGGTCCATGTCCTTGGTGATGGATGGCATAGTCTCTCCCAGCATGAGGGATGTTACACTGCAAGCGTGCTCAACCACCTCTGGAACAGAGAAGAAGTCAGGTACCAGCTGTCCATACTGAGCATTAGTTAGCATTGTCATGTTCTAGTTCAGGAGAGGAACATTAATTTGGCTTTCTATACACAGAGGTTATCCAAATTGAGATTCTCTGGGAAAGACATACCACAGGGTAACTATATATATATAAACAAGCAACCTTCCCATTCTGGGACCTTTGCCTCCTATTTCCTTTGCTTTTCCCCCAAAGTCCCAAGAATGTCTCCCAGCTTACGAAGGCCTCGAAATACATCTCCTTCAGCATCAGCTAGGGTCTTCCCTTGTTCCAATGTGATTAGTCTGGCAATTTCTTTCTACAGAGAAAATATACAAACAAATGAATGCAAGGATCTTTTTTTTCTTTCTTTTTTTTTTTTTTTTTTGCCAGTTCTAGGGCATGAACTCAGGGCCTGAGCACTGTCTTAAACCAAACTCCTGGCCCCAGGATGATGTATTTTCCTTTTTTGGCCAGTCCTGGGACTTGAATTTAGGGCCTGAACACTGTCCTTGGGCTTTCTCAAGGCTAGCGCTCTACCACCTGAGTTGCAGCACCACCTCTGGCTTTTTCTAAGTATGCGGTACCAAGGAATTGAACCTGAGTCTTTGTGCAAGTACTCTACCATTAGGCCAAACTCCCGGCTGGGATCTATTTTGGAGGGGTGAAGGGAGGTGCTAGGAATTGAACCTAGGATGTCTATACATGCTAAACATATGCTATACTATTATATATACTTTTTACATTCTTAAATTAGCCAAGGAAAAGCAAAACTGAGAACTAGAATAAAAGAGTTATGATTAATGTCTCTCAATTGGGAAAGTTATTGAAAAGCTTTCTGGAAAATAAACCAGCATTCTGAAGGTACTCTGTAGGGTGAAATATACTCTTCAGATTTCTTACCAAGTTTTCTTTAATCAGTTGTTGATAGCGGAGGAAGATCTGTTGACGACTTAATATTGATGTGTCTGCCCATGTGGGAAAAGAACGCTTGCAGGCAGCAATAGCTGCGTCCATTTCAGCCTTGGTGGACTGAGGAACCTGACCAATGACCTCATTGGTGGCCTGATGGGGAAAAGAGGATGTCATGTGTTGCCATCATCTCACCTTCTTCTATATGTTTCGTCTTACCTCTGGCAGCATGATATGCTTTATGATAGATACCTAGGTCCCCATCTTCCTATCGTATTTCCAGAATTCTAGGCTAGTTGGTTTAAGTCTCAAAACAGTTTGCTTACTGGGTTGTGAATGTCAATCCATTTGTCACTTTTGGATTCAACAAATTTCCCATCAATGAAGAGTTTGACAGTTGGCTGGAAGACAAAACAATAACGTAAGAGTTTTGTATTAACTGCTTCTCCCTTTCCCATTCATAGAGAAGAAATTTAGGTTAATAGCTAAATCTTCGTGTCTCTACCATTAGGAATGATTATATATATATATATATATATATATATATATATATATATATAGAGAGAGAGAGAGAGAGAGAGAGAGAGAGAGAGAGAGAGAGAGAGAGAGAGAGGCATTTTTATTAGTTTACATTAGGTATACAGAGGAGGATTTCATTATTACATTTGTATTTACAATATAATCCAATCTTTTTTTTTTTTTTTTTTTGCCAGTCATGGGGCTTGAATTTAGGGCCTGAGTGTTGTCTTTAGACTTTCTCAAGGCTAGAACTATACTGCTTGAGGCACAGCACCATTTCTGGCTTTTTCTATATATGTAGTACTGAGGAATTGAACCCTGGTCTTTATGCATGCACTTTGCCCCTAGGCCAAACTCCTGGCTCTCAATCAGCCTTTTGAGAGGTGGAATATACTGGGGTTTGAACTGAGGGCTTGGTATTTACAAGGGTGTGTGTCCTACTACAGAGCCACATCTCCAGTCAGAAACATACAATATTCTTGTCTACAGTGAAGATGACATAGTGTAGCCTCCTGATACTATGGTCTCTTTGAAAATGGAACATTCCCTGCTAATTCTCCAGGGAACTTTATGAGAGAACACATCACTATGAAGTTTATACTAAGATCACAGCCACTCTGTTATCAAAGATTAGCTATTGTGAGTTATTGGTCTGCTGACTTCCTTACATGCCATATATCTTTTTTTTTTTTTTTTTTTGCCAGTCTTGGGCTTGAGCTCAGGGGCTGAGCACTGTCCTTGGGTTTTCTCAAGGCTAGAGCTCTACCACTTGAGCCTCAGCACCACTCCGGCTTTTTTCTATGTATGTGGTACCGAGGAATCGAACCTGGGTCTTCATGCATGCTAGGCAAGCACTTTAACCACTAGGCCAAACTCCCGGCCTATGCCATATATCTTTATGATCAAAATATTTCATAACTATGCCTTTTTTTTTTGCCAGTCCTGGGGCTTGACTTAGGGCCTGGACACTGTCCTTGGACACTTTTTGCTCAAGGTGAGCCACAGCACCACTTCCAGCTGTTTCTGTATATGTAGTACCAAGGAATCAAACCCCGGTCTTTGTGCATGCTAGGCGAACACAAGCACTCTCCAGTAGACCATGCTCCTGGCCCTAACTATGCCTTTTTTGAGAAGTAGCTTGTAGTGTGGCTTAGTAATAGAGTGCTTGCCTAACACTGATGAAGCCCTGGTTTCGATTCCCTGGTACCACATATACAGAATAAGCAGAAGTGGCTCAAGTGGTAGAGCACTAGCCCTACTGTCCTTGAGAAATCCCAAGGCCCTGAGTTCAAGCCACAGGACTGGAAAATAAAAGTAGCTTATATTTACTACATTATCAATGAAGTCTGTTTCTTTTATTATAACAAAGTACATGAGAGAGTTAAGAAGCTTATCCAAGAGTTCTAGAAGCTAGAAGTCTAAGATCCAGCAAGCAGCTCTAGGACAAGGGCCTCTTCAGAAAAGCAGGGAGAAGGGATGTAGAAGTCATTTTATCTCACCTTGAAGGTGCCACATTCTAATACCACACATTGATAATCATATTTCCATATTAGTTTTGGTATGGACAAATGATAAACTACAGCAAAATCTGTGACTTGAAAGTGGTGAAGGATTGCTAGACTATAATGTGTGTGCTGTAGTGGACTGAAAGGATTTTTTAAAAATATTTTTTATTGTATTTAATAAAAGGGTTACATGATATTTGCCAGATAGAAGGTGCATTAATTCACATACATTGATACCCTTCCACATGTCTTGGTCCCCATTACCCTCCCCCCCAGCCCCCCAAGGACTGAAAGGATTTTGAACAGCAGGGCTTTTTTTTTTTGTACGGAAGCTTAAATTCAGGACCTCTTGTTATTGCTCAGCTGACGTTTTACCACTTGAGCCACAATTCCAGCCCTTGAGCAATAATGCTTATTTGTTAGATTTTAGGTCATATAATCAGGAATAGAATATTGACTAAAAAAAATCCTATCTAGCAGGTTCAAGAAAACTTCTAGAAGAAGCTGGGAATGGTGGCACACAAAATAACTAGCCACCTGGGTTTTTTGTTTTTTTTTTGACTAGTCCCAGGACTTAAACTCTGGGGCCTGAGTACTCGCCCTGGGCTCTACCACTTGAGCCACAGTACCATGTCTGGCTTTTTCTATGTATGTGGTACCAAGTAACTGAACCCAGTTCTTCATGCATGATAGGCAAGCACTCTACCACTAGGCTTAAACTCCTGGCCCTGGGTTCATTCTTATAATCCTCGCTACACAGGAGACAGATCAGTTAATTGTGGACCAGAGTCAGCCTGGGCAGACAAATCCTTGAAACTAGAGTTTCCAGAAGGCATGTCTCCAAGTGGTAGAGTGCCAGCTATAACTAGAAAAGATTGAGCAAAAGCATGAGGATTTGAGTTCAAGTCCAAATACTGGTAAGTACTTAAAGAACTAGACTCAGTGACAGAATTCTTGACTAGCAACCATGAGGTCTTGAGTTCAAAATCACAGCACTGCCATAAAAAATACCCAAAGCTATACTGAAAGAATTCTTGACTAGCAACCATGAGGTCTTGAGTTCAAAAATCACAGCACTGCCATAAACACCCAAAGCTATACTAGATTCCTTTCTGAAAGTCAATTTTTAGTGCCCAATTCACTCACCACTGAAGAAAAGGAGGATAATGGATGCCAGGTAGAGTTTACTTTGGAAGCAACCTGTGAAATAAGAATTTCATAAATGAGAACAGAAAATGATTTAGCAAATAGCTACAAGATAGTCAACATTATACTAGCTACAGGTAGGGCTGGGACTTTGGCCTAGTGGTAGAGTGCTTGCCTAGCATTCACAAAGACCCGGGTTCGATTCCTCGGTACCACATACATAGAAAAAAGCTGGAAGTGGTGCTGAGGCTCAAGTGGTAGAGCTCTAACCTTGAGAAAGTCCAAGGACAGTGCTCAGGCACTGAGCTCACGCCCAGGACTGGCCAAAAAAAAAAAAAAAAAAAAAAAAAAAACTAGCTACAGGTATGAAAAAGGACTTGGTGCTTGCTCTCAAGGTTAATTTAGTTGAAAAAAAAAAAAAACAACCAAAAAACAAAAAACACATGAAGTGGGACTCCAGTGGTTTGAGCCTGTAATCCTAGCTACATAGGAGGCTGAGATCTGAAGATCATGGTTCAAAGCTAGCCTGGACAGAAAAGTTCATGAGACTCTTATTGCCAATCAGCCACCAGAAAACCGGAAGTGGCTCTGTGGCTCAAATGGTAGAGTGCTAGCCTTGAGCTGAAGAGCTCAGGGATAGCACCCAGTCCGAGTTCAAGCACCACAACTGACAAAACAAAAACATCATGACTTTCCTGCCCAGGCTGGCTTGGAACCATGATTCTCAGATCTCATTCTCTGGAGCAGCTAGGATTACAGGTGTGATCCATAAGTTCCAGGCCAGATGGGTCTTTTTTTAAAAGACAAAACTGGTCAGATCACTCCCTTGTTCAAAAGGCTTTTATGGGCCTCTGTATGTAGCTCAGTGGTAGAATATTTTCCTAGTAAATGCAAGGCCCTAGGTTTTATTCCTGACAATGGAAAATACAACCCAACCATAGCAAAATAAAAGTACACACATGTGCACAAAACAATAGTATCCTACTACCTTAAGATAAAGATTAATCTACTTGTTTGCTACTCTAGATTCCTAGTTTGCTATTTTCTTCATAGCTCTCTGCTCCAGCCATCTGAGCATGTTTTGTGCTCTTGCCTCTGCCCATATTAATCCCTCATGCCTGGAACTGTCCAATCACATTTGCTCAGCTCACTCCTACTCCTTTACATCTCTGTTGAACTCAAGACTTTCTCAAGAAGTCTCAACCTCAGGACCAGGTAACTGACTGGAGAGTCCATAAAGCAGCAGGATTCCTCTGTTTCTTATTTTCCATTATATAAGTAGTTTGTTTAATTATTAAGTTTCTCTCCCCTTAGATCACCAGACCATGTGTCCTTCTCCCTTTCATGGTTCCTGGCATAAAGTAAGCCCTCATTAATATTTTACAGAGTAATAGAATGAATGCCCACCAAACAATCATTTGTTACATCGTGTTTTCTGTCTCTGTCTCTATCTCTCCCCTTCTCACTTGAGTCATATCTCCACTTCTGGGTTTCTGGTGGTTAAATGGAGATAACAGTCACACAGACTCCTGCCAGGCTGTCTTAGAACTATGATCCTCAGATTTCAGCCTTCTAAGTAGCTAGGATTACAAGTATGAGCCACCAGCGCACAGCATCAAAGGCCACTTTAGCTTTTTTTGTTGTTGATTATGGGGCTTGAACTCAGGGCTTGAGAGGTGAGCCACAGCTCCACTTCTGGTCTTTTTGTGGTTAACTGGAGATAAAAGTTTCACAGATTTTCTTGCCAGGGGTAGTTTAAACTGTGATCCTCAGCTCTCAGCCTCCTGTGTAGGATTACAGGTCTGAGCTCCAGTGCCTGGCTTCCATTTAAATCTTATATATTCACTTACACAACCCCACCCCCTCTCTGCCCCTCTTACTTTCAAAGGGGTAAAATAGGCAGTGTATAAGACATAACAGAACAACATAAGTTTTTGCTGGGTTACAACTCAAAAATTTCATCATTTCCTGCAAAATACTCATTAGCATTGTTGCTGAAGAAGCATCCTGATTTCTACTTTCATATTTATTTCCTACTTGCTATTTCCTTTTGTAGGAACTCCTTTCTCTCCTTGGTTAGTGACCTGCTAGTCTTGCAACACTTCTAAACAGTCATCCCTTTTTAGAAGCATTTCTTACATTCTACAGGTTGAGTTTGGGCTTCTTTCTCTATGTCTTAGGGCCTCATAATACAAGAGCTGTCACTACAAGCCTGGGATGGAATTCATACACAAAGAGATGGAAAAATACGAAATCCTGAATTGTAAGCCCAGTTACTAATTGGGTAATCAGTGGTAACTTTAAATATCAGGTCATTTGCTTTATTATACTTTTTTTTTTTATGTTGGTCATGGGGCTTGAAATCGGCCTTGGCACTGTCCCTGAGCTCTTCAGTTCAAGACTACCACCCTATCCCTGGGCTTGGGTGTTGTCCCTGAGCTCTTCAGCTCAAGGCTACTGCCCAAACCTTGAGCCAAGCCCCACTTCCTGTTTTCTAGAGGTTAAATAGAGATAAGAGTCTTAGGTTCTTTTGTGCCGGAATGGCTTTGAACCTTGAACCTCAGATCTCAGCCTCGTGAGTAGCTAGGATTACAGGTGTGAGCCACCACGCCCTGCTCTTTATTGTAATTTTTAATTCTAATTTTCATGAATATTCAGAATGTCAGAGCTGGAGTAGAATTTAGGCATGGCTATGACACTTGCTCTTTGGACCACATCAATGATGCCCCCCCCCTTTTTTAAGTATTTTGGATTGAACTCAGCAGGCTCTACCATCCTCTTTTGCATTGGTTAGTTTTGAGGTAGGGTCTTGACTTATAACAGAGCCAGTTTAGTCTTCCATCCTACTTGTGCATCTTTGGGTTGCTGAATGACAGGTGCATATCACAACACCTAACCACTGTGCTTCCCACACAGCTGCAGTAATAGACGTGTGCCACTGCACCCAGTCACTGGTTGAGGTAAAATCTTAGGAACCTTTATGCCAGAACTGGCTTCAATTTGAAATCCCTGATCTCTGCTTCCCAAGTAGGTAAGATTAGAGGCTTGTACCACTGTGCTACTAGACTATGGACTTTTTTCTAAGTCTAAGGCCTTGAACTCTGGGTCTGGGCACTGTCCCTAAGCTGGCTTTAAGTTAACTGTGATCCTCAGATCTCAGCCTCATTGAGCAGCTAGGATTTTAGGCATGAGCCACCAGAACCCAGCAGTTACTTTCAAAACAGCAGTTTTCTAATGTCTGAATAGATATGTATGATAATATCATAAGGAGCAAAGAGAGATTGCAGGTTAAATTCTACTAGCCTCCATAACAGAGAATCTAAGCTGAGGTAAGAGAAATAAAAACATAAACTAGAGGGACCAGGAGTTTGGCCTAGTGGTAGAGTGCTTGCCTAGCATGCACGAAGACCTGGGTTCAATTCCTTGGTACCACATACTTAGAAAAAGCCAGAAGTGGTGCTGAGGCTCAAGTGGTAGAGTTCTAGCCTTGAGAAAAATCCAAGGACAGTCCTCAGGCCCTGAGCTCAAGCCCAGGACTGGCAAAAAAAAAAAAAAACCCATAAACTAGAACCTACTTAAATCCTTTAGACTTCTAATATTCATGGTTGCAGTTCTACTCAGGTTGGTCTTGAACTCCTGGCATCAAGTGATTTTCTAGATTCAGCTTGCCCAGGATCATACAAGCATGTTTTATTTTATTTTGCCAGTTGTGGGGCTTGAACTCAGGGCCTGAGCCCTTGGACTTTTCTCAAGGCTAGAGCTCTACCCTTGACCCACAGCACCACTCCCAGCTTTTTTCTATGTATGTGGTACTGAGGAATCGAACCGGGTCTTCGTGCATGCTAGGCAAGCACTCTACCACTAGGCCAAATTCCCAGCCCACAAGCATGTTTTATGATGCCTGTTTACACTATTTGTTATCAGTTCAAGATACACTAAGGTACAGGAGATTCTCCACCTTGATACAAAAGATAAAATGCCCGCTTAAAGACTCACTATAATGGGGGGAGGGTAAGGAAAGACGGTCAATTTCATAATCCTAGCTACTCAGGAGGCTGAGATCTCAGCAAGTGACTCAAAGTCAGCCTGGGCAGGAAAATTCTCCAATTAAGTATCAGAAACCCGAAGTGGTGCTGTGGCTCAACTGGTAGAGCATTAGCCTTGAGTACAAAGAGGGGGACATCACAAAGAGGAAGGAAGTAGGAAGGAAAGGGGGAGAGAAAGAAAAGAGGAAAGGGAGAGAGGGGGAGGGAGCGAGGGAGGGAGGATGAGGATCACTGCAGAAAATTTGAGTGGAGCCAGGCCTGTCAGTCCCTCCAAATCCTTCAAGCTCATTCTCTATTGTTGCATTAAAAGTACCTTCAGAAATGGGCCTTTGGTGACTCTGCTAAGAATCTTAGGGATGAATGTTTCTATAGAGGAATTCACTGAAACCTGATACTCATGTTACATAAAAGTGCAACAATATAAAGGAAGTTCTCTGGCTCCAAGAGAGAACCCTGTTGTTCCTTGCAAGTTGTTACTTTCCTGAAGTAACTCTTGCTTCAGTATCATTAAGTCCTTGCCAATCTTGAGCCCTCTAGTAGATCTATGGACAGAGTTGGAGCACAGGCCCCAGGCATGTACTGGCCTGGAGCTCTATCACACAATCAGTTGATGCGTGTGTTAGTACTTGCAGAGCTGGTTCCCAGGATAGGAACTTTGAAATTCTTACATTCCAGGTCCTGATCTGTATCACCTCGTTTGGGAGATGTTTAATTCTTTGTAGCATAGGGGTTGGCTCAACAGTGTTTCTTATTTACTTCCAACATGTATTGTCTATAACTTCATTTAAAGTTTGACTTTGCAAGAAAGCCCAGTTTTAGTTGGATTAGCAAATGGTTGCCTCTGGAGAAAAACTGTGTACACTTCTAAGAGATTCAAAGTCCATACGCGTGCCCCCTCTCTCATCCCTTACCTCACACTGTGAGCAGAGAAGCTGGGTGGGGGGAAGGGAGCAAGTGGAGACTCTAGAGGTGACCAGAAGAAGCCCCACGCTCTCAGTGACCAGAAAGGAGAGTTTCAGGTGAAAGAGAGAAGAGAGATGGTTGATGCAGAGGTGAAAAGAAAAGACGGTGGGGAGATCGAGAAAGTAAGAGCAAACAAGTGACAGCAGCGACGCAACAGAGCTGGAAAGTAGCAGGTCAAGACCAACAAAGAGCTCAGAAGAAAAACGCGAGTGGGTTCAGAGAGGGGGCTGGAACTGGGCCACCCTCTCAGGGGGAACGCGATGATCAAACCAGAGAAGGGGCTCCCTTTGAGCACGGTTCGGAGCGTGCGGAAAGGATCTACAGCTAGCTCGTGGTCCCGCGATGCCAACCCTCACTCGCCTGCAGGATCCGGGCCCGTCCTGCCGCTGCCAACACCGCCGCCGCCATGGCTGTCTGCAAACTGCACCGCGCGTCAATCGCGGGGCCAGGCCTCCTGAAGAGGCCCGCTGCAACACCTCGCCCTCCTTCCTGACGGGCCTCCTCATTGGTGGAACGACAATTCTCTGTAGCCAATCACTCGCCAGAGCACCATCCCCCACCCCTTCAGTCTAGTCCAGGAGGGACGGGTGATTGGTTAGGAGCAGAAATGTTCTGGCTTCCACTTACTTCAGCCAATTTTGTTGGTGGAGATAAGGGAACGCCCCAACTTGGATACCGAATAGTGAGCGGGAGAGGAAGACGCCCCCTAATTGGGAATAATGATTGGCCACAGAAACGACCTAGGCCTCACCACCCCCTCACTAATGAGGAAGGTAAATAAGACTGAGCCACTGGCGAGACTGTTGTCAGGGGCGGAGCTAAGTAAATATTTCCTCAAGGGGCGGGGCTTATTGCCCCCGCCCCGCCCCGGGGAGGGTCAGGAGGCGTGGTTTGTGGTTCTTCGCTTTCCCGCCGACGGTTGGCCACGTCACGTGACATGGGCTGGAAGATGGCGTCTCCCACGGATGGTAAGAGCCGGTTTCAGAGATAATTGGCCTGCCATCTCCTCCTTGCTTCTCCGGGCACCTTTGCTGTCCGTTTGCCTCTTGCACTTATCCATCTTTCTTGGGATCCTCTCCTTTCTCTTCCTGCTTTTCCCTTGCGCTGCAGGTCCTCCCTTTTAGCACCACAGGGTCTGCTGTCTCTGGCGAGTGAAGGAAAGCACAGCGAGACCTAATCCTGGTGAAGGAATGCGTGTCACCCTAGCCCTGTGGAGGAGACAGTGAAGAGGTTCCTGACTGTACCCTTTCCCATTCCGAGTGCAGGCTCTTGTTCTCGTTGAGCAGGTCTGGTACGGTTTCTCCAGCTCTAGCAGGAGTTGGTGATTGGCCTCACCTTTGCTCTGAACTGCTTTTCTAGCTCTTCTGTTGGGGTCTATTTCCCTGGGAGCATCTGGAACCTTCTTATTCCCTTGGCAATGAGTGCCTGAGAGAAACGAGAATTGAACTTTTTTTTTTTTTTTTTTTTGGTGCTGATCCAGGGCTTGAGCTCCTGGCCTGGTCGCAGCCTCTTGGCTTTTTCATATAAGGCTGTTACTCTACCACTTGAGCCACATCTTCACTTCCATCTTTATTATTATTATTATTATTATTATTATTATTATTATTGTATTATTATTATTTTGGTGTTTAGTTGAAGATACGAGTTTCATGGTCTTTCTTGCCCTAGCTGGCTCGAAACTTCCATCCTTAGATCTCAGCCTCCTGAGACTTATATGTACACATCTCAACCTCTCTTAACATCCACTTTCTGTGCTGATTCCTTGGATTAAGTGAATGAAGGATTTCTGCTTACACGTTATGTACCTACAAGCCATCTCGGGTGGCAATTTCGTGGTTTGGGTTTGCAATCAGTGATGGAGTTAATTTATTCCTTCTGCCACTTCTATCCCTGTGCTTCTTTCATTAATAGGAATTTTTTCCCCCTTGAACACATTTTTGATATATAGAAGGAAACTTAGAAGTTCATTTTGGGAAATGAGTAAACTGAGGCCAAGGAGAGCTATTTTAGGTACCTCACTATGTGAAAAACAAATGGTGGGTGTTTTGAG
The DNA here is from genome assembly GCF_031878675.1 of Megascapheus bottae. Classification (NCBI taxonomy): domain Eukaryota; kingdom Metazoa; phylum Chordata; class Mammalia; order Rodentia; family Geomyidae; genus Megascapheus; species Megascapheus bottae. The sequence continues at coordinate 11,791,614 of NC_143522.1, forward strand.
AGATGCCAAGATGAACAAAAGGTAAACTTTTTTTTTTTCCAGTTTCAGATATCGTTTTCTTTTTTTTTTTTTTTTTATGCCAGTCCTGGGCTTGGGCTCAGGGCCTGAGCTTTATCCTTGGGTTTTCTCAAGGCTAGAGCTCTACCACTGAGCCACAGCACGACTTCTGGCATTTTTTCTATGTATGTGGTACCAAGGAATTGAACCCAGGTCTTTATGCATACTAGGCAAGCACTCTACCACAGGGACTCCTGGCCCCAGATATCATTTTTTAAATGTTGTCTCCCAAAGACATTTTCCCAGAACAAAGTATTGGGAGTTTCTCCTTCAACCATTCCTATTACCTATGAACTTTACTCTAGTCATGTCCAGTTATCATTCCAAGTCTATCTTGTTCATAATTGGATTCTAAAATTTAGCACAGTTTCTGACAAGTAGTCAGCCTCCAACTAAAAGAATTATTAGGTTATATGCAGAAATATGTAACCCAGGCTGACCCTTTCTTCTGCCTCCTGAATGCTGGGATTACAGGTATGCATATCCATGCCTGTTCTATTACCAATAAATTTTTATTTTTTTTATCAGAAAAAATTAAATTTAGCACATTGAACTTAAATACACCTTCCTAGTTTTATATTCAGTTGATATGTGTGTGATATTAAAGTTTGAACTTAGTGCCTTATGGTTACTTAGCTTGCTTGCATAAGTGGCACTCTGCCATTTGAACCATGCTTCATCTTGGCATTTTGCTGATTATTAGGAGATGAAGATTCACAGAATTGTTTGCCTGGACTGTCTTTGAACTTCACTCCTCTAGATCTCAGCCTCCTGGGATTACAGTGGTGTTCTTCTCTTTTATCTTCTACATTGTTCTTTATTGTCTGTCTTCTCTCTCTTCTTTTTTTTTTTTTTTTTGCTGGTCCTGGGGCTTGAACTCAGCACTAGGGTGCTGTCTCTGAGCTTCTTTGTGCTCAAGACTAGTGCTTTACCACTTAAGCCCCAGTGTCACTTCTGGCTTTTTCTGAGTAGATTATTGGAGATAAGAGCCTGGGCTAGCTTCCAATTGTGATCCTCAGATCTCACCCTCTTAAGTAACTAAAATCACAGGCATGAGCCACCAGTGCCAGCTCTCCTCTTGCGTTTTTAAGACTAACCCAGGGTGGCCTGGAACTCTTCATTTTCTTGGTTTATCTCTCCAAGTACTGGGATTACAGGCATGGACAACCATACTGGCCTGACATTCATTTTTCTTCACAGTCCTCTAAAATAGTCTTTCTATTTTATAGATTATAAGAGTGAGGGGCAGGTCTGGGAGAGTGGCCTAGTGGTAGAATGCTTGCCTAGCATGCACGAAGCCCTGGGTTCAATTCCTTAGTACCACATACACAGAAAAATGAAAATGGCTCAAGTGGTGGGGCATTAGCCTTGAGCAAAAAGTGTTCAAGGCCCTGAGTTCAAGCCCCAGGATTGGCCAAAAAAAAAAAAAATAATAATTTCATCATGTTATCCAGGTGATGGTAGCTCACACCTATAATCCTAGCTACTTAAGAACCTGAGATCTGAGGATCAGGGTTCAAAGCCAGCCCAAGCATGAAAGTCCTTGAGACTCTTATCTCTAATTAAACACCAGAAAACTGGAAGTTGCGCTGTGGTAGAGCACTAGCCTTGAGCTGAAGAGCTCAGGGACAGCGCCCAGGCCAGAGTTCAAGTCCCATGGCCAAGAAAAAAAAAGTAAGTAAATAATTAAGGGTGAGGCTTGGTGAGGGAGAATGATTTATTTGTATTACATTATGATCCAGTACATCAGGTATAAAACTCAGATCACTAGACTTCCAGTTAAATGTTACAGTTTATGTTCTTTAAGGTTAAAGTGTTATAAAATATAAAGTGTTTCATTACTTATAAGGGTATTTCATTCTAGGGACAGATTTGGAAGCATCTTTGCTAAGTTTTGAAAAACTTGATCGTGCTTCACCAGATCTTTGGCCAGAACAATGTAAGTTTTTGCTTTTTCTTATTGGAGTTGATGTAGGAGAATCAGCACTTCCTTGGGAGGTTTTTTGTTTTGTTTTGTTTTTCCCCTTCCTTTTAAAAAAGTTGTCATGTAACTATGATGATTAAGTTTTTATTTCACTTAAATAAGAGCTGATGTTCTTGTTAGTGATACCTATTTGGTCATTTGAAATGTTTTAGATAGTAGAATTACAGATGTGAACTACTGATGCCCACCTATTTTCTTTTTTTTTTTTTTTGCCAGTCCTGGGCTTGAGCTCAGGGCCTGAGCACTGTCCTTAGACTTTTTCAAGGCTAGCACTCTACCACTTGAGCCTCAGCACCACTTCTAGCTTTTTTCTGTGTATGTGGTACCGAGGAATCAAACCCGGGTCTTCATGCATGCTAGGCAAGCACTTTAACCACTAGGCCAAACTCCCGGCCCCCCACCTATTTTCTTAAAACTACATTGGTAAGAAATTCAGATAATGCTAACATGCAGAAAGCATTTCTCACATCCTTTAATCGACTCTATTTAACTATTGGAATTTTGTAAATTGGTTGAACTTTTTAATGCTAATATAGGTAAGTGAATATAATTTTTAATTACAAAAATATTTTCATAATTATTAAGGTATCAGCCCTTCCTTCTCTGGAACCATATGTGGTCTTCTGCCTAAATCTAGCATTTTTTTTTTGTCAGTCATTGAGGCCTGGGGTTTGAATTAAGGGCCTGGACACTGTCCTTGTACCCATTTTGCTCAAGGCTAGTGCTCTGCCACTTGAGCCATTTCTGGCTATTTCTGTGTCTGTAGTTCCAAGAAACTGAACCCAGGACTTCATGCATGCTGGGCAAGCACTCTACCAGTAGGTTATGCTCCCAATCCATAAGTTCTTTTGCTCAAGGCTAGCACTCTACCACCTTGAGCCACAGTGTCACTTCCAGTTTTTGAGTGGTTAATTGAAGATAAGATTCTCATGGGGACTTTTCTTTCTGGGTTGGCTTTGAACTATGATCCTCAGGTCTCAGTCTCCTGAGTAGCTATGATTGTAAGCATGAGCCTCTGGTGCCCAGCTAAATCTAGCTTTTTTTCTTTTTCTTTTTTTTGGGGGGTCAGTTGTAGGGCTTGAATTTGATCTGAGCACTGTCCCTGAGCCTCTTTGAGTTCAATAATAGCATTCTGCCACTACAGCCAGAAGTGGTACTGTGAAATGGTGCTTTCTTGGAGTATAAGAATGCAATGATGTTACAAGAAATTTATTCTCAGACCTCTTCTAGTTTGTACAAGGCAAGACTGTGTGTGTGTGTGTGTGTGTACAGCTACTAGTGCTTGAACTCAAGGCATGGACTGGGATCTGTTCTTGAGCTTTTTTTGTTGGTGTTCAAGGCTAGTGCTTTACCACGTAAGCCCCAGCTCCACTTGTGTCTTTTCACTGGTTAGCTGGAGATAAATGTCTCTTCCTCAGATGTCTATGAACTAAGATTCTCAGATGTGAGCCTCTTGAGTAGTAGCTAGGATTATAGTGACTGTTTTCTGAATTCTCTGTACCTGAGCACTCATCTCCTTCTTGAATATTTTTTTCTTTTCAGTACCAGGTGTGGCTGAATTCGCAGCTTCCTTCAAAAGTGTAAGTAATAGTGTATTTATCTAATAAAACTTATGTAAAGTTTTATCATCAGCAAAAACTCATATCTGCATTTTCTTTTCTGTCTTTTTTTTTTTTTTTTTCCAGTCCTGGGGCTGGAGCTCAGGCCTGGGCACCATCCTTCGGTTTTCTCAAGGGGTTAACACTCTACCAGTTGAGCCACAGCACCACTTCTGGCTTTTTCCGTGTATGTGGTTCTGAGGAATAGAACCAGAGTCTTTAGGCATGCTAGGCAAGCATTCTACCACTAGGCCAAACTCCTAGTCCCTTCTGTCTTTTTTTTTGGGGGGGGGGGGCCAGTCCTGAGGCTTGAACTCAGGGTCTAAGCACTGTCCTTGGGCTTTCCTCAAGGCTAACACTCCACCTCTTAAGCCACAGCACCACTTCTGGCTTTTCTATGTATGTGGTACTGAGGAATTGAACCTGGTAGGCCAAACTTCTGACCCTTATATCTGCATTTTCAAGTCCAGTGTCATAGCCTTCTAAGCATTTTGTAATGGCAGCCTTAAGTGTATTTATAGTATTATCATGTTATGGATGGCTTCCTCTGTTCAAATGCTATATTTTGACATTCTGAACTTTGTCTATTAGTCTGTTTTCTCAGCTTGAAAGTTTTTAAGGTAAGGTATTTGAAGTATTTAATGTAACATAGCATTTTTTTTCCTGAAAACTATGATTTTTGAAGCTTTCTTCTACTCCCACCCCCACTTCTCTCTCTCTTGCTTGCTTTTTTTGGTACTTATCCTGGGGCTTGAACTTAGGGCCTGAATGCTGTGCATGAACTTTTGTGATCAACATTAGTGCTCTATCACTTGAGCCATAGCTCTACTGGCTTTTTTCTTTTCTTACTTTTTTTTTTTCCTTTTTAAAAATTTTTATTGGTAGCTAATTGGAGATAAGAGTCTCAGGGATTTTCTGCCCAGGTTGCCTTCAAACTGATCCTCTGATCCCAGCCTCTTGAATTGCTAGGATTACTAGCCTGGTGCCTAGCTAGCTTTTTTTTCTTTCTTTCTTTTTTTTAAAGTGATGCATTGTGACCTTAATGTATACCTCCTTAGGATTTGGAATATTTCTGTCCCATCAGAAACCTGAAAGATGTCCGTAAGTGCTGCAGATTTGGAGATCTAAATGTGTTTTCTTATAATTCCCCACAGCCAGGAAAATATGATACTAATGCTAGCTTACAAAGTGCTATTATGCTCCAGGCACTGTGCTAAGTACTTTACATCTATTAATTTAATCTTCACAAACCACATTGTATGTGGGTATTATAATTAGGACCAGACAGGGCAAAAGGCGTAAATTGGTTCTATTCTATAGGTTATCCAAGGTTATAGACTCCAAGTATCAGAATCAGGTTTTGAATATATTCATCTGATGACTCTGTACTCTTTAACACTGTACATTAAAATAATAAGTACTGAATTACAGTGAAACTTGAAAGCTTAGTTTCTTGTCTAAGCTGTATTGTCTCTAGTGGGACATAGAGCAGGTCCCTTGAGAGATAGAAGGCTTTGATTTTGTAGGTTCTTGTCTTTGACCCCATAATAAGAATTTCAGACATAAACACAAAATGAGGCAGTTTATTATTAAAACAAAACAAAGGAATGGTGTATGCCACTTCTAACCACACAGAAGAGATACACTCAGCCCTAATATCAGGGGGGCCTTAATGATGAAAATGTGGGCTAGGAATTTAGTTTAAACATGCCTTAGTGCTCTCTGTTGTTTTAGACACCTTATAATCTTCAATTATGCTTGCAGATACACTGTTCTGATGTTATCAGTTGGGACCAGAGAATCTAAGTTTATTAAGTTTACTAAATTTAGGTCATTAAAACATAGATGTGGGCCGGGAGTTTGGCCTAGTGGTAGAGTGCTTGCCTAGCATGCACGAAGACCCGGGTTCAATTCCTCCGCACCACATACAGAAAAAAGCCGGAAGTGGTGCTGAGGCTCAAGTGGTAGAGCTCTAGCCTTGAGAAAGTCCAAGGACAGTGCTCAGGCCCTGAGCTCAAGCCCAGGACTGGCAAAAAAAAAAGACATAGATGTTTGTCCTTTGAGCAGAGAAGTATTTGCAAAGAAAAGCACATTTAAGCTAGGCTCCTATGGCTCATGGCTATAATTCTAGCTACACAGGAGGCTGAGATCTGAGGATCAAAGTTCAAAGCCAGTCCAGGGAAAAAAGTCCCCATGAGATGCCCATCTCCAATTAACCACTCAGAAACCAGAAGTTTGCTGTGGCTCAAGTGGTAGAGTGCTAGGCACAAAAAGGTACAAAAAACTAGCCCAGGCCCTGAGTTAAAAAGCCTCACAAACATCACCATCACCACTGGGCAGGGGAGGGAAGGGGGTGGGAAGAGATGCTTTAAAACAGTAAGATCTCATCCCACCCACCTCACCTAAGGCTAAGTGTTCTCTTCCTTCCTTCCTTCCTTCCTTCCTTCCTTCCTTCCTTCCTTCCTTCCTTCCTTCCTAGTCCTGGGCTTGAGCTTAGGGCCTGAATACTGTCCTTGGGTTTTCTCAAGGTTAGAGCTGTACCATTTGAGCCATAGCACCAATTCTGGCTTTTTTCTAAGTGTGTGATACCAAGGAATCAAACCTGGGTCTTCGTACGTGCTAGGCAAGCACTTTACCACTAGGCCAAACTCCTGGCCTCCTAAGTGTCCTTAAGAAAGGACACTTAATGTTCTTGGTTCCCAGAGTATAGTAATGCTCTGTGCAAGATATTCTACCATGTGCTATAGGTCAGTGAGGGAATATACGACCACAGAGAAAGGCTTGCATGCTCTTAAGTTTGAACCAGGATTCTCTTATTCTAAAACCTATGCTTCAGCCTACTGTAAGGGAAGTGATGTAACTCCCACCTTAATATATTCTTAGTATTCTCATTTAGAGTGAAATGTTCTGGCTTAAATAGTAAAGCTTTTCTGTACTTGAGACTTCCGTGTTCCATGGCATTAATTTATTTCAAAGAATCATACTTTGTGATCTCTTTGATTTGTTAAGTGTAGATATTGGCTGATTTCTGCTCCTTCAGCACCTAATAAGGCCTAAACATAAAGAGTACAGGGAAAGCTTGCAATTTTGTAGTCAGGACACATCCAGATGTGAATCTCAACTCTGAACTTCGTATAATCTGAGCAAATTTCCTAAGATTTTTGAGACTTAGATTTTCACCTGAAACTACTTTATAGACTCTTACCTTAATATAGACTACCATAATACATGTAAAAATATTGTGCCAGATACACAATCAACAAGATAACTATTGTAATTAGGTTAGATATTTTTCCTAGTAGATTGATGAGATAGCAAATGATTAAATGTTCTTCCGTTCTCATTTATACTTAGCTTAGTATATGTAGTACATTATCCTTGGTTACAACTATTTTAAGTCATAAACACATGAGTCATTTTTTTTAAAAAACAGAATAGGAAGTTAAAAAGTCTGATGAAGTAAACGTTTCCTTAGAAATATGCATGTAATGTATTTTGAGTTTTGTTCTTAGGAGTTCAACAGCATTATCTCAGAGTCCACTAGGTTATCCTAGTGGAGTTATTCCCCCCCCCAGTGAAAAAATACTAAGTTTGACCTAGAGCCTTTAAGGGAAGTTGGCATAGAGGGTTTATAGTGGTTTCTAGACTTAGACTACTTCGTGTTTGAATCCTGACTCTTCTAGTCCTGTAACCTAAGTCAAATGACTCAGTTGATTTCTTAATTATAAAATGATGATTCTAATACCTATTTCATAGGGATGTTTCAGATATAAATGTGTAAAGTGCTTTCTTTCTTACATAGTTCTGAGTAAATTTCATTTTTTTTTTAAGGTTACTTACATGATTTCCAAAGGCAACTAGGGATGAAAACTTCTAACTCAGTGCTATTCTGGGTGGGCTTTCTTTCATAGTTTTAAGTATACTTGTAGAAATGAGAAGATAAAATTCTAAAATTTTTGAAGCTTTTACAAGTTTCAAATTTCCTTTTTTCTTTTCTTTTTTTTTTTTTTCTCTTTTTTTGCCAGTCCTGGGCTTAAGCTCAGGCCCTGAGCACTGTCCTTGGATTCTTCTCAAGGCTAGAACTCGACCACTTGAGCCTCAGCACCACTTCCGGCTTTTTTCTTTTTCTTTTTTTTTTTTTTGCCAGTCCTGGGCTTGAGCTCAGGGCCTGAGCACTGTCCTTGGACTTTCTCAAGGCTAGAGCTCTACCACTTGAGCCTCAGCACCACTTCTGGCTTTTTGCTATGTATGTGGGGTACCGAGGAATCGAACCCGGGTCTTCATGCATGGTAGGCAAGCACTCTACCAGTAGGCCAAACTCTCGGCCCCACTTCCAGCTTTTTTCTATGTATGTGGTACCAAGGAATCAAACCTAGGTCTTTGTGCGTGCTAGGCAAGCACTCTGCCACTAGGCCAAACTCCCAGCCCTGAAATTTCTTTCTTTTTTGTATTTTGCCAGTCAGGGGGCTTGAACTCAGGGTTTGGGCACTGTCCCTGAGCTTCTTTTGCTCTAGGCTAGCCCTCTACCACTTGAGCCACAGTGCTGCTTGTAGCTATTTCTTGTGATATGAAGGAATTGAACCCAGGGCTTCATGCATGCTGGGCAAACATTACCATTAAACCACATTCTCAGCCCCAAGTCTGAAGTTTCAAGTGATGGCTTTTTGGTAGTTAATTGGAAATAATAGTCTTACAGACTTTCTTGCCCAGGCTGCCTTTGAACCATGATCCTCATATATTAGCCTCCTGAGTCACTAAGGTTATAGGCACAAGCCACTGGCCTAGCTTCTGAACTTTTAATGATGAGCAGTATTGTCTTGTAAGATGGCTGTTGCTCATATGTGAACTGGAAAAAAAAAATTTTTTTTAAAGTACTTTGGCAGTTGTCTTCAAACAGTTTGAGTGCTGTGTGACAGGCTATATTCCTTTTAAAAGGAAAAGTTGGATTTCTTTACTCTTTATGTTTCTGAATGTATATATTCTTATTTTTTGACAGCCTATTACTAACTCGCCACCCAAATGGATGGCGGAAATAGAACGTGATGACATTGACATGTTGAAAGGTAAGTGATGCTAGCTGCTATCCTTCTGGTCAGATAGAGAGCTCACTGGGATGCCTGGGCTGCTCTGGAACGCATGAGATCAAGTGATCCTCCTGCTTCAGCCTTTCCAGTGGAGCTATAAGCAGGCTACAATACCAGGCTTGTTTTCCTTTTTTTAGTCAGTTGTGGGACTTAAACTCTGGGCCTGGATGCTATCCCTGAGCTCTTTAGCTCAATGCTACTGCCCTACCCCTGGAGCCACAACCCCACTTCCATTTTTCAGTCGCAGACTGTTTAGTACCCAGGCTGACTTTAAACCTCCATCCTCAGATCTCAGCCTCCAGAGTAGCTAGCATTACAGGCGTGAGCCACTGCACCCCGCTGCTTGTCTTCTTTTACAATACTATCATCTACAATCTAGCTTTCTAGCTTCTTGGCTCCTTTTTCTTTTTTCCCTCACTATTCCTTTACAGTATTCTTGCCTTCAAATTGCTTTCTTCATGTCTAGGGCTCCATTGTGTAATTTTTCCCTGGGTAGAAATCTTGCTAATTCAAGACCAAATCACAATAACTCCTTTTTTGTTTTTGTTTTTGACAGTGCTGGGATTTGACCTCAGAGCCTGGGCACTGTCCTTGGGCTTTTTTTACAGCACCACTTCGGCATTTTCTGTGTATTCGATACCGAGGAATCAAACCTAGGGTTTTCTGCATGCTAAGCGAGTACCCTACTGCTAGGTCACACTCCCAGCCCAGTATTTAGTTTTGTATAAAGCTACAGTTAACAACAACAGCAATAACAAAAAATTCACACAAATTTTCCTACTTAATTCTTACAAAGTTCCCATTGGTTACATATGCTAACATGCAAAGTTTAGAGGTTAACTGGCCGATATTTATTAGCAAGAGACTGAATGTAAACTCTTTTTTTTTTTTTTTTTTGCCAGTCCTGGGCTTGAGCTCAGGGCCTGAGCCCTGTCCTTGGACTTTCTCAAGGCTAGAACTCGACCACTTGAGCCTCAGCACCACTGCTAGCTTTTTTTTCTATGTATGTGGTACCAAGGAATCAAACCTGGGTCTTCATGCATGCTAGGCAAGCACTTTTACCATTAGGCCAAACTCCCAGCCCTCTTAATCTTTTTTTTTGTACCAGTCCTGGGGCTTGAATTTAGGGCCTGGGCACTTTCTCTTAGCTTCTTTTGCTCAAGACTAGCACTCTGCCACTTGAACCACAGTGCAGTGCCACAGTACGGTACTGAGGAATTGAATCCAAGGCTTCAGGAATGTTAGGCAAGCAGTTTGCCACTAAGTCACATTCCCTGCCAAAACTCTAATCTTTTTTTTTTTTTGCCAGTCCTGGGGTATAAACTCAGGGCTTGGGCTCTGTCCTTGGATAGCTTTTTGCTACAGCACCACATCTGGATTTTTCTTTGTATGTGGTACTGAGGAATTGAACCCAGGACTTCATGCATGTTAGGCAAGCACTCTACCACTGGGCCACACTTCCAGTCTAAACCTCTAATCTTTTCTTTGTGTGGGTCATGGAGCTTGAACTTGGCCTAGGCATTGTCTCTGAGCCCTTCAGCTCAAGGCTACCACCCTACCCTTGAGCCAAGCCCCACTTCCCATTTTCTAGAGGTTAATTGCTAGAAAAAGTGCCTTGGGATAGATTATTTATTACTTATGCTAACTCTTCTCATTAAGTGGCATTTTTGCAGTAGTGAAAAGTTTCACTCGTGTGTGTGTGTGTGTGTGTAAGGTTGAAGGAGAAGAAATATTATTTATTCCTACTTAATAGGATTAAACTCAACTTTTTTTCTCTTGTGGTGCTGGAGATTAAACCCAGGGCCTTGTGCATTCTAGACAAGTGTATTCATCTGTACCCCAGCCCAGCTTGAAAACTTTTAATCTCCAAGATTCCTAGTGAGAACAAATGATTCTGAAATAAATTATTTGTATTTCAGAACTGGGGAGCCTAACAACAGCTAATTTGATGGAGAAAGTACGTGGCTTACAGAACCTGGCCTATCAGTTGGGGCTGGATGAGTGTGAGTACCCTGAACACATTTATTCATCCCTTTAAGGAGTTGTAGTTATATTTAGGAAAATATGTTTTTCCCTTTATTAGAGGAAAAATTAGTGACCTGAAGGTAATAAGTTATGGTGATCTAAAATGTGTCTTTATGATAAAGTGTGCTAGACTAATTACTAGATTTACTAGGCAGCAAATCATTTTTCTCTGTTCGTGAAAGCTGTATTAGAAGCCAGGTATGGTGACTCATGCCTGTAATCCTAGCCACTCAGGAGGCTGAGATCTGAGGATTGCGGTTCAAAGCCAGCCTGGGCACTAAAGTCCATGAGACTCTTATCTCCAATTAGTCACCAGAAAACTACGGCTATGGGGGTGGAGGTGGGGGGGAGTAGGGTGGTAGCCTTGAGCTGAAGACTCAGGGACAACATCCAGGCCCAGAATTCAAACTCCAGGGACTGACAAACAAAAATACCCTTTTCAGAAAGTTTTTTAGTGGTAGAACATCAAAACTGGCTTAGAGGCTGATTAGTTTGTATCAGTTTGCTGAAATTTCATAGGTAGAAATAGCTTTGAGGATATGTCTAGATCCATGGCCCTTAATGTTGTTGGTTTGTACTCTGATTTTTTGCTTTGGGTTTATATATTAGTATTCTGCTTCATGCATTAGTTTGCTACAATAGCTTTATCTCAGCACTGAGGAAGGTGACCGAAAGGAGATTCAGCTTATGTTGTTTTGAATCTCATGATTCCAAAGGAAGGAAGATTGTGTTTCCTGACTTTTCGTAAAGAGAGATGCTAGGGAAGACTTTGTTCTGGTTGGCTCACTTAACCATCCTTAAACAAGTCCTTTGTCCAGATAGCATGAAGCACTCTGATGCACCAGGCCTACCCATATCCTTTCTACAGATATAGAGAAGTTGGAGCTGGTCTGACCCAAATCATGTGGAATATGAAGAAAGGATTGGTTTCCAAAGGAAGGAATATATGACAGGTGCAAGATCTGCTAATAGGAGTAATGCTTTAACATTTTTCACTTATGCCTTTCTGCTTTCTTTCTTTCTTTTTTAGATTTAAAATTACTTTTTTTTTTTTCCAGTCTTGTTGCTTGGATACAGGGCCTGAGTAATATCCTTGGGCTTTCCTCAAGGCTAGAGCTCTACCACTTGAGCCACAGCACCACTTTTGGCTTTTTCTGTGTATATGGTCTGAGGAATTGAACCCGGGTTTTTGTGCATGCCAGGCAAGCACTCTACCACTATGCTGTGCTCCCAGCCCCCTAAAATTATTTTTAGTCATTGTATTTTATACTACATTCACTATAAACCTGGAAAAGAAATTATAGAAAATTGTCATTTTGTAACGGAAAAAAGAGATATATACTCAATATATACAATGATTAAAACTCTGTTCTCAAGAAATATACCTGGGACCTTCATTAAATCTATAATCTTGAGAGTTATATTCTGATGTTTGGACTCAAGTGGTAGATCACCTGCTTAGCAAGCACAAAGCCATGAGTTTTAGCCCCGGGAAACCCCCAATACTACAAGCTTTGTACTATTTTGGAGCAATTAAAAATAGCTTTCGGATGTTTTTTTCTTGTTTCTTATAGGGGGAGGGAACCTTTATTTTCTGCTAAGGGCCATTTGGATATTTTTAACATCATTCACAAGAAGCATATGTATCTGTTCTATCATGTACCAAATGATTTCTTGGTCTTTTTTTGGGTCCAAGAGCCCAAAATTGCCTACCCCTGCTAGCATATAGAACATAGGGTAGGTGATTTAAGTTACTGCCAGATTCAAACATAACACTTTCAAATTTAAATTTCCAATTTTGCCCTTTATTTTATTGTATCAATAGTTAGGGTTTTTGTTGTTGTTTTGAGTTTTTTGGATAGTTTTTTCATGGTACTGAGGATTGAATCTAGGGCCTGGATATGCTAGACAAGTATTCTACTGTTAAAGTATGCCCCCAGCCAAGATAACTTTTTTTTTTTTTTTGTCTATCATAGGACTTGAATTCTGGGCCTGGGCCCTGTCCTCAGCTCTTCAGCTCAAGGCTTGGGCTGTACCACTTTGAGCCACAGGGCCACATCCAGTTTTCTGGTGGTTAATTGGAGATAAGAGTCTCACAGACTTTAGTGCCCAGGCTGGCTTTGAACCTGATTCTCATCTCAGCTTCCTGAGTAGCTAGGATTACAAGCATGAGTCACCGTGCCCGGCCAAACTATCCTTTTTAAGTTCATGTCTGTCAGGTGTGTATAGAATTGCTGGTGGTTAATTGGAGATAAGTGTCCCATGGACTTTCCTACCTATTCTGGCTTTGAACTGTGATCCTCCGAGCTGAGCCTCTTGAGTAGTGATGATTATAGGCATGAACACTAAGTGCCTGGCTATGTTTGACCAATTTTTTTTTTTTTTTTGGGCCAGTCCTGGGCTTGAGCTCAGGGCCTGAGCACTGTCCTTGGACTTTCTCAAGGCTAGAGCTCTACCACTTGAGCCACAGCACCACTCCCAGCCTTTTTCTGTGTATGTGGTACTGAGGAATTGAACCTGGGTCTTTGTGCATGCTAGGCAAGCATTCTATCACTAGGTTAAACTCCCCGCCCTATTTGACCAGTTTTGACAAGCTTGTTCAATACCATGAACTAGCCACATTTCCCTGGTTGAATCATAAAGGACATTTTACACTTGGTGTGAGCTTGGATCTTAATTAGGATATTTAATTGATACATGCTGTATTTAATTGATAGATTTCTTAAGTGTGTTTTTTTTTAGCATGTTGTCCACTTTCCTGTTATTTTCTCTTTATTATTTATTAAACCTCCTCATTTATTAGTTTTCTCAGATTCTAGAGTTTGTTAATTATTTGTGTCCATGAATCACTTTTTTATTTCCTGATAGATCAAGAAATTTGCATGGATATTTAAAGAAAATCAAGATAGGAAGTGGAATCTGAATATCACAAAAAGAAGAAAGGCACTGGGCTGCGAATGTGGCTTAGTGGTAAAGTGCTAGCCTTGAGCAAAAGTAGTGCAGGGACAGTGCCCAGGCCCTGAGTTCGAGCCTAGGACTAGGGAAAAAATAATAATTCTTGTATCTTTTTTTTTTTTTTTTTTTTTTTTTTTTTACAAAGCACTATCTTGGGGCCAGGAGTTTGGTCTAGTGGTAGAGTGCTTGCCTAGCATGCATGAAAACCTGGGTTCGATTCCTCAGTACCATATACATAGAAAAAAGCCAGAAGTGGTGCTGAGGCTCAAGTGGTAGAGCTCTAGCCTTGAGAAAGTCCAAGGACAGTGTTCAAGCCCAGGACTGCTCCCCATCTCCCCCCCCCAAAAAAAAAAAGGTTTTTTCTTCTTTTTTCTTTTTGATTATGGAGCTTGAATTCAGGGACTAGGCCCTGTCCTTGAACTCTTTGGCTTATCGCTAGCACTCTGCCACTTGAGCCACAGCACCACTTCTGGCTTTTTCTGTGTTTGTGGTTCCAGGGAATCGAACCTAAGGCTTCGTACATGCTTGGCAAGCATGTTACCACTAGACCACGCTCCCTGCTCTAACTAAGCTTTCTTAAGCACTGTCCAAATGGTACAGCAAATGTTTGTCTCTCCCATATAATGCTGAAATGTTTTTATATTATCTTTGAATGCAGAATTTGGCCTTATTTCAACTTCTATATCTGTACTTTGTAGCTGATTGCCGTTATCTTTGACCCTTAGTGAATTTAGCTAACATAAGAACATACTTTCAAGAGTTACAATTTTGTGGATATGTATTGGACTTTTGGATGCAATCTCTCTTTGTTTTATTGTGTTTAGTGTATTTGCATAAAAACAAGATCTTTTTTTGTCCTTACAGATGATTTATCTACTCTAGGGGTTGGCTTTCATTTGACACCCTAATCTGGTAATGTCTCAATCCTCTTTCCAGCATTAATTGAGAGGATGACATGGATGAAAAATAGGCAATAGGAACTGATGAATCCCCAAGGACCAGAGATCCTGTTTTCATGCAAATATCTATACTGATAAAGATGAAGGAAAGAAAAAAATGCAAAAAATATTTTTCCTCAAAACATGATTGCCTGTCATTTCCCAGGAGCATTGTTAAATGTTAGTGTAGAGCTAATGGGGACCTTCTAGGACTGATAGTAAGTAGATTGTATTGTTTAGAAAATGAACCCTACCCTTTGATTTAGTACATGATTACACCTCAGATAACTCTTGATGTGTAGATTTGGGAATGCAATAACTTTTGTAATAGACTTTTAATAGCCTCTCATATGATTGGGGCCATTGGCTTAATTTGGGCATTTAATTTCTATGAAGTTCTTTTGGAATATATAGAATAAAGGGGATCTGCTTAGCATTGTATAAGGAATTTTATTTCTGTTACTTTCAGCTGAACTTAGTGCCCTTCCTCTTTTATCAGGATTATTACAGTCACCTTGTCTCCAATCAGTCTTGATTACTACTGCCAGATTAGTTTTCTAAAGTTTCTAAAGCTTCTTTGTCCTTTGCTCCTGAGTCATTGGTAGAATGACTCATTTGTTTTACATTGTTCATTACCTATAAAATTCAAACACATGTAATATCCTGTATGTTCCAGTCCTGCTTTAATCTCTAGTTTTTTGGGGGTATTGGGGATTGAACCCAGGCTGTTGCACTCCCTAGGCAAGTGCTTAGCCATTGAGCTGCATCCCAGCCCAATCTCTAGCTTTTGTACTTGTTTCTTTCATATGAAAACATAATACACTTGAAATTCTCTTTTTGGAATGCTTCCTTGTCTTCTTAGTTTTGATCATGCTACTTTGTTTTCAAAGATTTGTTCCTCTTTCCTCTTTCCTGAACCTTATCCCTAATATAGAAAGGGAGATTTTAGAGTAGTTGTTTCTTCTTGGACAGAGTTTTGGAATTTGCCTTATCCTTTGGATTGAGTGTAATTTAAGGCGTCATATTTTGAGGCTACTGTAGTAGTCTATAGAGCAACTGACATAAAACACGTGTGTAATGTGTATTTGGTAATTGACTGATATCTTTAGATGAAATGACAGAATTGTTCTTTTTCCTTTTTATCTTCTTATTAGGATAATGTATAGAGGGGTTACATTTGGAAATGACAGAATTTTTCTAATGAAGTCCATTGGCTTAAAACTTAACAGATAGGCTGGGAGTTTGGCCTAGTGGTAGAGTGCTTGCCTAGCATGCATGAAGACCTGGGTTCGATTCCTTGGTACCACATACATAGAAAAAAAAAGCCAGAAGTGGTGCTGAGGCTCAAGTGGTAGAGCTCTAGCCTTGAGAAAGTCCAAGGACAATGCTCAGGCCCTGAGCTAAAGCCCAGGACTGGCAAAAAAAAAAAAAACAAAAAACAACTTAACAGAAGCTTCTAGAAATTGTTCTCTTTTCTCAGTAGTTGATGTTTTAGGCATGAGAAGTAGCATTTAAAAATCTTGTGATCTGGTGAGTTTCTTCTTTTACGACAATGGATAATTACACAGGTTATTGATAATTTTTTTAAATGTTGTAATTGAACCCTGTTCTACCACTAGTATGACCTTGGCAGGATTCTGATGTAGTCTCATAAGTTGCTTCCTTTTTTCCTACTTCTACTGAATACTGAGTCTTGGCTACTTTTACCATTTTCTAATTTTTTTCCCTGTCTCTGAAAGAGATAAACCTTTTAATAGTCATGCAAATAATCTACTTGTTGACTAGCTTGGAAATACTTTAAAATAGAATGTAAAAATTGGGAAAACAGAGGGTCACATCTTTGTTATTAGGGCTAAATGCATAGCCAATGTTTACTATAGCTTTATTGAAATATGAATTTTCATGTACCCTATAATTCACCTCTTTATATTGTGTAATGCAGTGGTTCTTATTATATTCCTAGAGCTGAACAATAATCAGCATATTCTATTCTAGAATATTTTTGCCACCCCAAAAAAGAAGCATTGTAGATATTTTTAGTTTCTCTTTCTTTCTCTTCAAACTCTTCATGCCTTAGCCACTATTTATTTACTTTATGCCTAGATAGATTTGGAATATATATAGTGTGGAATTATTTAATATGGATTTTTTTTTTGTGTTCTTTCTTTTGTGGTGCTGGGGATCAAACCCAGGACCTTGAGCATGTTAGGTGAGTGCTCTACTACTGAACTGCATCCCTAGCCCTGAATTCCTTTACTAGCATAGTATTTGCAGTATCTGTGTTGTAATTATACATATATGCACATATCAATGCTTTATTCTTTAATGACTGCATAATATTCCGTTGTATGGATGTACTAATTATGTTTTTCTATAGTTTAGAGGCATTTGGGTAGTTTGTACTATTTAGCTAGTATGAATAGCTGAACAATTATGTGTAAGATTTTGTGTGGGTCTATTTTCATTTTGGGGGGTGGTTATAACTAGGAGGGGAATTTCTGGGTCATATATTAACTCATCTTAAACTTTCAGAAGCTGTTCAACTGTTTTCTAAAATGGCTGAATGTGCCATTCTGACCAGCAGTATGCATTATAGTGCCAGTTTTGGCATATCCTTTCTAGTGCTTGTTATTGATTGGTCTTTTAAAATGTAATATTTATCTTAATATTTACCATAAGTCTTATGATCACATAATTTACAAATCATCTCCTCTACTTGAATCTTTTTCACTAAGAAGTTGGCAAAAAAAAAAGTACCAATATCACACATATACAGTAATTCCATAGTTTTGTGTTTCTGAATATCTGCTTACAGACAATCCTGAATTATAACTTTGTCTTAGTAAAGAATTAAAAAATCATGTTGCTATTGTATTTATTGTGGCCATTTTTAAAAGCATCTGAACTTATATATCAACTATAAAATTGAGCAGTATTAAATATACTTTTTTTTTTCTTGCCAGCCTGGAGCTTGACCTCAGGGCCTGAGCACTGTCTTTAGCACTTTTGCTTAAGGCTAGCTTTCTGCCACTTGAGCCACAGTGCCACTTCCAACTTTTTTCTGTTATGTGGTACCAAGGAATGGAACCAGGACTTCATTCATGCTAGGCAAACGCTCTACCACTAGGTCACACTCCTGGCCCTTTAAATATTCTTTTTTTTTTTGGTCAGTCATGGAACTTCAACTCTGGGTCTGGGCTCTGTCCCTAAGCTCTTCAGCTCAAGGCTACTGCTCTACCACGATGAGCCACAGCGCCACTTCCAGTTTTCTGGTGCTTAATTGGAAATAAGAGTCTCACAGATTTGGTGCCAGGGATGGCTTTGAACCATCCTTAGATCTCAGCCTACTGAGTAGCTAGGATTATAGGTATGAACCACCAGTGCTCGGCTTTGCTTTTTATTTTTTGTGGGGGTCATGGGTCTTGAACTTGGCCTGGGCACTGTCCCTGAGCTCTTCAGCTCAAGGTTACCACCCTATCCTTGTGCTAAGCCCCACTTCCCATTTTCTAGAGGTTAATTGGAGATAAGAGTCTCAAGGTCCTTTTGTGCCCAGGCTGGCTTTGAACCTCAGATCTCAGACTCCTGAGTAGCTAGGATTGCAGGCATGAGCCACCGAGCTGTCCCTGCTTTTTATTTTTATAGATACCTTTTAATGTAAATAAGGTTGTACATAGTAAGTTAGCTCTAAAATAGCTTTCAAGAATTTAGTTGGTAGCTGACATGTGGCTCACGCCTGTGATCCTAGCTACTCAGGAGACTGAGATCTGAGGATCAAGGCACAAAAGGACCCAAGACTCATCTCCAACTAACCTCTAGAAAAGTAGGGCTTGGCCCAGGGGTAGGGTGCTAGCCTTGAGCTGAAAAGCTCAGGAACAGTGCCCATGCCAAGATCAAGCCCCATGACCCACAAAAAGAAAAAATAATTTATTTGCTGTCTGACACTGTTGGCTCAGGCCTGTAATCCTTGCTACTCAAGGAGGCTGAGATCTGAGGGTCACAGTTTGAAGCCCTACCAAGAAAGCTGGAAGTGATTCTGTGGCTCAAGTTGCTAGTCTTAAGCAAAAAAGCTCAAGGATAACATATAGTTCAAGTCCTAGGATAGACACACAGACACACACACATACATATACATAACTTTAGTTGATAAGAGCAGCTACTTCTGCTATTTATAGTCGAATCCTATATGTTCATTAGCAGTTTCAATGGGGCCACTATTTGGCTAAATCTCTATAATTAAAAAATTATTACTGCAGTACTGAGGATTTAACTCAGGGCGTTACATATTTCTATAGTTTTTTAAAAAATATAATCTTATTTTTTTCCTGCTGAGTGATGGTGCCTCCCACCTGTAACTTAGCTATTCAGTAGGCTGAGATCTGAGGATCACAGTTCAAAGCCAGCTTAGGAAGAAAAGTCCATGAGACTCCAGTTAACCACCAGAAAGTAGGAAGTAGGACTATGGGTCAAAGGGCTAGCCTTGAACAAAAGAACTCTGGGACAGCACCCAGGCCCTGAGTTCAAGTCCCATGACTAACAAAAAAAGTTATAAAGTTGTTGTATCAAGTGATTACCATTACATAATTTTCTGTAGGTGTTGGTTTGTTTGGGTTTTTTGGGTGGGGGTCGGTCATGGGTCTGGTCCTGGTCACTGCCCCTGAGCAATTCAGCTCAACTCTAGTGCTCTACCACTTGAGCTATAGTGCGACTTCAGACTTCCCCGACTTCCCGATTTCTGGTGGTTAATTGGAGATAAGAGTCTCAAACTTTGTGCCTGGGCTGGCTTTGAATCTCGATCCTTAGATCTTACCCTCCCAAGTAGCTAGGGTTACAGGTGTGAGCCACCAGAGCCCAGCTTGTAGTGTTTTTTTTGTTTTTGTTTTTTGCCAATCCTGGGTTTGAGCTCAGGGCCTGAGCACTGTCCTTGGACTTTCTCAAGGCTAGATAGAGCTCTACCACTTTAGCCTCAGCACCACTTCTGGCTTTTTTCTATGTATGTGGTACCAAGGAATTGAACCCTGGTCTTCATGCATGCTAGGCAAGCACTCTACCCCTAGGCCAAACTCCTGGTCCCCAGCTTGTAGTTTTTTGTTTTTTAATATTTTTTATTGTAACTAATAAAAGGGTTACATGATATTTGCCAGATAGAAGGTGCATTAATTCACATACATTGATACCCTTTCACATGTCTTGGTACCCATTACCCTCCCCCCCACCCCCACCCCCACCCCCAGCTTGTAGTTTTTTAAAAGTGACATTTTAGTGTAAAAATACTGAGATTTTCCCACTTAAATTTAGTACTTGATTCCATATCTACATTAATGTAGTTGTCTTCAGCTGAAACACTTTAGTGTAATTTACTTTGATGGAAATACAAAAGAAAAAAAGGTTTTTTTGTTTTTTTTTCTGCCAGCCCTGGGGCTTGAACTCAGGGCCTAGGCACTGGCCTTAAATACTTTTTGCTCAAGGCTAGCACTCTGCCACTTGAGCCACAGGGCCACTTCCAGCTTTTTTTGTGTATGTGGTTCCAGGGAATTAAACCAGGGCTTTGTGCATTCTAGGTGAGCACGCCACCACTGGGCCACACTCCTGGCCCAAGAAAAACTCTTGAAGTTTGTGTGGTAGTACACTTCTCTAGTCATGCAATTTTGATAAAATGGCTACTTATTAGAAAATTACTCCTTTAAATAAAATTTGAAAAGATAACCTTGTTGCATTTAATTTTAATCTTTAAAAGACAAAAGTAAAGAATAACTGTGGCTTGTATTCCCTGGGTATTAATTTGTGTGGCCTAATTTAAGACTGTTTGTCTGGCTTCCATTATAAGGCCCTTTGGTCTTACCTCTCTATAATAAATAGTTAAAAGTTAAATTAGCAGTCCTTGATTTAGAGGAGAAAAATTATTTAGTTTTTAACCTCTAGATGGCAGCACCGGACCTACTGTGCTTCTAGCACTGGAATTCAGTTTTTTAATTTAGGTTAAAAAAAAAAATCTTGTGATGCTTTATGTTTTCCTTTTCTTTGCTCCATATTACTTTTTTTTTTTGCCAGGGCCTGAGCACTATCCTTGGGTTTTCTCAAGGTTAGAACTCTACCACTTGAGCTGTGGCACCATTTCTGGCTCTTTTCTATGTATGTGATACTGAGGAATCTAATCTGAGTCTTCATACATGCTAGGCAAGCATTCTTACCACTAGGCTACACTCTTGGTTTCCCATGCTTTTTTTTTTTTTTTTTTTTTGGTCAGTAGTGGGACTTGAACTCTGGGCCTGGGCATTGTACCTAGCTCTTCAGCTCAAGGCTACTGCCCTACCCCTTGACCCTCAGCTGTTTGAACGACTATTTCACAAATGCTTTATAATAAGGGAATTGAAGTTGAATAAGGCGTTACCATTGCAGAATAAATCCAATAGAAAGATAAAACTATTAAGTAAATAATTCTTCATGGAAAGTTGAAGAGGTAAGCTCTATGATAATACAAAGAATTTTAGAGAGGAGAGCAAAGATCAATTGTGTTAGATTGCTCAGTGAAGATTCCATAGGACCATGGAACTGAGGATTTTGAGGAGTCTGGACTCCAGGGGCGAGTGATGTCTATACAGAAAAGAGAAAAGGACATAGTAGTATTAGTTGTTTCTGGAAAGAAGACCTTGTAGAAACATGATCTTAATGGGTAGGCATAGAAAAAAGGCCTAGGGGCCGGGGGTTTGGCCTAGTGGTAGAGTGCCTGCCTAGCATGCACAAAGACCCGGGTTCAATTCCTTGGCACCACATACATAGGAAAAAAGCTGGAAGTGGTGCTGAGGCTCAAGTGGTAGAGCTCTAGCCTTGAGAAAGTCCAAGGACAGGGTTCATGCCCTGAGCTCAAGCCCAGGACTGGCAAAAAAAACAAAACAAAACAGAAAAAAGGCCTAAATTAGGAAGAAAGCCAACTTAGAAAGCAACAGCTGTGCTCAGGGAACACTGTAAGTGATGAAGAATGGTCCCTGAGGACCCCATGTTATATTAGGGGCCATAAGGACTCTGACTAGAAAGAAGTTAGGGACCAGATTGAGGAGGACTTTGAATTCCAGGATCTGAGAAGTTAAGATTCAATGGTAATGGGGAAGCCATTACAGTTATATGAATGATGAGGGTTTTGTTTGTTTGTTAGTACTGGGGATTGAACTCAGGATCTCACACTCTGACTCAGCTTGCCTGATCATAGCTGTTGTGGTACCGTTTGAGCCATGACTTCAGTCTGGCTTTTTGATAATTGGGAATGGAGTCTCACAGACTTCTGTCTGGGGTGGCTTTGAACTAAAAAGCCTGGATTATAAGTATGCATCCCTAATACCCTGCATATGAATGTTTCTCTCTCCTCTCTCCCCTCTCCCAGTCTCCCTCCCTCATTTCTCCCTCCTATATCCTCCCCCTCTCCTTCTCCCCCCTCTTTTGTCCTGCAGCTTGAACTCCTTGCCTGGGCACTGTGCCTAATGTTTTTGCTCAAGGTTAAGTATTTTAATGATTATAACATGTATTTATCACAAATGACTGTGGAGACTTCACGAAACTTTTTACAAGTTTGTGTGTTGTAAAACTAAGGAAGAAAGTTGTTGTTTGTTTTTTTTTTAATCACCTGGCCAGGTGGGTATCCTAGGAGTAAAGTGCTGGCCAGCATGCACAAAGCCCTGGGTTTGAGTCCTTGGTACCACATACACAGGAAAAGCCCAGAGTGGTGCTGTGGCTCAAGTGATAGAGCACTAGGCTGGGGCTGAAGAGCTCAGGGGCAGTGCCCAGGCCAGAGTTCAAGCTCCATGACTGACAAAGAATAAAGCAAAGAAAAAAAGATAAGTAGATTTGTGTAGCAGTCTTTGGGAGGGCAAGAGGGGGATATGGATGCAGTGACAGAGGGTGAATAATTTAGCAGTGGTATGAACTAGACACTATATTAAACTTGTAGGCTTGTAGGTAGTAACAGGAAGGAAAAAGTAGAAGAGAGCAAGGGAAGGGATGACATTGTCTAAAAACAAATGTACTTTTTTTTTTTTGCCTGGGCTTGAGCTCAGGGCCTGAGCACTGTCCTTGGACTTTCTCAAGGCTAGAGCTCTACCACTTGAGCCTCAGCACCACTTCTGGCTTTTTTTTTTCTATGTATATGGTACCAAGGAATCGAACCCAGGTCTTCGTGCATGCTAGGCAAGCACATTAACCACTAGGCCAAACTCCCGGCTACTTTTTTTTCTTTTCTTTTCTTTTCTTTTTTTTTTTTTTTTGGTGGGTCATGGGGCTTGATCTTAGCCTGCGCGCTGTCCCTGAGCTCTTCAGCTCAAGGCTACTGCCCTACCCTTGAGCCAAGCCCCCCACTTCCTGTTTTCTAATTGGAGATGAGTCTCAGGTCCTTTTGTGTCTGGGCTGGCTTTAATCCTCAGATCTCAGCCTCCTGAGTAGCTAGGATCACGTAGCTAGGAGAGCCACTGCATCACACCTGGCTCAAGAAATATTCTCTTTATCTGAGTTATGTAACTGTAACCCCTCTGTATATCACCTTTATAATAACTATAAAAATACTTAAAAATGATTAAACATTGTTTAAAAAAAAGTAGATTTGTGAAATCCCTATATGCGGGTCATTTAAACATATAAGTTGAATAATTTAATTTTGTATAATTTTCTTTCATGTTAGTGCTTTTTCATTGGGATAGATATGTAGAGCTATTCAGGAAATTTTTAGGGTCTTTGAATGTATAACAGATGTCTGATTGCTTACTGGAAAAAAATTCAGAAATTTAAATATTGAAGTAATAGTGACCGACCCACAGTGTTTGCACCCTGTGTCTTAATAGCTATATTTGGGATATATCTATATCTGTATCTATCTATCTATCTACCTATACAACTCAGCTTAGAAATGAAGCAGTTGGAAGTTCCAAGTAGTTAGAAGTTTGTGAGACTGATTGTTGGGGAAATACATGACTAAGTTGTCTTCCAGAAAGGTTATTTCTACCATTTTATCAATACAAATGCCAAATGTTCCAAGTTTTTTCATTGTTAACTTGATAGGCAAAATACCTTAATGTCCACTTCTTCCGTTGTAAAGGTGAACATTTTTTATATTTCTCCATTATGTTTGTTGATAATGGCAGGTAAATCAGGAAAAATATAAATTCAAATTATTTTAACGCAAAAAAGCCAGGTAATGTGATTCAAAAGTATCCTAAGGACTACTGAAATCTGTATTTCTCAAATATGTTTAAAACTTAATCTTATATTTTTAATGCATTACCATCTCAGTCTTTAGTATGACATTTGTGTTTAGGTCTAATACCATATAAAATCTAGAAATCCCACTTTGAAGGGATCAAGGTTATTTCTCATAATTAGAAACTGTCAGTTTAGCCTTAAGTATTGTGTTTTAAAATGTATTATGAAATGAGAAATAAAACATCATTTCTCATTTTTCCATTGGTTAGCAAATTAGTATATACAAATCCTCAAATTACCTTTAAGGCTTATAAGCATTCATATTTTTTATCCATTAGTCAAGTTATGTCATAAACCCAACATTGCCCCTGAAATGGTTTTATACGCAAAGAGGATTTTGTTGTGAAATGTTTGTGGTGTTTATTCTATTCTCATTTGAAAGGAGGAAGAGGATAGAGGAGAGTAGGTGCAGTTCAAATTAATTTGAATTGGTTGGTATTTTGGTTTTTTTTTTTTTTTCCTTTGCCAGTCCTGGGGCTTGAATTCAGGGCCTGGACACTGTCCTTGAACACTTTTTATTCAAGGCTAGCGCTCTGCCATGTGAGCCACAACACCACTTCTGGTTTTTTTCTGTGTATGTGGTACTGAGGAATTGAACCCAGGGCTTCATGCATGCTAAGTGAGCATTCTATCACTAGGACAAACTCCCAGCTGAATGGGTTTGTTTTAAAATACTATTCTGTATAATTCTGCAAAATGTATGATAGAGCCGAGCACTGGTGGCTCAATCATAAAATCTTAGCTACTGAGGAGGACAGGAAAATGTGTGAGACTTTTCTCTCCAATCAACTATCAAAAAACTGGAAGTAAAGCTGTGACTATAGTGGTAGAGTGCTTGCCTAGCATGCACGAAGACCCAGATTTGATTCCTCAGTACCACATACTTAGGAAAAAAAACTGGAAATGGTACTATGGTTCAAATGATAGAGATCTAGCCTTGAGAAAGGCCTAGGACAGAGCTCAGGCCTGAGAAATCAATCCCGGGTCTTCATGCATGCTAGTTAAGCACTCCACCACTAGGCTAAACTCCTGGCCCTCAGGTTTTTTGTTTAGATAATATTTTCCCTATAGAATGAAATAAAACATATTCCCTGTTAATAATCTGAAAAATTCAGGATTTTTTTTTCTTTTTTTGGTGCCAGTTCTGGGGCTTGAACTCAGGGCCTGTGTGCATTGAACTTTCTCGAGGCTAGGACTCTTATCTTTGAGCCACAGCACCACTTCCAGCTTTTTTTGTGTATGTGGCACCAAGGAATTGAACCCAGGGCTTTATTCATGTTAGGCAAATATTCTACTAGGTTAAGTCACACACTAGGTTACACTCCCAGCCCAGAAAAAAACTTTCTTGAGACACAACCTCACAATGTACCCACAATTGGCCTGGCAATAAATAAATAAATAAATCTGATAATTTTTTAGAAAGAAAAAGTTACATGAAAGATACATATCCTGGTTTCTTGTGTAGTTAATTCTTTTTTTTTTTTTTTTTTTGCCAGTCCTAGGCCTTGAACTCAGGGCCTGAACACTGTCCTTGGGCTCTCCTCGAGGTTAGTGCTCTACCACTTGAGCCACGGCACTATGTCCAGCTTTTTCTATGTATTTGATATCAAGGAGTTAAACCCGGGTCTTCGTGCATGCTAGGCAAGCACTCTACCACTAGGCCAAACTCTTGGCCCCAGTAGTTAAAATTTTCAAGTCTTTTTTATACTGTTTCTTAGTGAAAAATATTTCACTGTTGATCAGTTCACACATGTAGCAACATGGAAGTTAATGTTACCTCATTTCTTATTTTTAGCATGTCTTTGCTAAAGTAGAAATTAGGGAGTAAAAAGAATGATGATGTTACATTAAGGACAAGAAATTATTAAAGAAGTACATTTTCTTGCTTGCTATGGCTGGCTAGTAGTACATGCCTGTAATTACAACACTTATTAAGCTGAGACAGGAAGATCTCAAGTTCAGGGCTAGCCTAGGCTACATAATGACTTTTTTTAATAAAAATTTATTAACATTAATTTTTACATGATATTTCAAATGACGTGTTTAACAAACAAGTTTTCAAGAAGGAAACCTCTATATACAATCACTGGCACTTGGATTTTAGAACATAATGAAAATTAGGCTGAGAATTTGTATGTCATGGATACATATTAATTTATGTAATAAAACATTATGTGTATAGAGTCATAGGTTTTTATGTCTATGTAGTTGTGTTTATATTTCCAGTACCATGTCCGTAGCATTGGGTATGCAACTATTGAGTCCTCAATCTTATACTGTTTGGATCTAATAGCCACATATTAAGGATACCCTGTGCCTTTTGTTCCTTTGGTCTTGACTTGTCTTACTCAACATGATTCAATCTAGATTTATCCACTTCCCTGCAAATACCATTATTTTATCTTGTCTGTTGACTGTATGGAATTCCATTGTGTGTGTGTGTGTGTGTGTGTGTGTGTGTGTGTGTATCACATTTTCTGTATCCATTCATCTGCAGTACAGCATCTGGATTGTTTCCATTGCCTGGCTATTGTGAATAGTGCAGAGATGAACATAGCTGAGCAGGTGTCCTTATCATATCCTGGGTTATGATGTTCAGGGTAGATGCCCAGGAGTGGTATGGCGGGAGCGTAGGGAAGGTCTGTTTTCAGTTCTTTAAGAAACCTCCACACTGCTTTCCAGAGTGGCTGAACTTGCTTACAATCCCACCAGCGGTGCAGTAGGGTACCTTTTTCTCCACAACCCCGCCAGCATCTGTCATTGAGTTCAAAATCTTGGCCATTCTTGTGGGGGTAAGGTGGTATCTTAGGGTAGTTTTTATTTGCATTTCCTTTATGACCATGGATGATGAACATTTTCTCATATGCTTTTCTGCATAGTTCCCTTCCCCATTTAGTGAATGGTTTGTTGGGTTTGGGTGGGGGATTAGTTTGAGTTCCTGTAGACACTGGATATTAAGCATTTGTCTGATGTATTATTGGTGAATATCTTTTCCCAGTTGGTTGGTTGTCTACTTTTGTGGCTATGCTTTTATCTGTGCAGAAACTTTATTTTTAGGTAGTCCCATTTATCGAGTCTCTCTCCAATTTCTTGTGAGCCTGGGATTCTGTTCAGGAATCTTTTGCCTGTGCCTATGAGTTCCAGTGTGTTTCCTACTCTATTATGTAGCAGTTTCACGGTTTCTGGTCTGACATTGAGATCTTTGGTCCATTTTAAGTTGATGCTTGTGCATGGCGAAAGGCTAGGGTCAATTTTTAGTTTTCTGCATGTGGCTGCCCAGTTTTTCCAGCACCAATAATTGAATAGTCTGTGTTTGTTCCCCTGTATATCTTTGGCTCCTTTGTCAAATACAAGTTGCCTATAGGTATGTGGTTCTATTTCTGGATCTTCTATTCTGTTCCATTGATCTTCTGGTCTATTTTTGTGCCAATACCATGTTGTTTTTGTTATTATGGCTCTATAGTAGAGTTTGAAGTCTGGTATTATAATACTACCTGCATTGCTCTTTTTGCCTAAAATTGTTTTGGCTATTCTAGGTCAATATTTTATTCTTTCGGGGGCTATTGCAAATGGGATCATTTTCTTGATTTGGCCTTCTGTATGTGTATTGTTGGTGTACAAGAAGGCTACTGACTTTTGAAGGTTAATTTAGTATCCTGCCATTTTGCTAAAGTGGTTTATTAATTCTAGGAGTTTGGAAATGGAGTTTATGGGTCACTCAAGTAGAGGATCATGTAATGACTCTTTTTATATGGAAGCAAAACAAAAACTCAACTCAAACTCAGCCTTTTTTCCCTTAGGAAAACATGAGTCAGTTTTGTAAGCTATATGCTTTTGGTCTCTTCCCCCTCCCACCCACTCCCCAAAAGTTGAACTGAATGCTTAGAACTAATTGAATTAATTAATCTGAATGTGAATCAACTTTAAATGGATCTGTAGCTGTTTGGTTTAAAAGGTACACAGACAAGAGAAGTGTTTACTTATAATAGTGTTCATAAGGTTTCATATTCTTAAAACAGAATGAGAAATGTCACATGGTCTTTGTCTCACCAGCTTTGAATTCTAGTCATGTTAACCTTCTTTCACTTCAAAGGCCCTTTTCCAGGCTGCTGCCCTTCTTGAAAACTCATCTTCTACTTAGTTACCTCCTATCCATTCTTCATACCTAAAGCTGTCTCTCTTAGGAGATGCATCCTGCCCTTTCAACCCCTTTCTACACTGTAGTTGAACAATTTATCCACAAAGGATTGTGTGATGCCTAATGTACTGGAATGTTTGCTCTATGACATCAATTACAATCTCTTTACTTCTGTAAGTCCTTGATGCCTAGCACAGTTCCCTAAACATACACAATAAATAGGATATACAATAAATATTTGCCATATGAATTAAGTACTATGTCTTAAATAATAGAAGTTAATACCCCAACGAGCTTAAATGTTTTTTAATCTAATAATTTCTTTTGGTGTCCAAACTACTGATAAAAGTCACACTAAACTTTATTAATCTCTTAGTCAAACACCATTTACCTAGCATTATAGACAAGTACAATCATGTCTGGCTTAAAGTGATTTAATATAGGTTCTTTGCAATGTAGCCCAGGCTAGTTGGTCTTAAATACATGTTTCCTCTGCCTCAACCTCTTGTGTGCTAGGATTGAGAGTGGGCTTTGATGTTGTTTGCTTATTTTTATACTTCAAGGAGCTATGAATTGAATCCAGAGCAGTAAGTTATGACCTAGTTCTTTTTGTTTTTGTTTTGTTTTTGATATAGGGTCTCCCTTACTTTGCCTGAGCTGGCCTCAAACTTCTGATCATCCAGTCTCATCTAACCTCAGCCACCCAAGTGCTGGTATTACTGTCTCATCCTGACCTTAGCGAAACTTTTTCGGGGATGGGAGTGGGATGTTTGCCTGCACTGCGTCTTAAATTCAGAGGCTGGGTGCTGTTTCTAAGCTTTGCCTCAATGAGCCACAGCACCACTTCTAGATTTTGAGTGGTTAATTGGAGATAAGAGTCTCACGGGGAACTTCTCTCCACCCCTACTCCCCATCTCTGGGTTGGGCTGACTTCCAACTGCGATCCTCAGATCTCAGTTCCTGAGTAGATAGGACTGAAGGTGTAAGCCACCTATGCCCAGCCTTAGTTCTACTCTTAACACAGATTCATCTAACATAGGTCTGTGGCTCATCTACTATTCAGCACGATTGCATGTATGTTATTGCATTGCTGCTTTCCAGGAAGACCTTGTAAGTAATTTTTAAAACCTTCTATGTATCTAAATAAGTTGGGGAGATGAAGAGAACACATGTATTAGAATCTCCTTTTTTTCCCCCTTCACATAGGATATTTTTTGCCAAAATTGAAATTATAGATTTATTATAAATATATAAAACAAATATTTTTACATTCAATTAGACAGTTTTTTTTCTAGGAACTATGCTAACACATTTAAGAAAAAATGTCATATATATTGCTTTTCAAAAGACATCAACAAGTTAGTACAAAGATAATACATGGGATGATAGAAAATATCTGTAAGTCATGTATCTTAGTTTGCAAATCTAGGATTTTTTTTTTTAAGGCATTATAGAAAAGATGGACCCAAAGTTAATTTTCTTCTAATCTTCAGTGGTGTGGAACACTTAAGCTATTTAAGAACTAGGCATTGGCTGGGCACTGGTGGCTCACCTGTAATCTTAGCTACTCAGAAGACTGAGATGGAAGGGTTCAAAACCAGTCTGGGCATTTAGAAACTCTTTATTTCCATTTACCCACCAAAAAGGCCAGAAGTGGTACAATGGTTAACGTGTTAGAGCACTATCTAGCCTTGAGCAAAAAGGTTCAGGGATAGCACCCAGGCCCTTACTTAGTTTAAGCTCCAGTTTCAGCACATACACACACACACACACACACACACACACACACACACACACACACACGCAAACAAAGAAGAGTTTAAAAAAAATAGAAATGAAAGAAGGAAAAAAAGAAAAGGCATTAATTCTTGGGAATTTTTCTGACCTACTTTATTGAACAAGAAGAGTTATACATTAATTAACCTTTTAAGAGATGATTGGAATATGAACCATTACCTCAGTCTACTATTGAAAAGCAAGTGGTACCAGAAGTGATTCTTATTCTAGTATCGAGTATAACAGTCCCTTAAGATCTCTTTTGGAATGTTGAAAAGACATCAAATGAAACCTTCAGAATGATTATTTATTGGGGAACAAGAAACCTCCAAGTTCATTGACCCATTGTAGCTTCACTTTCTCATTTTAATGCTCATCCCACAGTGGCAGTGGTAAAAGATGTCCTGCACCTATGGAGATAGCAGGGAAAGGGGCATCACCTTTCCATTTATTGCTTGTTGCAGTTCAGCCTGTTTACAGGTAGAATTGCTATGCGGTGCTTCTTGTAGAGATGTGGCATTCAGGACAGCAGCAGGAAAGCAGTGTATATGCATGACCCATGAGTTGGCTAATTTTTAACATGCAGTTAGTTAAGCAATGATTACATCCTGAGGAGTCATGACCTCAACATTTCATCAGGTCCCTTGGATTGTGCCTCAGTTTAGAAATGAAGAGGTATGTGGGAAGTTTTAATTGTACCTGTGTGATTTATCCCTAGTCAGCTCTTTAATTTCTTCTGGCTGTCTGAGGTTTCCGACATGCTGTAAATTTCCCCAACTTTTTCATTATCTGCAATTTCTTTATGACTCGTGAATCGGAGTGGAGAGAGAGTGTGGATTTACAGCAGAGATAAACATGTCCATAAAGTCTGTATCTGTGTCAGTAATTGTACTGCTGTCAGTGACTGTCCTGTTTTACAGGTCTCTCTTGGGAAAAGTATAGGTTTTGCACTATCTACCTAAGCAGTGAAGTGTTTGCTTTGATTTGCATTAGCCTGCTGGGAGATTAGGTAGGGTGACTGGGATAGGAATTGATACTTGACCTTGGCCTTGTTCATTTGTTTGTTTGTTTATGATCACATGATCTCCTAGGATAGCTGTTGGAAGTAGAACATTGGACCGGCAATGTTCATGTTCTAAATAGAAATGCAACTTGTACTGTATAAAAGATACAAAAAAAGCTTTCACTCTATTTTTATACCATTAAGATGATTTCTCGGTCCTAATCTTTTGTTAAGTATAGCTGGATCTTATTTGCTTGTTTATTATCTTTTTTCCTTAACTTTAAAACATGGGGCTTCTCATCTTTTTTTCTTTTTTTAACTTTGAAACAGGGAACTTCTATTTCAGAACACTGATTTCTTCTGAAGAGTGGGTGCAGTTAAAGTTAAGAGGAAGACAATAGCCTGGCACTGGTCACTACACCTGTAATCCTAGCTACTCAGGAGGCTGAGATCTGAGCTCAGGGACAGGGTTCAGGCCCTGAGTTCATGCCCCATGACCAACCAAAAACAAAAAGGAAGACCATATGTAGCATGTCTTCATTCTCAACTATTACTAGCTTTTTCCTGTTTAAAGTGGTGGTTTGCAGGTAACCATTAACCATGAACAAGGCAGATAAGAGACTATACCTTGTTTGTATTTTTTGTTTTTGTTTTTGTCACTTGTAGGACTTGAACTCTGGGCCTGAGCATTGTCCCTGAGCTCTTCAGCTCAGGGCTACCACCTTATCCCTTGAGCCACAGTGCCACTTCCATTTTTCTGGTGGTTAATTGGAGATAAAAGTCTCATGGACTTTAGTGCCCAAGACTGGCTTTGAACCACAATCCTCAGACCTTAGCTTCCTGAGTAATTAGAATTACACGTGTGAGCTGCAGTACCCAGCATCCTACTAGTACTTGAACTGCTCTACAGCAGGTCTTGGTGACCCAGTATTAAAGGATTAACAAACAAGGGCTGCTGGAGAAGGCTTCAGTCAAGTATCAACGGATTGAAGGAGTGCTGGCAACCGCTTCAATTCTCCTCCATCTGGCAGCAAATGGAAGCTGTGCAGAGCCGGGTTTAAATCTATTGTGACTACTGCAGTATTGATCTGCTAACTACTTGTGGAAGGGATGATGCTTCAGTGAAAATTATCATTTGATATTTTTCTTTGTCAGATACCAGGGTTCTCACAATTATAGACTTTTAGAAAGTTATTTCAAATTATCAAGTAAACAGATGAATGCCAGTGCCACATATAGGTCAGGAGAAAAGCCCTCTTCACTAACTTAACACATGCCAATAAGACTTTTCCTCTTTTTAACAATTTGTTATGAAAAAAAAGTTTTGTTTTTTTTTTTAAGAATCCAGTACCTCCTCTTTCTACTTTGTGCATTCATGGAAGTGTTGTTTCCTTTCTCTGTGACCACTGGAAATAAATTTTAATGGCTACAACACTAAATATTTTCTCAGAGACAGATTTGGGGTACCGGGCACATGGCTTAAGTGGTAGAGCACCTATTTAGCAAATGTAGGGCCTTGAGTCCACATGCAAGTACTACAGAATAGAGAAGAAAACAAAAATAACAAGGACACTTTCTTTGTAATAATAGTAACATAGTCATATCCCAAGAAAAATCAACAATATTGGGGGTTTTTTCTCAAGGCTAGAGCTCTACCACTTGAGCCATAGCACCACTTCCAGCTTTTTCTGTGTATATGGTACTAAGGAATTGAACCTAGGGCTTCATGTATGCTAGCCAAGCACTTTACCACTGGGCCAAACTCCTGGCCCCAACTATATTGTTTTAAATATCTTCTCCCTTAAGATTTGACTTGTTCCTAAGTAACTGATAGAACTTTTTTTATTAGAACAGTATCCATCCAATCAAAGTTTAGGTATTCTAATGTCATTCTTGGCAGAGGAACATTAGTGTCCACCATCACTTACCACTTTTTCCCTGCTGTAAACATAAATTTACTCAAATGACTAATTTTCCTCTAGAATATTGAGTTTCAACTTTTCCTTGTACAACAAGCCAGCTTTATCATAGCTTCCTCTCCCTTTCTCTCAGCCAAATTAGTAGTAAAATTGATCTTTTTTCCAATATTTACTGCATTCTACAGTTGGAGTAGTTCTGAAACAAATTGATATGTGATCTCAATCCCTTCCCTTCACAATAAATCAATGGTTTCCCATTGTTCTTATGATAAAGCCAAAACCTTTAACAAGGACTTTTGAGCTGGGTCCTGTCTGGCCTTTCTCACATCATGTTCACCACACGCTATGTTCTTTTGCTGGGCATATTGTGCATTTTTTTTTCTTTTTGCCAGCTTGGGGACTTGAACTCAGGGTCTGGTCATTTTCCTTGAACTTCCCAAGGCTAGGGCTCTACCACCTGAGCCACAGCACCACTTCCAGCTTTTTCTGTGTGTGTGTGTGTGTGTGTGTCGGAGGGGGGGGGGGTTCCGAGGAATCTAACCCAGGGCTTCGTGCATGCTAGGTAAGCACTCTACTGTTGGGCCACACTGTTGGTCCTTTGCAGATTCTTTTTTTTTTTTTTTTTTTGCCGGTCCTGGGCTTGAGCTCAGGGCCTGAGCACTGTCCTTGGACTTTCTCAAGGCTAGAGCTCTACCACTTGAGCCTCAGCACCACTTCCGGCTTTTTTCTATGTATGTGGTACCCAGGAATTGAACCCAGGTCTTTGTGCATGCTAGGCAAGCACTCTACCACTAGGCCAAACTCCCACCCCCTTTGCAAATTCTTTTTTTTTTTTTTTTTTGCCAGTCCTGGGCTTGAGCTCAGGGCCTAAGCACTGTCCTTGGACTTTCTCAAGGCTAGAGCTCTACCACTTGAGCCTCACCACCACTTCTGGCTTTTTTCTATGTATGTGGTACTGAGGAATCGAACCCGGGTCTTCGTGCATGCTAGGCAAGCACTCTACCACTAGGCCAAACTCCCAGCCCCTGCAAATTCTTAAGGAGGAAAAAATGAGGTAAAGATTTCAGGGAACACCTCTTAGAAGAGATATGACTTGAAGTAGAACTTGATAGCTAGTTATTTGCATGTGGGAGGAATGAATACACTTCACCTGAAAAGCAATTTTTTGGGTATGGATCAGTTAAAATACTAAAAAGTGTGATGAGAAAAGTGAAGAGGAGCTAGGTTATGGAAAGCCTAAAAGGAATCATTTCCTAAAGCCAGAGGCAGTCCCTGGAGAAAACTGAAGGATGTGGTGATGCAATGCAGCCCTGAGGCTCTGTAGATTATTGAAGTCACTGTGTGACTGCAAAAGGGAGCAGGATTGGAATTTGGGAAAGGAAAAACATTATGAAATTGTTATATATTAGAGAGACAAAAAAGAGTCAAGATAATGTCCAGATTTTAAGTAAATAGGAGAATACAATTTGGGGTGGAACCTGGACTATATGCTAAGGTCTTGTTCAATCATTTTTTAAATGAGTAAATTATAATTAGGCTATAGATAAAAGATTGACATCAAGTTCATTGGTTGGAAGAAAGTAAAACCTCTAATAGTAGGAAACCCAAATGCATATGGCTTTACTGGGTAGATCCCCCTTCCCCCACAAGAAGGCTAGAGGCAGACAGGCTAACATGTGTAGGACACTCCTTCAGGGTCATCAAGAACTAAGTGATATCTTAGCAGTGTTCTTCTGTAGTACATAGTTTTATCCTTATGAACTCTGCGGTGGCAGCCATTGCATCTGAGTCATAGGCCAAAAAATGTGAACTGGTAGAAGAGAAAACAAGACAAAACAAAAAGGCTCTTACGAATCTGGATCTTTTTTTTCTTTAGGTAGTCTTACAAAATCAGTCACCTGGACTGACCTAGCTACAAAAGAATACAATCATTTGCTCGAGGTCATACTGTTGGTCATAATATTATAAGAAGGAAGAGTGGATGTTGAGAAAAATGGTCAGCATTTTCAGCAATAGCAGGGGACAGAGCTGTGCAAGAGCAGTGGTCAAGCAAAAATTGAGGATTTGATTCAGTGGTTGTGTTGAATTAGAGAGGTGTGTGTGTGTGTCTGTCGGTCGGTCATGGGGCACTGTCCCTTGAGCTCTTCAGCTCAAGGCTTCTGCCCTACCCCTCAACCACAACCCCACTTCTGGTTTTCTGGTGGTTAATTGGAGGTAAAAAATCTAATGATCTTTAGTGCCCAGGCTGGCTTTGCACCGGGATCTCAGCCTCCTGAGTAGCTAGGATTACAGGCATGAGCCACTGGGCCTGGCTAGAATTAGTGATTTTCAAGATGCCTCTGTGGGCTCAATGTTTGGAACTTGGACTTTATTTTAATTTGTTGATTATCTTTTTTTTTTAACCATAGTAAGCATGTTTGGTACTCTATTAATGGCTAAAAGCACACCAAGTATCTATCTCTTGGGTTTTCTTTTATTTTTTAAATCTCTGCTGTGGGTTGAACTCAGGGCCACACTAGGCAAATGCTCTACCACTGAGCTATATCTTCAGCCCCTAATATGTCATTTTAAGGATCTTGCAGGATTTCTCTTTACTTTTTCTTTCCTTCCTTTCCCTTTCCCTTTTCCCTTGACTGTCTTTTCCCCTTCCCTTTCCTATTCTCTTCCTCTTCCCAATCTTCTCTTCCCTTTCCCAATCCTCTTCTCTTCCCTTTCTTTTCCTTTCTTGCTATTTCTTCAAGAAAATATATAAGAAAGTCTCAGCTCTTTTTAATTTTTAAGAAGACAAACCACTCTAGAAACATTCATCTTTTGAAATTGCCGAATAGAACCTGTCATAGATATTTATAGTATAGGGAACAGAAACACCTATTTTTCTGATTTCTGTATATTTGCCAAAATAAATTTAAGATTTTTTTTCTAAGGGAAGGGTTATGTAAGCAATATTTTATGCAGCTAGCAAGGATTATTTAATTCAATAGTTAGGAATCCTTAGTGTGTTTTGCATAGTGTTGACTGTAATAGGTAATTAGTATTGTTGAATAAATGATTGAATTGTCTGTGAAGTTCTGTAGTATAGCCTTTGGTGAAATTCAGAAGTTAGAGGCAAACTTCTCCATTTAACATAATTTTTTAAAACTGTTAATGATTTTATAGCATTATGCACATAATATTTAATATATCATATAATATAATTTACCTAAAGCTCTTCTTGATGGTACTGGGTTTGAATTCAGGACCTTGTGCTTGGTAAGCAGGCACTTTTGAGTGATGACCCCAGCCCAATATAAAGCTATTTTAATCATGGGTATTTTAATTGGCAGTAAAACTAACTCCCAAGAACATTTCAACAAAATATATGAAAATGGATAATTTGTTTAGAAGCAAGTTTTAAAACTTAGTTCAAAATGCTAACTGAATCAGTTTATGCTGTTTAAAATGGCAAAAATTAGCATTTTTACCCTTAGTCTTTTTTTCCATATCTTTTTATTGTAATTAATAGAAGGGTTACATTATATTCACCAGATAGAAGGTACATTACTTCAAAAACATTAATACCCTTTCTCATGTCTTGGTCCCCATTTCCCATCCCCCACTCCCACCCACCCTTAGTCTTTAAAGGCAACTTGTTACCTTTTTGTAGCACTTTGTGTACTGTAGAACCTTATGCCTGATTTCACTCTACTTATGGTGAATGCATTCTCATCCTCCCAATAGGATCAATATTAAGCCAGCCTTTACCTCCTCGATCCATATTAAACCTGTCTTGGAAAGAGTCTGTTTATTGGATAATATAGCTACACTGGGTTCTATGACAGTATCTTTTGCTGCCTCATTAACTCAAGCTTTAGAACAAGATAAAAATAAGCTAAAGCCTCTTATCTGATATCTGGTGTAACCTGCTGAAAGCAGAAGTGCCATTAGTTTATGTTAGAAATCAAATGGCCCACTGCAGTGCAGGACTTACTGATTAAACTTGAAGTGTCCCTGGAGGACTCTACAGCTGCCAGAGGGGTGGTGGTTGTCCCTCTCAAAAGGGAAATCTGGGCCAGAGGTCCCAGTGGGGCGGTGCTTTAAGAACTCGCACGTGGCAGCCCCAGCTGTTCTGCTTTGCCTAATGAATTGTTTTACAAGAAGAGGCTGGATATTATCATCACAGGCTGCCTTCCTGAGGGACTGGAACAGGCCAAATAATAAGTAATGTTAGTGATGGTAATTGAAATGCAATGGCTCTCCTGAGATCTTCCCAGCCCTAGAGCTGGTTGGCACTTGTGGATTGTCTTGTCCACGGCCCCATCTGAAGCAGACCTTTTTCCCCCTTCCAGTTTCATAATGCTGTTGCATGAATATTTTCTCTCCTCCTCACAAGGCAATTCTTTAACAAAAGCAGTCTATGGAATGTTACAATGGCTTTAAGTAATAAAAGGAATCACTACTTTTTTCATTATGGACAGTACAACAGCAGAGAAGGGTCTTAGTGTTTTGAGAAGAACCATTGCAGAGATCTCTCTGGACTGTTAAAAAGAATATTGTAAACCTATGCAATTATTACAAGCTCTTTATAAATTTTTTTAATAATGTGAGAATATAAAATGAATTTGCAGAGATCACCACTACCACCTGTTTCTCCAGACATTCTCCTGTTTCTTCCAGACATTTTCTTTGCTTATTTGCATGCATTAGTTGTCCAGGGTGGGGGCATCGCTGAGATATTTCCATTCAGAAATACAAGGTATTCCAATCAATTTCATCCCTCTGTTGCTTTCCTTACTCCTTTCCTCCCTTTCTAACACAATTTCAAAAGATTTTCATGTGACTGTTGGACACCAATACACTAAACTGAAGGTCAGTAAACTATGGCTTAGAACCTGTTTTTGTTTTCCCTTGACCTTCATATAGTGCCTACATTTTTATAGGGGAGTAAAAAACTGAACATTATAAAACGCTAAACAATAGGCTATAGAATTAAACTAAAGCATCTGTTTCCTGGAGCTATTACAAGTGGAGTGATCA
Source organism: Megascapheus bottae (assembly GCF_031878675.1). NCBI lineage: Eukaryota > Metazoa > Chordata > Mammalia > Rodentia > Geomyidae > Megascapheus > Megascapheus bottae. The sequence goes on from NC_143522.1 coordinate 11,829,344, forward strand.
CTGAAAATAGGTTGAATGCTTTGTAATATAATGATCAACTTGCGATAAGCTTTGTGATAATACCTATAGCTTAACAGAATATGATCCTGATCTTGGATACTATTTCTTGCCTTCTTACTATTTCTTCTATTTCACTATGAAAAGAAATGTAATGAATATAGTGAAAGAAATATAGTGAATCGCAATGTAATTGACCATTCGACTAATCTGATTTTTACTTTTCATTGCTCAAGGGCAAATATTATGACTTAAAGCTCTTATCAATCATAATTGGTTATAGTATCAATTAGCAGCTTTTCATATTTGAGTTTAATATTTTTGGAATCTTCCAGAAGTTCAATTTTTTTTTTTGCCAGTCGTGGAGCTTGAACTCAGAGCCTGAGCACTGTCTTTAGACTTTTTCCTCAAGGCTAGTGCTCTACCACTTGAATCACAGCACTACTTCCAGCTTTTTTCTATGTCTGTCTGTGGTACTGAGGAATGGAACCCAGGACTTTGTGCATGCTAGGCAGGCACTCTACCACTAGGCCAAGCTCCCGGCCCCCATCCATGTTGTTTGATGATTATTTACAGAATCTAGTGCATTTTTGTGCCTTGCCTGGCCTTGAACCTTGATCCTCCAGATCTCAGCCTCCTGAGTGGCTAGGATTATAGGCATGAACTTCCATTACCCAGATAATTCTTTCATATTGCATTTACGGGTGCTGTCTACATCTTTGATACTCTCTTGCCTTCTTAGTATCAATAGTGCTCTCTTCTTCAGATCTGTGAAAATGATGTCTTTGAAGCTATGCACTGCTTCCTTCTAAAAAGCATGACAATAAGTATCCCTTTTGATCACCTGCTTTCCAGTGAGAGATTCTGAAGTATTTCTTATGCAATCAAGGAAAACTGGTTGTTACCAGCTTTGTTATTTTTGTTCATGGCATTTTATACCAGTGAAAGTATGAATTCACATACCTCAAACTTGTGTTTTTTACCCCAGTTGGGAAGTCAGAAGAATTAAAGAGAAAAAATATTACCTCTGGATTTAGAGTTTTAAATTATAGCGATTAAGAATAATTTTTCATTGTCCATGATAGGGAGGATGTAAAATTCAGGCTTCTGAAAAAGACATTTCGCTAGTGTTGGAATAAAACATTTATAAAACCACTCAAACAAAAACTTGTCCTGGCTAGCACAGTGGCACATACTTAGATTTCCAAAGGAGATTAAGGCAAGAGAAAGTTTGATTAAGGGAAGAGAACAGTGGAACTGATTCAAAAACAAGCAAACATATCAACACAATAACAATAAAAACTAAGAGTAGAGCACATGCCTAGTACAGGTGCAAGGCCCTGAGTTTAATCCCACATGCTGCAAATAAAAACAAAACGAAAGCCCAGCACTGGTGGCTCACATCTGTAACCCTAGCTGAGATCAGTTCAGATCCAGCCTGAGCAGAAAAGTCCTGGTGAGATTCCACTAATTAACCACTTCAAAAACTAGAAGTGGAGCTATGACTCAAAGAGCACTAGCCTTGAGCAAAAGGCTTAGGAACAGTGCCCAGGCCCTGAGTTTAAATCCTACAACAAAAAAGAAACAACAGCAGCAAAATACTTATCCTGTATCTGACAGTTGTTTTGGTTTTGTGTAATTGCCCTGCCACTCCTTGGAAAGTCATTCCCTTTCTATCCTGAAGTGCTCAAATCTATAAGCATCTCTCAAGACACTTGTAATCTGATTAGGGGAACAGGGAAATGAGTGAAAAGGTGGTTCACACTGCCATGTGAGAGCATGTGTTAAGAGCGGCTTGAAGCTAGGCACTTAAGGCTCATGTCTATAATCTTAAATAATCAGGAGGCAGAGACCTAAAAGATTGTGGCTTAAAGCCAGCCTGGCCCCCCAAAAATCTGCAAAATTCCATCTCTAATTAACCAACAAAATGCTGGACCGGATACTTGGTTCAAGTGGTAGAGCCAGGTAAGCAAGCTGAATGAGAATTCAAGTTCTGGTACATACACACACCAAACAAACAGACAAAAACATTCGAGTAGTACAGAAGTTCATAGACATGAGAATTCAGAATAGGCTCACAGTGCATATAGTATCTTTTAAAAATGGTATTTAAACTGAGATCAAAGAAACACATCTTACTCACCACCAGAGGCAAATTGGTTCCTTCCTCATGGTAAAAGTTGGTGTGAAATCTAATAGTCTGCATAGCAGTTGCTATTGTATTAATCTGTATAAATCCTTTTTCTTAACTATTTTTCTTGTTGGTAGTCTAGTTTAATAGTACAACAAAAAAAAAATTTTGTTTATTCTTCCACATGTAGACCAGTAACTATGCATTTAGAGAAGCAAATCCTATGTCTTGATTTGGCCACTAAACCAAGCCTGTCTAGACTTACTCTGTTACATGCCTAAGTGGCAACAAAGAAAGTAGTCACTGTGTAGCCTCTCTGCCCTTACATGAATTTGACCTGTGCCTTGGCAATGATTTAGATTATTTCTGCTTCTATGTTGAACAGATTCACTATCCACCAGAGTATCGAAGATTCTTAATTTAAAATATAGATTTTTAAAGTCTTTTCATGTTTGTTAAATGTGAACCTCTTTATGACATGCAGTAGTGATTTTTTAAAAATTTCTATTAGACACACGATTGAAGCACTGATGCAGTTGGCTACTATTACAGCTAATTTCTAGTTAAATAAACAGGAATCTTTTAAATAAGCTTAGCAGAAGCAATTTTTAAAATTCATAGCAGCTCTGGTATATATCAGTTCTGGCTTGGCAGAATTTGACCCAGAGCTGTGCAATGTTTTATTACCCTGAAGTACATAAGGACACCTAGTTACAGCACCACTTTTGTAGCAGATATTTTTATAACTCTACAAAATGATTAGACTGACATAGAGCAATTCTCTAAATTCATGGGTATTAAAATATTCTGGCAGCTGTCTCCTTTTTACCTTTAAGTTGAGGCATCATGATGAGATAAGACTACACCAAGCCTGATCAGTACATGAGTGAGGGTAAGGCCTGGAATTTTTGCCATACTGACAAAGGCCTTTTTGTCACTATAAATAGGGAAGTCTTGAGGGAAGAGTTTTCCAGTTAAATTCCTGTAATCTTGGATTTTTTTTTCTTTTTCATGTATTTTTATTGTAATTAATAGAAGGTTACATGATATTTGCCAGATAGATGGTGCATTAATTCCCATACATTGATACCCTTTCACATGTCTTGGTCCCCATATCCCTCCCCCTCACCCCCATTGGATTTTTTTTTTACACCTCCACTTCAAAGCTTTTTTCATGTAATCAGAGTTTTAAAAAGTTATGGTAGAAAGATACCTTTGAATGCTGATTAAAATAACTTAGTGATATTGTGTCTCATTTGTGAATGAGTAAATGAAGCCAGACACAAATGAGCATGTACTGTATAATTTCATTTATATGTAAAGTTCAAAAAACAAGCAAAGCCATTCTGTGGTGCTACAATCAAAATAATAGTTCCTGGGCAGAACATTGGTGACTCATGCCTGCAATTCTAGCTATTCAAAAAGCTGTGATCAGAAGGGATATCACTGTACGAGAAGTAATGCTCGTATTAGCTGACAAATGTAACTGTAACCCCTCTATACATTATCCCAACAATAAAATTTTAAAAATCTGGAGGGGGGGAGGAGAGCTGTGATGTTGGGAGCTTGGCCTAATGGTAGAGTGCTTGCTTAAGCATGCACAAAGGCCCGGGTTTGATCCCTCAGTACCATATACACAGAAAAGGCTAGAAGTGGTGCTGTGGGTCAAGTGGTAGAGATCTAACCTTGAGAAACCCAAGGACAGTTGCACAGATCCTGAGTTCAAGCCCCAGGACTGGCAAAAAAAAAAAAAAAAAAAAAAAAAAAAACCCTGGGATCTGAGGATCCCAGTTCAAAGCAAATACAGGCAGGAAGGTCCATGAGACTTTTGTTTGTTTGTTTTTGTTGTTGTTGTTTTGTTTTGTTTTTTTGTTTGCCAGCACTCTACCACTTGAGCCACAGCACCACTTCTGGCTTTTTCTGGGTATGTGTTACCAAGAGCTCTAATGCAGGGCTTCATGCATGGTAGACAAATACTCTACCACTAGGCTACACTCCTAGCCTGAGTCTCTTATCTCCAGATAACTTCCAGAAAATCTGGAACTGGAGCTGTGGCTCAAATGGCAGAGCACTAGCCTTGAGCATGAGAGCTCAAGGACAGTGCCCAGGTCCTGAGTTCAAGCCCCAGGATTGGCACCAATAAAAGGTAGATGATCATCTGGTCCAGTCCCAGTAAATGATATGGCAACAACAGCAGCAAGAACAATTCCCCTGGGATTATGATGATAGCTGGGAGGGCTCGGGAGGAGGGAGTTTTTTGGGGGTACTGCTAATGGGGTAGTGGTTCTCTGTATATGTGGTTGTTACATGGGTATGTGATTTTTGTGAAATATTTGTGTATACTGATGACTTGTTTATTTTTTGTGGTGGTCCTGGGGCTTGAACTTTGGTCCTGGTCATTCTCCCTAAGCTTTTTTACTCACGGCTAGCACTGTACCACTTGAGTCACAGCTTCAGTTTTGGCTTTATTTTTTTTTTATTTATTTTTTGCCAGTCCTGGGCTTGATCTCAGGGCCTGAGCATTACCCTTGGGCTTTCTCAAGGTTAGAGCTCTACCACTTGAGCCTCAGCAGCACTTCCAGCTTTTTTCTATATAGGTGGCACCAAGGAATTGAACCCAGGTCTTCGTGCATGCTAGGCAAGCACTCTACCACTAGGCCAAACTCCTGCCAGTTTTGGCTTTTTTGTAGTTTATTGGAGATAAGAATCTCACAGATTTTCCTGCCCAGGCAGGCTTCCAACCCTGGTCCTCAGATGTTTACTTCCTGAGTAGCTAGGATTATAGGTGTAGTCACCAGTGTCTGGTTATGCTTTAAAAATTAATTTAAAAAATGTTTAAAGGGGGCCGGGAGTTTGGCCTAGTGGTTAAAGTGCTTGCCTAGCATTCATGAAGACCCGGGTTCGATTCCTCGGTACCACATATATAGAAAAAAGCCGGAAGTGGTGCTGAGGCTCAAGTGGTAGAGCTCTAGCCTTGAGAAAGTCCAAGGACAGTGCTCAGGCCGTGAGCTCAAGCCCAGGACTGGCAAAAAAAAAAAAAAAAAATGTTTAAAGACTAGTGACTAAGATAAAAATTGAAGCCAGCTGGGTGTGGTGGCTCACACCTGTAATCCTAGCTCCTCAAGGAGGCTGAGATCTGAGGATCAAGGTTCAAAACCAGCCCCCAAAGTCAGGAGACTCAAGGGTAAGGTGGTAGCCTTGATCTGAAGAGCTCAGGGACAGCACCCAGACCCAGGGGTAGGGCGGTAGCCTTGAGCTGAAGAGCTCAGTGACAGTGCCCAGGCCAGAGTTCAAGCCCCATGACCCCCCCCCAAAAAAAATTTGAAGCATATCCAGTCTTGAAGCTAAATAGCCTGTCAGCTCTTGAGCTGAAATGTAGCTAAATTCGTTTATTATTTTGATGTTCATGGAAAGTTCTCAAATATCTGTATTTTTCAAACCAGTTAAGAAAAGATGTTAAAGATTAGAGAACCCACCCCACAGAGATTTCTCAAAACAGTTTTTTATCTAATGGGATAAGAATAGTAAAAATTGGAGCTTGAAGAATAGTAGAAATTGCTCTCTGAAGCATTTTTGTCATTTGTAGCCATTAATGTATACAACTCTTTGTGCCTTAAAGGTTTGTTTTATACATAAACAATCTTAGTATTAAATTTTTGTTCCCAGTTAATTATTAAATGAGGTGTCCCTGGAATCCAGAAAGGATGGTGATGAATATGATTCAGTAGGTGGCAGTATTCCCCTTTGAAGTGTCTAGTTAAAATGTGGGTACATGAGGGGTGACTCTTGGTAACTTTTTATTCAATTGGAGTAAGAGTCGCATGCTAAGATAAATAGATCAGAAAGAACATTTTTTTCTGTTTTCCACCTTTGTTTTTCAATGTATTAAGATAGTGAATGAACCAACGAAAGTCCACAAATATAGAGGACTCATTTTTCCACATAAAATCCTGTAATGAAAAAAGTTTATTTATGGCATTACACTTTGGAGGAGGGTGTTTGGGGTAGAATATTTAGGGAGGACTTAGGCTGTCATTTCCCCTCATGTTTAGGAATATGTTTATGTCAAGATTATGATCCTGATTAACTGTTTGGACAAAGATATCAGTGAAATTTATTGATGAGGATATTAAGATGCAGTTGAGCAAAAATTAAAAGAAAAATTAAAGATGGCCTGTTTTTTTTTGTTTCCTGTACTACAAATGAGTGCTATTTTAATCTCTTTTAATATTAAAATTATCTTAAAATGATGATACCAGAGGAGAACATTGGTGTTTATGAAATCAGTAGCATTTGAGATTTTAGTTGTCAGATTTTTTTTTTTGGTGGGATGGATTTTGAACTCAAGGCCTCATACTTAGTCTGGCACTCTACCACTTGAGCTACATCTCCAGCCCTGCTCTTTTTTTTTTTTCCTTTTCTTTTTGGTCATGGGAATTGTCCCTGAGCTCTTCAGCTCAAGGCTACCACCTTACCCCTTGAGCCACAGCACCACTTCCGGTTTTCTGGTGGTTAATTGGAGAAAGAGTCTTACGGGCCTTAGTGCCCAGGCTGACTTTGAACTGTGATCCTCAGTTCTCAGCCTCCTGAGTAGCTAGGGTTACAGGGGTGAGCCACCGTGCCTGGTCAGCCCTGCTTTTTATATTGGTTATTTTGGATGTGGAAGCTAGTGAACATTGCTGCCTGCCTAGGTTGGCCTTGAGCCATGATCTTCCAGATCTCAGCGTTCTGTAGCTACGTTTACAGGCATGAGCACCCAGCTTGTTGTAAGGAATTTGACATAGGATAATATGCCATAGAAGTCAAAAGACCAAAACATACATACTATGTAGAACAGGGCCATTTCACAAATTATCCTTGGCTGGAATTGGAATTACAAGTCTTAACTTGGCTCTTTATTAGCTAGTGACCTTGGGTAAATAAATCACGTAATGTGCTAAAATTTTGTCTCTTGTATAAGTGGGAAATAATTGCTGTACCTTCCCTATATGTTGATGAATGTACTAAATGGGCACATCTAGAGGCATTGTTTTGATGGACTACATATTTAATGTTTTGTATTGTCTTTTTACTGTTGAATTATTTCTTCCAATTTTCTACCTGTAGTTATCAGGCAGAAACATTGAGAAACATTGATAATCATGGTTTCATCAGCTATCACTCCAAGTCCCTGGTACTTAGTCTATAAAGTCTCCATGGGTAGCTTAGACCATTGACCACATTTTATAATTGGCAAATTTCTGGACCCATCCAGCTGTGAATCAAATCTAAAACATTTTTGTATATATCGTTCTGTCTTCTATGATATGCTTTTTTTTTGGCTTTTCCATATCTAGCATTTTAGAAGCCAAGCCATTTATAATACATTTATGTATGATACCTAAAATGAAGACGACAGACCTTAAACGAATAAGTTATTACGTTTCACTGTGAAATTATTAACAGAATATCTAATGCATGCAATTATGAATTTAAGAGTGGGAGGGAATTTATGCTTCTGATTTGAGAATGTGTTTTGTCTTTAGACAGAATCCAGGCAAACCGTTTCTTGACAGTTTAACTCAAGGAGAGAAATTGAGACAATCCAAAAAGTGTCTGGTTTGAGAATATGTTGTGATTCTATTCACAGATGTCCTTTTCAGTTATATTTTGTTTTAGCTTGACTTCCTTTCTTCTTTTTTTCTTCTTTCCCTCCCTCCATCCCTCTTTCAGTCCTTTTTGCCCCTCTCTTTCTTCTTTCTCCTCCTCCTCTTTCTTCTTCTTGGTTTCCTCCTCTTTTTCTCCTTCTCTCATGTGTATTTTAGAATGATCGCCCATTTATTGTAACTATAGTAGACACTGAAATGCTGCATGACAATAGTAACTTAGAGAATACATTTAGAAATGATAATTAAATGCGCTAATAGTGCAGTACATTTTTGGTATTTCTATTAGGTAAAAATTAACTAAATATGTAAACATTTTTCCTTATAAGTGTTTTATCTTCCAGTATTCCAATAAAGATTTTTTTCAAAGGTAAATATTTTCAGCTGTGTGATGGTGGTTCACGCCTATAATCATAGCTGCTTAGGAGGCAGAGAGCTAAGAACCTAGTTTGAAGTCAGCCCAGGCAGGAAAGTCTGTGAAACGCTAATCTCTAATTAACCATCAAAAGCAAGAAATGGGCCGAGTGCAGGTGGCTCATGCCTGTCATCCTACTCAGGAGGCTGAGATCTGAGATCATGGTTCAAAGCCAGCCCAGGCATTAAAAAGTTCGTGAGACTTTTATCTCCAATTAATTACCAGAAAACTAGAGGTTTCTGGCCCTGTGGCTCAAGGGGTAGGGCAATAGCCTTGAGCTGAAGAGCTCAAGGACAACACCCAGACCCAGAGTTCAAGTCCCACGACTGACCAAAAAAAAAAAAAAAAGGGCAAGAAATGGAGCTGTAGCTCAAAGTGATAGAATACTAACCTTAAACACAGAAGCGTAGGTCCAGCACCTAGGCCTTGACTTCAAGCCCTAGGCACAAGGAAATAAAAAGCAGAAGTAAAATTTCTCCTAGAAGTCCATAAAAATTAGTCATCCTTTGGCCACCTTCTGATTTTTGTCCATGACAGTCACTGATTATTTTGTAAGGTTTTTTTTTTGTTTGTTTGTTTGTTTTTGCCAGTCCTAAGCTTGAGCTCAGGGCCTGAGCACTGTCCTTGGACTTTCTCAAGGCTAGAGCTCTACCACTTGAGCCTCAGCACCGCTTCCAGCTTTTTTGTATGTATGTAATACCAAGGAATCAAACCCGGGTCTTCGCGCATGCTAGGCAAGCACTTTAATCACCAGGCCAAACTCCCGGCCCTTTGTAAGTTATTTTTATCACAGTTTGGATATGCAAGACAACTGTAAAGAGAAGTATTATTATTAATGTGGTATATTTGTTACAGTTAATGAATCAATAAAGTCCATATTTAGGTTTCTTAATGTCCTTTTTCTGTTTCAGGTTTCTTCCAGAGTGCCATATTACAACTAGTCATATTTCTTTAACAGTTACTCGGACTTTCCTTGTTTTTGAAGACCTTAACAGTTTTAAAGAGTACTGGTTAGTATGTGATAGAATGATCTTCAGTCAGGAATTGTCTGATTTTTTTTTTTTTTGGTCATTATTATGGCTTCCTTTCACTGTATTCACTAGGCTAAGTTGGGAGGCTCCACGAGGAAATCAGTTTGGGATTTGGAAATATTGATAGTGAGTGACCAGAGAGAAGCATTGACAGTATGCTCTTGGTTGGCATTGAAACATTGATTATATTCTTCATATTTTAATACTTCAGCCTTTTTTTTTTTTTTGCCAGTCCTGGGGCCTGAGTACTGTCCTTGAGTTTTCTCAAGGCTAAAGCTCTACCACTTGAGTCACAGTATCACTTCCGGCCTTTTCTGTGTATGTGGTACTGAGAAATCGAACCCAGGGCTTCATGCATGCTGGGCAAGCATTGTACTACTAGGCCATGCCTCCTGACTGTTTCAGCTTTTTTTTTCCCCTTTGCCAGTCCTAGGGCTTGAGGTTTGGGTCTGGGCCCTGTCCCTGAGCCTGTTTTAATGTGCTGAAGTCTAGTGCTCTACCACTTGAGCCATAGTGCCACCTCTGGCCTTTTCTGTATAGTTTATTGGAGATGAGAGTCTCATGGGTTTTTTTCTGCCTAGGCTGGCTTCAAACCACAGTCTTCAGATCTCAGCCCTCTGAGTCCTGCAGTTACAGGTGTGAGCCACCAGTGCCCAGCTCAGGTCTTCATCATTTTTAATAAAATGCCTGTTTTAATTCCGATTAGAAGCAAAAGTCAAGGTGATATGATCTATGTATGCCCCTAAAACATTTCTTTTCTAATTGCATCTATTGGGGCAATTAGGATAGGTTTTAATGTTACTACTAAGAGCTTTATTTAATCTGTATTGGCCTTTTAATTAGTAATGGACAATTTGGGGTGGATTGTTAATTGAGGAGAATTGTAGAAATGATACACAAAGCTGTTTTGTTACTATAGTCTAAAGCAATGTAAGATTAAAATAGGGTCTAGTTTAGTTACTATTCTAAGACAAATGCTTGAAAGTATTATTTTAGTGGTTTGTATTCCAGCCTGGTGTTGGTTTTAACTCTGCTAAGAATTATTGTCTTTTAAATCACTGAGGTCCTCAATTCTACTCCATTAAGGGCCACTTTTCTGCCAATCCAAAAGCAACATTCCTGAGATTGATTTTTGTTACAGTGGATAGTAATGGCTACCTAGTGACAACATTTCCAACTCTTTCTATAAACAGAAAGCAATCAAATAAGTACTAATCCAAGGATTATGTGGACCCAAATCCAGTGGCCACAAGAATCTCTGCAGTATATGTCCCTAGCCCTGTACCTTCTAGTGCCAAGCAAGCAGTGTCTCTTCCTAGAAAGCTTGCTTACTGCATGTGCTACCCGTTAGATTTCTGTATGCTAAACTAAAACACTCCTTGCAGCTCCTGAATAGAATTTAAAAAGACACTTACATTTCCATAAATAAATTAGGAATTCAGTGGTTTCTTCGGGCTAATCAGGGCAGGCTGATAAACCTTGCTAGCTGTTTAATAAATGAATTGTGACTGATTACCTATTAATATGGACGCCTCAGGAATTCACCCTGGGGGAAGCAGAGCAGTGAAATAGAGAGGGGCATGGCCCCTTGGGAAATCAGGGCTTCATGTTTGCAGCTTAAATATCTCTGTGAAGTATCAATAAGGAGGTAATTGAATTTTGAACACAAACATGAGCGCTGGATGGATGAAAGGGGGAGGGGGATCAGATTGTCTCTTCTCTGCCCCTTCATTCTCCCCTCCCCTTTTCCTTAGAGACCACTCTAGTAAAGATAGATGCTAAATCCATTAAATAAAGATTAGACTCAGTCGTAGTAGAAAATGGCAGCTTAGCTAGATCCCTGGGCAAATTGGGGACCTTTGCAATACAGAAAATTAAAATATACATTTTTAACAAGTATGCTATCTTGCTAGCAATAATCTAGGTTAGCTTGTGGGGTCTGCTCTTCCTTTGGATTTTGTTTAGAGAGCTCTCTTCCTCCTGTATTAATGCCAGTCATTTCTATATTCCTGCAGCAGAACTAGGTTTATTTATTTATTTTAAAGCTTCTGTTGAGGCCTTTTCTCTAGCATCCTGCTTGCTTGTAATCAGAGGAGTGGGAAGGAGATTAGTGTCCCATGAATTGATGGCAGATAAATGTTCCCTCCCTTTAACTCGTGGGTCCAGAAGAGACCAATCACTTGTATTTCAGGGATGATTAGAGTCTGTACAGCTGAGCACAAAAAGAGCTAAAGACTGAAATAAACATTGATGTTTTGGGATGCAATTTTACTTGGCTTTATTTTTTTCTAGATAAGATCATAGCTTTGCTTTGTCTTTCTATTTTAAGCCTGATAAAGTCATATTAATATAGGGAACGAATTGGCATCATCTGGTTATAGATCATACTTAGCTTATTGTTAGCAATAACAAAAAACAAACATCAAGCCTGAATACTATTGTTAACTTTATGTGATTTTTCAGTATTTGCTATTTGGACTCACTGTGGTTTTATGTCATCTGTAGTTGACCAGTTTACTAGTAAGTATTAGGTTGTTTCCAGACAACAGTAGATTGTGTCTGTACCTAACTACACAAGAGGCTGAAATCTTGAGGATTCCGGTTCAAAGCCAGCTTGGGCAGGGAAGTCTGTGAGATTCTTATCTCCAGTTAACCACCAAAAAACTGAAAGTAGAGCTATGACTCAAATGGTAGAGCATTAGCTGGGAGGTTGCGGGGGAGGGCAGAGACAGTACCCAGACCTTGAGTTCAAGCCCCAGAACTGGAACCACTACCACCCCCCTCAAAAAAAAAAAAGTTAAATGACTTAGTCAGTGGTGAAGAAAATCTATTCGGCTACCAGAGATATTTCTTTAAAAAAAGACACTGGTGTCTCACACCTGTAATCTTAGCTACTCAGGAAGTAGTATACACAGTAGATATACAGTTCCAAGCCAGCTTTGACAGCAGAGTCCAATTGAACATCAGAAAACCAGAAGTGGAACTGTGGTGCTGGTCCTGCACACAAAATCTCAGAGACAGTGCCTAGACCCTATAACTGATTTAAAAAAAAAAAAAAAGCTGATTAATCCTGTAATATTCCTGCCTAGTGAGCCTGGTGCTAGGGGTTCACAACTGTAGCTCCTAAGAATCCTAGCTTCTCAGGAGGCTGAGATCTGAGGATTATGATTCAAAGCCCAGTCAGAGGAAACTGACTCTTAACCTCCAGTATATCACTAAAAAGCTGAAAATGGAGCTGTGGCTAATGTGGAAGAGTGCCAGTCTTAAGCAAAAAAGCCCCCTATAAGGGACAGTACCAAGGCTATTATATAAGGTAAAATGTAACTTCCTTAGACCTTTATAAAAGGAGCCTCTTAACACTGGTCTTTTGTTTCTCTTCAACTTCTTTTTGAAAACTTCTACTTGTCCTTGAGATAGTTTCAAATAAATTTTTGTCATCACTCAAATGTGGACTTTGAGGATTTACCATAGGAAAAAATATATACAACTTCTTAGTCTTTGTAATTAGGAACTTCGTGTATCATTTCCCAGATGGTACTTCAGATGTTCCTCATTCAGTTTCATCTTCCAGAGATGTTTTGATGATCAAGTTTTCCATGATTTGGGCTTAGAACATTCTTTTTATAAATTGACTTTGTTTTATAATAAGAAGAAAAATGTATATATGCTCTGCATACAACTAGTACTGTCTTATTTTTTTCCTCTGTAGAAAAAATAAGCTTTGCTACACATGATTACCACAGCTCATAAGTGACCCTTAATAATTTTGAATGCCATTTCTCAGAGCCAGATAACACAAAATTTCAGTCTTCATAGAGTTTCAGTCTTGGGGGCCTTTCCAACCTTACCAATGACAGGTTTGCTGGCACCTGCGGAACAACACATTTAATATTTCTGTATTCCACCCTGTATTAACAACTCATGCCTATGATTCTAACCACTAGAGAGGCTGAGATCTGAGGATCTTAGTTTGAAGCTAGCTCAGGCAGACAAATCTTAGATTCTAATCTCCAAATTACCAACAAAAAGCCAGAAGTAATGATGTGATTCAAATGGTAGAGTGCCACCTAGGAACAGAAAAGATTGAACAAGAGCATAAGGTCCTGCGTTCAAGCCCCAGAACCAGTTAAAAAAAAATAACATTCCTAGTGATTGGATCCCAATTACTATAATTACATGGATTTTTTGTTTAGTTGGTTGATTTTTTGGTCAGTCGTGGGACTTGAAATCTGAGCCTGGGCGCTGTCTCTGAGCTCTTCAGCTCAAGGCTACCGCCCTACCTCTTGAACCACAGTGCCACTTCTGGGGTTTTTGGTGGTTAATTGGAGATTAGAGTCTCATGAACTTTAGTGCTCAGGCTGGCTTTGAACTGGGATCCTCAGATCTCAGCCTCCTGAGTAGCTAGGATTACAGGCATGAGCCACCATGCCCAGTTATAATTACATTTTTTAAACCTTACTTAACATTAATGAACTACCTAAATATGTGTTGCATTGTTTTTATTAATAAAATTAAGTATAGATTATATAATTTCATTTATAAAATAGTTTTAGTATCAAAAATTCTGATATTAAAAATCTCACTTGGCCAGGCACTGGTGACTCACACCTGTAATCCTACCTGCTCAGGAGGGTGAGATCTGTGGATCACAGTTCAGAGCCAGCCCGGGCAGGAAAGTGCATGAGACTCTTCTCTCCATTGAACCACCAGAAAACTGAAAGTAGCACTGTAGCTTAAAGTAGCAGAGCCTTAGCCTTAAGCCGAAGAGCTCAGGGTCAGTGCCCAGGCCCTGAGTTCAAGCCCCATTATTAACCCTCACACACACACCCCTGAAAAAATTAATCTCACTCATATTATTACTGAATTTTTTAGTAAAATAAAGAATATATTGACTTCATTTATTTAAAAGGTTGTCTTGGTAACTCCCCTCTTTTAGTGCTTCCTGGTGATATTAGCATAGCTTTTATTCCGTATAACTTTTACCTGCCTTTGTATATACCTAATACAGTATCATTAGAAAAAAAATTATGCTTTGGCCATGTGCCAGTGGCTCATGTCTGTATCATAGCTACATAGAAGGCTGGGATCTATCTGAGTATCATGATTCCAAACCAACTAAGGACAGGAAAATTTTTGCATCTCTTATCTATAGTTAACTACCAAAAGGCCAGAAGTAGAAGAATGACTAAAATGATACAATGCAAACCTTGAAGGAAAGCTCCCATGCTGAGTTCCAGCCCTAGTAGTGGCACAAATAAAAGAAATGTGTGGGGGCCGGGAGTTTGGCCTAGTGGTAGAGTGCTTGCCTAGCATGCACGAAGCCCCAGGTTCGAGTCCTTGGTACCGCATACATAGAAAAAAGCCAGAAGTGGTGCTGAGGCTCAAGTGGTAGAGCTCTAGTCTTGAGAAAATCCAAGGACAGTGCTCAGGCCCTGAGCTCAAGCCTTGGACTGGCAAAAAAGAAAAAAAAAAAAGAAATATGTGCACTATAATATTGTAACAATTACTGATTGATTTATACTTCTATATGCATGTGGGTCTGTCTTATTTTGTTCAGGTAGATGCCATGGTTCATAGATTTTTCTGATGTTAGAAGATGTGTGTGTAACCGGGTGGGGTGGCTTAGACTTGGGGCTTGGGCACTGTCCTTGAGTTTTCTCAAGGCTACCATTCTGTCACTTGAGCCACAGCACCATTTTCAGCTTTTTCTGCATATGTGATACTGAGGAATAGAAGCCAGGACTTGGTGCATGCTAGGCAAGCGTTCTACCGCTTGGCCACACTCCTGGCCCTATAAAATGTTTTAAAAGAGTGCTGTTATGGGTTGAATTCTGTTCGTCAAAAAGATGTATTGGAGTCCTAACATTTATTACCTCAGAAAGTTATTTGAAAATAGAGTCTTTCTTTCTTTCTTTCTTTGTTTTTTTTTTTTGTTGTTTTGTTGTTTTTTTTTTTTTTTGCCAGTCCTGGGCTTGAGCTCAGGGTCTGAGCATTCCTTGGGCTTTTTCCTCAAGGCTAGCGCTCTACCACTCGAGCCACAGCACTTCTGGTTTTTCTGTGTATGTGGTATCAAGGAATCGATCCTGGGTCTTTGTGCGTTCTAGGCAAGCACTCCACCACTAGGCCAAACCCCAGCCCCCAGAAATAAAGTCTTTTTTTTTTCTTGTCCATAATTATTACTCCTCCAGGCCCAGTATATATGCTACACTAGTACTATCTACTTTTCCTTCCTTAACCTTGTATTACAATTACTGGTTAGAATGGTGTCTCCTTACCAAAAGATTAGACTTGGCTGCTGGTGCTACTGCTGCTCTTGCTTTGCTTTTGTCTCTACACATGAAGGTCTTTGTAAATGTATGCATCCGCAATGAAAGGAAATGTTGGCTGAGTGTGGTTGCACATATTTGTAGACTCATCCATCACCCAGGATATAGAAGCTGGAGGATTGTGGGTTCAAGTCCAACGAGCAAAAGTAGTAAAACATTGTCTAATAATAATAATAATAATAATAATAATAATAATAATAATAATAATGGGGCTGGGACTATGGCTTAGTGATAGAGTGCTTGCCTAGCATGTATGAAGCCCTGGGTTCAATTCCTCAGTACCACATAAACAGAAAAAGCTGGAAATGGCTCAAATGGTAGCGTGCTAGCCCTGAGCAAAAGAAGCTTAGGTACAGTGTCCACCCAGGCCCTGAGTTCTAGCCATAGGCCTGGCACAATAATAATAATAATAGAAGGAAGTACTCAAGACATGATGTGCACAGAATTGTTTATGAACCTAATTATCCATCTCTCTATGAGTTTATAATTTCTTTCTTTTTTGGGGGGGTGGGTCATGGGGCTTGAACTCAGTCTGGGCGCTGTCCCTGAGCTCTTCAGCTCAAGGCTACCATTTTACCCCTGAGCCACAGCCCCACTTCCCATTTTCTAGTACTTAACTGGAGATAAGAGTCTTAAGTTCTTTAGTGCCCTGGCTGGCTTTGAACCTCAATCCTCAGATCTCAGCTTGTTGAGTAGCTAGGATTACAGGCATGAGCCACTGCGCCCGGCAAGTTTATAATTCTGTAAACTGAAAGGAATTATGTAGTTTCCAAGTGCATCTTAAAATTTTGAGATGTCTAGGTGAGAATTGTTTTTGTATTATTTATACTAAGGGGAAAGAGTTTAGCTTTTATTTCTTTTTTAAAATACCTTTTTCACTTTTCTAAATCTATACATAACGCAATACTGTTTTTTATAAAGGCTTTCTAGTTCATGTCAACATTAATTAACTTACTCTTTACTTTCTTAAGCACTAATGGAAATACTGGATTATAACTAATCTAATACTCCCTGGGCATTCTATGAGACACTTTGCTTAGTGTGATTTAACACAGTTTATAATCACTCTTTGCAGTGTTGAGGACAGTTCTCAGTTCATGAGACTCATATATCCTGACTAGTTTTAATTAATTTTGCAAGGAAGATGCCAGGAGAAGAACTATTAAATGCTTCCTTAAAATCAAGCTGTTTCATCTGTTGGGTCCTTGTCAGCCACTAATCTTATAATTTTATTGCAACAAAATACAGAAGTTTTCTGACATAGTCTTGTTCTCCAAAGGTTAGTACTCATGGTTTGGGAAAAGGTTATACCAATAATTTTCTTATTCAAAATGAATGGTAGACAGTTTAACAAAAAGAATACCAGGAAGCTGAAACATGGGAGGGGGCGGTTATGTGGGAAAAGACAAATGGAGAAGGAAGGGTGGGCAAATGCAGTTATCTTCAATGTACGTATGTGAAAATGGAACCACATAACTTGAGGGTATTGGGTAGGGTTGAGAAAGTTGAGGGAGAAAGATAGTAGGGGTGACATTGATCAAGCATTGCCAGGTGCTGTGACTCACACCTGTAATCCTAGCTACCCAGGAGGCTGAGATCTGAGGGTCATGGGTCAAAGCCAGCCCTGGCAGGAAAGTCCATGATACTCTTTATCTCTTTGACCAGCAAAAAGCAGGAAGTCGAACTGTGGCTCAAGTGGTAGAGTACTAGCTTTGAGCAAAAGAGCTCAGGGACAGTACCCAGGCCCTGAGTTCAAGCCTGAGATAATTTGGGACTGTCTCTAGATTTGAGGGTTGGCTTTAATTGATATCATACTGTGTTGTGTTTGTCTGGGCTTTTAGGAGTGATTGTATGCTCTAGGACCTAGTCAGGAGTAATTTGAACAGGATGAAAATGTGAAAGGAGAGTCTGAGGTTTAGTGGGGAAGTCTCCAGGAGAGACTCCACTTATTTGTGCAGAAGACCTTCTGCCGTGGGAATGCATGTACAGCCAGCTTCCAGTAGTGTGTTGCAGGAGCAGCTTACCCTAGTGGAGCCCGGTCAGTAAATGGCACCTTGCCAGGATGCTCATTGCTAGAGCTCTGCATGCCATCCTGCTTTCCACAGTGCAAGAAGGAAAAGTGCCTTCTTGTTTCAGCCTGAGTATCTCCTTCCAGTGCCCTCTATTGGCAAAGCTTAACATGGGGCCAGCTAGGGGAAAAAAAAATGTAGCTTGCTGACAGGTCCAGCTCTGTGACCACAGAGCAGGGAGTGTGAGTTGGGATCAGAACACATCAAATGAATACCTAGGCTCCTGAGTAAAAGCTTTGGGACAGTTCATTTTGCAAGATAGTTTCTATTTTGATTTTAAGTAGATGTTTCTTTCTGTTGGAGAGAAGGGTGCCCTATTGGGATTTGAACTTCATACTTAATAGGTAGGTACTCTATTGCTTGAACCCCACTCCTTTTAAACTTTATTTTTCAGATAGGGACTCTTATTTGTCTGAAGCCAGTTTCAGACCATAGTCCTCCTAATTAATCCTCTCAAACATCTGGTGGGCTGGGAATGTGGCTTAGTGGTAGGGTGCTTGCCTAGCATGCATGAAGTCCTAGGTTCAATTCTTCTGTACCATATAAACAGAAAAGGCTGTAAGTGGTGCTGTGGCTCTAGTGGTAGAGTGCTAGCCTTGAGCAAAAGAAGCTCAGACACAGGTCCTGAGTTTGAGCCTCAGAAATGGGGGGTGGGGTGGGAGGAGAACTTGGCTAAACAGCTCTTTTCACTTAGGCAGTGCTTCCTACGATACTGATTATCTTAGATATGAATGCCCCTAAAATACTTGATGGCTACTTTCTCAAGGAGTTTAAATTAACGTCATTCAGTGAATAGGCTTTAGCAAAACTTCAAAATTAAAACAAAAACTGATAGCAATAGGAAGACAACAAAGCATAAATGGGAATAAAAAGATGGCTCTTGCAATCTCAGCCACATTGAGTTTTCCTAATTGAATAATTCTATCTTCTAACCATTTTATTTTCCAAGACCACTACTCTTCCAACATTCCTATCTTCCTTTAGCATCTTTCTTATGATCATATAGTTGTTATTCAGTTGTTAGGAATGCTTATCTTCCCATCCAGAGTATAAGGTACTTGAAATGAGGGATCAGGCTTTCTATTTTTTTTTTTTTTTTTTTTGCCAGTCCTGGGCTTGAGCTCAGGGCCTGAGCACTGTCCTTGGACTTTCTCAAGGCTAGAGCTCTACCACTTGAGCCTCAGCACCACTTCCGGCTTTTTTTTGGTATATATGTGGTACCAAGGAATCGAACCCGGGTCTTCGCGCATGCTAGGCAAGCACTTTAACCACTAGGCCAAACTCCCGGCCTCTATTATTTTTGTATAGAACAGAATTGTGTAAATGCCTGTTGAATAAGGAAATTATTTATATTCACAAAGAAATGGAAACGTAGTCTCCACAACAGAGGACAGTTAAGTCCTTATCTATGCTTTTCTCATTACTACTCTTTCAGAAGCTATCAAGAGCCAGTAGTCTCTTGCTTGCTACAAGGAAAATTGACATTATGGATGTCAATTATAGGAGGGGAGGAAAGTGTGGGAAGAGCATTCATCCAGGTTGATGATGGTTTTGATGCACATGTTTGCTTTTTTTCCCGTCTCAAGCCTTCCTAAACTTTTTAAAATAGGAGTCCACTATGGTGGCACGCACTTGTAATCCCAACTACTCATGAGTTGGAAGCTAGCTTAGCAAAAGGTAACATGAAATGCTGTCTCAAAAAACAAAATAAAAGCAAAAAGATGGTGGGAACAGGGAGCATAGCTTATGTACAAGAACACATTTATTAAATGCCTTTTGTTTCCCTATGTATGCACAACCATTAAAAAAAGTACTTATGTTGAGGAAACTGTGTAAAGAATGTGTAAAGAATGAAGCAATAAGCCATCTAGTGATGGAAAATGGCAAGCAACTAGCAATATGTAGTGACTCCCAGCTTGGGGCTGGCAGTTTGGCCTAGTGGTAGAGTGCTTGTCTAACATGCACGAAGACCCAGGTTCCATTCCTTGGTACCACATACAAAGAAAAGCTGGAAATGGACTGTGGCTCAAGTGGTAGAGCACTGGCCTTGAGGAAAAAGCCCAAGGCCAGTGTTCAAGCCCTGAGTTCAAGCCCCAGGACTTGGGGGGGGGGGGGCGCGTGAGGGGCAAGGAAGCGGGGGTGGGGAGGGAGAAAAGAAAACAAATTGTGCTTCTTCTATTTTCCCTGTCTTGATGTGATACTTTCCTAGTAGTTAACTGGATTACAATTTATTTGGGAGAAAAAATCACTTCTATGAACATTTCCATTGAATATTGATCTTTGGTAACTGATATGTTTTAGTGGATGGTATTTTCTTTTTTAACAAAGCATTGAATTGTACATTTAGTATTAGGTCTGGGTGATGTCTCTGGGGAGAGTGGAATTGATGGATCCTTTTTCTGCCAGTCCCAGGTGGCCTGTCAGGAGAGCAGGTGTTACTGGAATAGGGCATGCATTCAAGAGTTGTAGTGCAAATCTGATCAAGGCATATATTCCCCAAACCACTCAGGCTAGAGTCTCTCCTGGGGGAGAGAGCAACATCAGCTTCCTGCTGTGTTTGCTTCCTTCTCCTTCTTCTTCTTTTTTAAAAAAGAAAAGAAAAAGAGAAAAACTAATTATCATTCTACAGTAAATGTCATTCAAATCAAATCCCTGAAGGATAGAGGCATAGGTAACAAATGTTGCTGGAGAGAGTGTTGAGCCATCACTTGTCTTTTTAATGAATCATCCATGTTTGGGTTCAAAATCACATGCTATTTCTGCTATTGTGCCTTTCCTCTGAAGAAATACTGAATATCTATAAGCATAAAAGAATTGTACCAGTTTTATAAACCTTTTGGATTTGAACAGACTTCTAATGTCAAGAAGGATAACAAGGGATTTGTTTCATTGCTCTTAGAGCATTCAGGGAATAGCTGTGAGTAACTGGACTTTAATCTGTGTTCTGTTTTAGAAGGCAGAATTAGGAATAATGGGGAGAAGTTAGAGAAGTAAATATTAACCTATTAAAGAAGAACTTTACTAATGTCTAGAAGTTAAGTAAGCCCTCCAAAAATCCTAAATTTAGCCAGGCGCTGGTGGCTCATCCTAGCTACTCAGGAAGCTGAGATCTGAGGATGGCGTTTCAAAGCTAGCTCTGGACATGAAAGCCCATGAAATTCTTTTTTTTTTTTTTTGTCAGTTATGGGGCTTAAACTCTAGACCTGGGTGTCATCCCTGAACTCTTCAGCTCCATCCTACCACCCTACCCCTTGAGCCACAGCATCACTTCTGGTTTTCTAGTGGTTAATGGAAATAAGAGTCTCACAGACTTTAGTGCCTAGGGCCTTTGCACCCAGACAAGCCCATGAAATTCTTTTTTTTTTTTTTTTGCCAGTCCTGGGCTTGAGCTCAGGGCCTGAGCACTGTCCTTGGGTTTTTTCTCAAGGCTGGAGCTCTACCACTTGAGCCTCAGCACCACTTCCTGCTTTTTTCTATGTATGTGGTACCGAGGAATCGAACCTGGGTCTTCATGCATGCTAGGCAAGCACTTTAACCACTAGGCCAAACTCCCGGCCCCGCCCATGAAATTCTTATCTCCAATTAACCACTAGAAAACCTGAAGTGGCACTGTGGCTCAAAGTGATAGAGCACTAGCCTTTAGCTAAAGAGTTCAGAGACAGCCCCTAGGTTCAGAGTTCAAGCCCCACATCTGCCAGGCTGAGAGTATTGTTTTTAATGGGATAAACAGAACAAATAAAGAGTCCAGAAATAGGTCTATGCATAAACAGTTTTTGTTTTTGTTTTTTTAGTTAAAAAAAAAAAAGCCTGAGGCCAGGAGTCTGGCCTAGTGATAGAGTGCTTGCCTCACATGCACGAAGGCCCAGGTTTGATTCCCCTGTACCACATATATAGAAAAAAGTCAGAAGGGGTGCTGACGCTCAAGTGGTAGAGCTCTATCCTTGAGAAAGCCCAAGGACAGTGCTGAGGCCATGAGCTCAAGCCCAGGACTGGCAAAAAAAAAAAAAAAGGCAAAACAATTCAATGGTGTTCTAGTTTTTTTAGCAAATAGCACTGAAACAGCCAAATATCTGGGGGGAAAACATGAATCAAGTCATGAATATAAATGTGTAAGATAAATGTCTTAAGCTGGGCACTGATGGCTCACACCTGTAGTCCTAGCTACTCAGGAGGCTGAGATCTGAGGATTGCAGTTCAAAGCCAGCCCAGACAGTAAAGTCCCTGTAAGACTCTTATCTCCAATTAACCACTGTGGCTCAAGTGGTAGAGTGCTACCCTTGAGCAAAAGAAGCTCAAGGACAATACCCAAACCCTGAGTTCAAGCCCTATGACTGGCAAAAGAAAAAAGATTTATGATAGAAAGCCTTACAGGAAAAAAATCTTTGCATCCTTAGGGTAGCCATAGACTTCTCAGATAGCATGAAGCATAGAAGAAAACTTAATAAAGTACACTTCAAAATGTAAAGCTTCTGCCCTTTTGAAAACACTAGTAAGAAAATGAAAAGACAAATCACACCTAGGAAAAAAATACCTATAATGTATGTGTAGTTGAAACTTATTGATAGATTCTGAATTTGCAAATTTTCCTGCTTTTGATATTTATTATCCCAAAACCAATATTCACAGTGCCTTTGCAACCATTGGTGGACATTCACATGATGTCATAAACATTTAATGACTCAATACAAATACCCCTAGGTGAAATTAACCAGTGCACTATTCTGTTCTCTTGTTTTAGCGCCTTTGTAAAAAGCAAGTATCCTACTGTGACTTCTCTGGTACTATTCATTGTTGTTGTTCTTTGTTTTATTGGTGATTTTGCTGTTTAGAATGGCTCCCAAAGCATAATGCTGACGTTCTGTCCTGTGTTCCTAAGTGTAAAAGCCTATATGATATACTTTATATAGAGAACATGTTTTAGATAAGCTTCATCCAAGCATGACTTATAGTGCTATTTGCTGAGTTTAATGCTAATGAATCAACAATATATACTAAATAAGATATCTTTATAGACCATAAGCACTACAAATAACAAGAACTAAACAGTACCTGATATCGACTGTATCTATAATACATGAAAAAACAAACAAGCAAGCAAACAATAACAAAAAACAACCCTCTTACAGCCAGGTGCCATTGGTTCTCACCTGTAATCCTAATTACTCAGGAGGCTGAGAGATTGGGAGAATCACAGTTTGAAACCAGCCTGGGCAGAAGTTTGTCATGCCTGTCATTCTAAGCTATATGGGAGAATCTCTGTTCCAGACAAAAAAAATCCACAAGACTCTTCAGGGAAGAGAAGTTACATGCCGTGGAGCTCACCTGTCCTCCATCAATGATGAGAAGCCTAATGTAGGCAGATCATAGTTTAGAAGTTCCTCTGGGCAAGAAACCAGACTTTATCTAAAAAAAATACATTTATTTTTTAGATGAATGCAAAAATGGCCAGTAAAAGTACAGATGGAGGCATATCTTAATGGAGGAGTACCTACCTAACAAATCTATAGCTCTAGGCTATATATATGCACTAGGAAGCTAGGTACCGTGGCTCATACCTGTAATTCTTGCTACTCAGGAGGCTGAGATCTGTGGATCACGGTTCAAAGCCAGCCTAGGCACCACTAGAAATCCAGAAGTGGTGCTGTGGCTCAAGGCAGTAGCCTTAAGCTGAAGAGCTCCCGGCCCAGAGTCTAAGCCCCACAACTGATCAAAAAAAAAAAGAAGAAGAAGAAAAAGCAAGAAAGAATGCACTAGGAAGTAGTAAACTACTGATACATCCAACAAAATGGAATAATATTCAGACTGTTACACTGAAGAGTAAGTTTATTATGAGTTTATTATGAGTTAATATGAGTTTATTATGTAAAGTTCTAGAAAAGACAGATCTGACTTGCAGTAACAAAGTAGATCAGGACTAGGGGTGATGCTGTGATTGATTGCACAGGGGCACAGAGGAATGATTTGGATTAGTAGGTGTAATTTTGATCAGTTTATGTAATGTCGTATGTACAAATTGATTTGGGTAAGACATAAGAAACAGTAGCATTTATTAGAATGAATAAGAACTTTGCCTCATAAATATATTGAGAATGTGATCAAATCAATTAGAGGTCAACCTGGCTTCATAGACACCATCTCAAGAAAAAGCAAAAAGAACCCAGTGAACAAAAAAGTCATGAGCACAAAAACATCTGGTTACTCTTAATCCTGTCTTGTGTTCAGTAAATATATGGAGGGCTCAGGGCATAGTTCAGTGACTTAGCACTTGCCTTTCACATTTGAGGCCCTGTGTTCAATCCCCAGCAACATAGATGAATAAGCACACACTCGCATGCACACACACTGAATGAACCAATTAGTATAGCACAATAATGAATACATAGGAAGTTCACAGCTAAGTACTTTTTGTATAAATGAAGTTATCTATGTGCTTCATAATCTGGGTAAGGATTGCTGGTTCAGCTATTACGCTTAACCAATTATTTACCATAGTGAGGATTACTCAGATTTCAAAGCAATATTAATCTTTCATTTCATGAATTTTGGTATGTTTAAGTATACAACATTTTAGAATGTTGTTTAATGCATTTGCATTAGTCTAATCTGCTTACATTAAATTTAATTGCATCCTGACTTTCTAGGATGAACATCTAGTCCTTAAAGGAATATTGTTTCAAGTTATTACTCATAGTATCTAAATGATTTAAGTACAGTACTCATTCTAATTCAAAATACAGCTGGGTGCAGTGACTCACGCCTGTAACCCTAGCTACTCAGGAGGCTGAGATCTGAGGATCAAGGTTCAAAGCCAGCCAGGCACAAAAGGACCTGAGACTCTTATCTCCAGTTAACCTCTAGAAAAGGGGAAGTGGTGCTGTGGCTCAGGGGTAGGTCGGTAGCCTTGAGCTGAAGATCTCAGGGACAGCACCCAGGCCCAGAGTTCAAGCCCCGTGACCCACCAAAAACAAAACAGTATTTTTATTTTTCATAAGTCCAAATTCAGATATAATATAAATTTAAAGAATTCAATTCATCAAGCACATTTATTAACGCATACAACAAGAAGGTCCCGATGCCCGTGATTTTTCTCAAGAAGATTGGTTAGATTTTCTGTCAATATTTTAGCAAGAAGAAGGTCAGAAGGAAAGGATGAGCTGTGCTTCCGGATAGAGGTATGAACTGGTGCCATGGATTCTGCTCTTTGTGAATGAAGTCTCCTTATCAGGAGTTTGACAAGCTGAGAGAGCTTCTTCCCACGCCCCCTCAGTCCTGGAGCTTGAACTCAGGGCCTGAGCACTGTCCTTGGCTTTCTCAAGGCTAGAGCTCTACCACTTCAGCCATAGCATCACTTCCAACTTTTTCTATGTATGTGATACCAAGGAATCGAACCTGAGTCTTAGTGCATGCTTGGCAAGCACTCTACCACAAAGCCAAATCCCAGGCTCCATCCAAAGAGCTTTTTACATCTAACTTTTTATTTTTTATTTATTTATTCTTGGGCTCGAGCTCAGGGCTTGGGCACTGTCCTTGAGCTTTCTCAAGGTTAGTGCTGTACCACTTGAGTACAGTACCACTTCCGAGTTTTTCTGTGCATGTGGTACCAAGGAATTGAATCCAGGACATGCTAGGCAAGCACTCTACCACTAGTTCATACTTCCAGCCCCTACATATAATTTTTTAATCTATTTTTTGCTTAGCACTACATATCACTTTTTTTATTTAAAGTAACTCCATTGAAACATCTTTCACATAGAGTTTACCCACTTAATGTATACTACACATTAATGGATTTTTAGTAGAGGCACAGAATTTTACTACTATTACTCGTCTAATTTTGGAACATATGCAAAGAAACTCCATGCCTATTCACAATTATTCACTATTCTGGATTCCCCGCCCTGCCCTGCCCTGCCAACCCTAAGGAATCACTAACCTATTTTCTGTCTGTAGATTATATTCCATTTGTTTATCTCTGCGTGTGTGTGTGTGTGCGCGCATGTGCGTGTGCATGGGCACTCGCTGCTCCTAGGGCTTAAACTCATGGCCTGTGTACTGTCCCTGAGCTTCTTTTGCTCAAGGCTAGTACTCTACCACTTGAGCCACTTCCAGCTTTTTCTGAGTTGTTTATTGGAGATAAGAATCATTAAAGTCAGAAGTGGTGCTGTGGCTCAAGAGGTAGAGCACTAACCATAGAAGAATCTCACAACTTTACTATCTAGGCTGGCTTCAAACTCTGATAGTCAGATCTTATCCTGAATAGCTAGGATTACAGGCTTGAACCATCAGAGCCAGCACTTACATTCCTTTTTATTATCAGATAATATTACATTGTATGGATATGTTCCATTTTGTTCATCTATTCACAGCTGATGAACATTCAGGTTCTTTCCTCTTTAGGACTATTGTGAATAATGCCTGTGGACATTTGTGTACCCATTTTTAGAGGATCATTTTCAACCTTTTTCTGATATAGGGATATAGTCTTATGCCATCCTATTTGCATTAGAACACTCCAGGGAGTTTTAATACGAGTTCAATATGTATTATCCAAAAATCTACATAGTAAATTGATGGGTCACTCAGCTGTTGATTAGTCTCTCCTTTGTCTTTCTAAGTCATTTAGAAACTGTAACTAGGTAAGCAGAAATGCAGCCCTTTTTACTTTCATCAACCTTCAGAATTAGATTCCACTTAGAATATTTTCTACCTTGAGCTAAGAAAAGGATGACAGACTATGGTTTGGCTATCTTGTAGCATGAAATGACAGCCATAAGTCATCCTCTGTTTTTATTATTATTATTATTAAATCATAGTCATGGGGCCTGGGCACTGTCCCTGAGCTTTTGTGCTCAAGGCTAGCACTTTACCACTTTGAGCCACAGCTCCACTTCCAGTTTTCTAGTGGTTGTTGGAGATCAGAGTCTCATGGACTTCCCTGCTCAGGGTTGGCTTCGAACGGCGATCCTCAGATCTTAGCCTTATGAGTAGCTAGTATTACAGATGTGAGACCAGTGCATCCAGCGAATGAGAGGAATCTTTAAGTTTATTATTCACATTGACTGTTGAATCAACTCTGAATCTTGGGTTTTGTTGTTGTTGGAAGTACAATGCCTTAATTAAATCAGAGCCAGATTCATAGGGGTTATATCTTTAACTATGAAAACTAGCTTTTGCAGTTTTTCTATCTTTACATTTATTGGTTTGTTTATTTATTTTTGCCAGTCCTGGCCTTGAGCTCAGGGCCTGAGCCCTGTCCTTGGACTTTCTCAAGGCTAGCACTCTACCACTTGAGCCTCAGCACCACTTCTGGCTTTTTTCTATGTATGTGGTGCTAAGGAATTGAAACCTGGTCTTCGTGCATGCTAGGCAAGTGCTTGGCCACTAGGCCAAACTCCTGACCCAAATTTAATTTTTTATTTTGAAGCCAACTAGCATCTTTAAAATGCTTCTTTTTCACCTTTACTTCTGTGTGAATTTGAAGATAAATAACATGAAAAGTGGTTTTTTTGTTTTTTTAAATTATGGGTCTTTAACTCAGAGCCTGGGTGTGTTCCTGACCTCTTTTTGTTTAAGGCTACTGCTGTACCACTTTGATCCATAGCACCACTTCTGCTTTACTGGTGGTTAATTAGAGATGAGTCTCAAAGACTTGCCTGGGCTGCTGGCTTTGAACAACAGCCATCAAATCTCAGCCTCCAGCTAAGATTACAGTCCACAGCTCCACTTCTGGTTTTCTGGTGGTTAATTAGTACAGATTACAGTCTCATGGACTTTCCTGACCTAACTGGATTCAAGCTATGATTCTCAGATCTCACCCGAGTGGCCAGGATTACAGGTGTAAGCCACAGTTGCCTGGAGCTTTTTATGTGTTTTGATCTGTTAAAATCATTATCTGGGATTGAGAGTGTAGCCTAGTGGTAGAGTGCAATTTTTTTTACAAGAAAATGAGAGTAAATGTTCCTATCAGTAATATATTCATAGACCCAGTTTAAAGATGGTAAAAGGGTTTTATTTAATGTATTTTGATTTGATTGTGTGTGTGTGTGTGTGTGTGTGTGTGTGCTTATTTGTGTTTGTGCTGGTACAGAGCTTGAACACTCTCAACTTTTTCAATCGAGACTGGTTCTATATGAAATGAGCTACAACTTCACTTCTAGCTTTTTGCTGGTTAGAGATGAGTCTCACAGACTTTTGTGGTAGTTTTGAGGGGGAAAAAAATCATTTAACCATAGTACTCATTGATAACATCTTTTTCTTTGGGGTTAAAAAATGTGATTTTTATCTTGTAGATGGTAGAAATATATATTTGTTTCTTTTAAAGCTCTGCATACATTTTATTAGTGAATGATTATAAATTCATACATATATATACACAATTTACTTGGAAATAATTGTATAATAAAATAGAGAAACATACTTCTTGTCCAGGCTAAAAAGCAGTTTTAAGCTGGGAATAGTGGTGCACATCTGTAATCCCAGCATATAACACAGGAGGCTGAAAAAGGAGAATCTTGAACGTAATAGCTTCTAGGCTAGCCTTGGCTACATACTCCCACTCATCCATCCATTCATCCATCAGTAAATCAATGCATTCAATATCTTTTATTGTTTTTTATTTAATAACAAGAGCACTATCTTTAAAATACCCTAGTAGACATATCCTAGGAATTTCTCGTCTTTGAAAATGATATACATTCTAAGCACTCTGTTAAATTCACAAATATTTACTAAATTCTATAAGCAGTACATTCTGACTAAACATCATGTAGAGAGTTCTGTAAATAGCAATAAAGTTAATATTTTGTACAAGCACTTTTTCTGTCTTATAAGAATTTAAAATTTTTAGGGGTTGGGAGTTTAGCCTAGTGGTAGAGTGCTTGCCTAGCATGCACGAAGACTGGATTCGATTCCTTGGTACCACATACACGGAAAAAAGCTGGAAGTTGTGCTGAGGCTCAAGTGGTAGAGCTCTAGCCTTGAGAAAGTCCAAGGACAGTGCTCAGGACCTGAGCTTAAGCCCAGGACTGGAGGAGGAGGAGGAGGAGGAGGAGGAGGAGGAGGAGGAGGAGGAGGAGGAGGAGGAGGAGGAGGAGGAGAAGGAGGGAGGGAGGAGGGAGGAAGAAGGAGGGAGAAGGAGGGAGAAGGGAGGAAGGAGGAGAAGAAGAATTATTTAAAAGTTTGTATCAAGCTGGATGCTACCAAGCTGGATGCTGGTGGCTCATATCTATAAATGAGGATTGAGTTTACAATTCTTCTATCCAACTAATCACTAAAAACCCAACAGTTAAGCTGTGGCTTCAAGTGGTAGAACACTAGCTTTCTGTATAAAAGCTCAGGGATAGTATCTCCACCCTGAGTTCAAGCCCCAAGACCAGCCCCTCTCACCCCCCCAAAAAAACGTATATCAAATAAGAAAACAGTTTCTATACTTTTCCTTGATAGTATTTTAAATTAAATCCATAATATTGTCCAGTGAACCACATGTGAAGATCTGTAGATATTTTCTTTGGTGTCTTAAACTAGAACTAGCTGTAAACACCTAGGTTCTAATTTTACAAACAAAATTATCTCTAACAAATTTAAAATGAAAAAGTATTATTCACTGGCTTAAATAAAAATTCTCCAATAACCATAGGAATGCTTGTAGTATGAAGACAGCATCTTAAATCTCTCTATGCAAGTCATACACAAAATGTTATTTTGGTGAACAAAATAGTGGAGTGAATAATACCCGCTAACAGCCAAGACATTTGATGTATCTTAGCCCCTGTATTTGCTGGATTTTGCAATTTCAAAAGTAAGATTTGTATTTTAAAGTTCTATATTTCTGTGCTTTCCACTTGATATCAAATCTGTATTCTTAGGTTGTAGGGTTCCATTAAAAAGAATAAATAATCTCAGCCCCTCCTTCCTTCATCCCCACCCCCAACACACACTCATTTTGTATAATATGGTAATGATATCACCGTAGCAGTAATTACGGGTCATCTTCATTTCTTTCATCTCTGCCTGTTCTGATGGCTTCATTCCTTTGACGGAAAAGATTTGGCTCTCGGTGCTATGATTATTTTGTTAAGCATTATTCGAATAGACAGGAGTGAGAGAAATTAATCAATCCAAATGCAATTAGCATCATGTTTAACCCAGTGATGGACGTCTCAAGGTGAAACAGCTAGGGGAGTTTCAGACATTATTATTCAATCCAGTAGTTCTTATCTAAATTATAATCAAGATAGGTTTTT
Organism: Megascapheus bottae; assembly: GCF_031878675.1. Lineage (NCBI taxonomy): Eukaryota > Metazoa > Chordata > Mammalia > Rodentia > Geomyidae > Megascapheus > Megascapheus bottae. The sequence continues at coordinate 11,859,200 of NC_143522.1, forward strand.
ATTGGCTTCTCAGTGTGAAGATGTAACTCTTTCCCTGCCCTGAAGGGGTCAAGAAGACTGGACCTTAATTCTTCCTTAGACTTAAGCTGCTAGAAGTAGATAGACCAAGAAGGAAAGTGTCTAAATATCCAAGGCATGTGCTCTCAGTCCAAAATTCAGCCTATGAATAAGTTATACTCTTTCTAACTTAGAGTAAAATATTTGGCGCCCCAATTGAGTCACTTTGACAAAGTTATTCTGTCTTACATGATAGATTATTATTAGGGTTCTCACTGTATAAATGAGAACATTAAGGAAGTGTAAGGTTACTAGCCTTTGGTCATAGTAGTAAGTGTTTTACCAGCATGTACTATGTAAAAAGCCAAGCATGAGTGTCCTGTGCAAATTTATGAGTATTTAATAAAGGTTCTGGCCCCTAGAGTACTAATCCATTGCTTTGTGCTCACTGCCTTTTCATTCAGTTGAGTTTTATCCTTGAAAAGATAACCCAATGAGTGAAACTCTGAGATAGGTCTGTGAGGGCCGGGAGTTTGGCCTAGTGGTAGAGTGCTTGCCTAGCATACACAAAGACCCGGGTTCGATTCCTCGGTACCACATACGTAGCAAAAAGCCAGAAGTGGTGCTGTGGCTCAAGTGGTAGAGCCCTAGCCTTGAGAAAATCCAGGGACAGTGCTCAGGCCCTGAGCCCAAGCCCAGGACTGGCAAAAAAAAAAAAATAGGTCTGTGAGCCCTTCCACAAAGGAAACTAAATACAAATAAGTAGTTAGCTCTGATTTCCAGAACATAGAGCTTTGATGGGACTTTGCTATTTTGTTTGTTTGGGGAGATGATGATAAGAAAGACTGCACATTTGAAATCCAATTCTGTTTGCTCTTAAAAGAGGGCAGAGCAAGGAGAGTAGATGGAGAAACACAGGTTTTCTTTCATCCAAATACATTTTTCACATGTCTGACAATTTAGATTCTTCTGCCTTCAATCTTCAGGCATCATAGCTGATACTTCCCATATTTTATGTTCTTGCTTTATGTTTTATATTCTGAAAATAAATCTGTTGGCTAGATAATTCTGTTTCTTTTACTCTCATGAAAAGTCACTAAAATTATTTTCCATATTGGAACTGTCCAAATTTGTTTGCTTGCACATGGAGTCCTGCCTTTCCTTTCTCATATTACTTCTTGGATAAAACATTCTTTTGAAAGGAGCTCTACTGTGAGTTGAAGAGAAAAAATTACCTTTCTCTAAAGTCACTCTAAAGTCACTTGTCCCGTGGGACAAGGAAGGAAAAAGAATCTGTTATGCCCCAATAAGAACTTTTTGAGGGCCGGGAGTTTGGCTTAGTGGTAGAGTGCTTGCCTAAAATGCACGAAGACCCGGGTTTGATTCCTCAGAACCACATACCTAGAAAAAAGCTGGAAGTGGTGCTATGGCTCAAGTGATAGAGCACTAGCTTTGAGGGAAAACCCAAGGACAGTGCTCAGGCCCTGAGCTCAGTCACTGGGACTGGCAAAAAAAAAAAACAAAAAACAACTTTTTGAGAATTCTGATGGTAAAAATTTTGATTGTCTGTGATCATTTGTTCATGAATGTAGCATCAAGGCCATTCCTTTGTTAGATATGTGCAGAGAACTTTAAGAAAAAATTGTTCTGCTGCCCTTCAGAGTTATATATTTTAGGGGGAAAAAAGTGAGATTTCCAACAAAGACTGATTTGTTGACACTTGCCCATGGGATTTGATTGAGAATGGACAGCAGACCTGCCAAAGAACAGCAAGTGCCCCATGTATTGGGAATTTTAAAACCCTTCCTCATCCACTGGCTTGTTCAGTCTCTTCTGCTCTTTACAGCGGCACCAACACCAGTCACTCTCATATCGTGGCATTAAAAAGTGCTTAGACCTCTACTTGGACAATTGATCACCTTTAGTGACCCTTTCTTTGTGGACATCTGACACATACTGCAGATTCTTCGTCTAGCTGGCTGCCTTGGGACTGCTCTGCTGCATGGCAACTCTGTCCCCTCAGTTAGAAATCAGCATTATAGTCACATTGGCTTCTTTTTGTTCTTCCCTAGTGAACCAAAATACTTGTTAATCACTTTAGCTCCACTGCAAAGGGGACTGCTTTGAGAATAGTCTTGTGTAGTATGTGTGTATACTGGAACTTGAACTAAGGGCCTAGGCTCCATCTTTGAGCTTTTTTGCTAGGCTGTTGATTTACCGCTTGAGCCACAGTTCAACTTCTGGCTTTTGGTGGTTAGAGATAAGGTTATATCACCTGCTTCAGCTAATGTCAAACTAAGATCCTTAGATCCTGAGTAGCTAGGATTATAGGCCATTGGAGCCCAGTGAGTAGTCTTCTTTTTGTCAGAGTATTTTAATCTTCCTATTTTGTATAAGCAGTGAAGTATATTGACTTCACTGCTTAGCTGCTCCTTTGTGCTTCTTCGGCACAGCATGCTCTGATAACTGGTTAGTAGACCTCTTTAAACCTCTTAGAGTGCTTTCAAGTTTCAGTAACTAAAAGAATATATTTTAAAGTAAAAACCATAGATATAACAAGCAGTATCACTTCATAGAACATCTTCTGTGAAGCTAATAAACCTTTTAACACACCAATAAACGAACTAGGTTTTTATATGTTCTTCTTACTACAAATGACTTCAGTGGGTTAATGTTTCCATAGTGTTTATTTGTTTTTACCACTTTCTGTGCTGGTCCTGAGACTTGAACTCAGGGCCTTGGCACTGTCCCTAAGCTTTTGTGCTCAAAGCTAGCATTCTACCACTTGAGCAGTGTTGTTTTTTCTTTTTTTCTTTTTGTTGTTGTTGTTGCTTCTTTTTTGCTGGCTAATTGGAAATAAGAGTCTCATGGACTTTACTGCCTGGGCTGGCTTTAAACTGTGATCCTCAGATCTCAGCCTCCTGAGTAGCTAGGATCACAGGCTTGAACCACTGGTGCCCAGTTTTTACCACATTTTTTATTAGTTTACAGGGAGAGGGGGGGTCTGTTCTGACATGTCTATATATACATACAACAATTCTTGATTATACTTAACCCATCACTTTATCTTACCCTTCTGCCCCTTCCCATCTTAAGCCATATTGTTTAGTTGTTTTATGATAGAAGATATGGAAGCAGATAATGATAGATAAATGGTGTCTGTCAGTAGGGTGTCTTCTGTCCTCTGATTTCTCCTGGAATGGCTGGCACACTCTTAAATTTTATTTACTTATCAAATAGACCTGAAAGTCTAGCTGAGACCACCCCCACCCCACCCCCGCCGCCCTTTCAGGATTATTGGGATTTCCCTCAAGCCCTTGCTGAGGTCAGCAGCAGCACTGTACTTGGAGCTTGGCTTATGGCTCTTCCAGAAGGATTCAGTCCATCAAAGTACGTGTGCTACCTAACTGCGAGACATTCATGTTGTCATTTGTTTTGCATTTAAAGATCTTTTAAAAAAAAAAAAAAGGCTTTCCTTTCCAACTCCTCATGCTACATTTATTTGCTCATTTGACACACACCTAGGGTCCTGGTGAAAGGGCACCTAATGTGACTCCATGGCTCTCCATGGCTAGCCTAAAGCCCATGTAAGGAATCCAGACTAAGAACAGTGATCATAGAGTTTAAAGGCAGGCTAGCTTTGTGGGGCAGTTTAAGATATGAGACATATGCCACTAAGTAAACTAATGAAAGGCCTGTTGTGAACAATAAGGCTTGCCAGGGGAACAGATCGTATTCTGGTTTGACGGTCATCAACCAAGGAGACAGAAAACTCTGTACAGTTAGAAATGAGCTTGAAGCTACAATGAGTGAGTTGTGAGTTCCAGCAGTGGCCAGAGGTATCTCCTAGAAAGAGAACCTGCTCTTTGCTCTAAAGCTCTGTCTCCACACTCCAGGAACATTCCATATTAGAAAACTACAACTTGAATACGTAGTATCTCTTTTTTTTTTATTGTAATTAGTAAAAGGGTTACATGATATTCACCAGATAGAAGGTGCATTCATTCACATACATTGATACCCTTTCACATGTCTTGGTACCCATTTCCCTCCCCCCCCACGTAGTATCTCTTCAGTGTGAATTTCTCTATTCTTTCATTTCTTCTTCCTTAATTGTACATAAAATAACTAATACACGTTTGTAAATATATTGCCTTTAAAAAGAGGGGGAAAAATAGGGCTGGGGGGATTAGAGTTGGGGAGGAATGATGAAAAGGGTGACTTCGGTCAGGATACGTTGTATTAGAAAACATTTTATTTAAAACTGTTGAATGGCAACTCTTTGTACAGATACTTAAAGATAATAAAGATAAAATAAGATACATACAAAAAATTTTTAAAGTAGCCAATGAATGAATATCAGATGAAGATAAAATGAAAGGAATACTGATTCTGTGAAAACACCCCCTTTCTTCATTAGCAGTATGCTTATTTAGTTATCTTTATTATGTTTCATTGAATTATTTTTGGTGCCAGTACTGGGACTTGAATTCAGGGTCTAGGCATTGCTCCTTAGTGTTTTCTCTCACTTAAAGCACAATCTACTATACTTTCCTGCTTTGAAATGCAAATTTCAGATCTCAGCCTCCTGAGTAGCTAGGGTTACAATCATGAATCAGCATAAATTATTTTTAATACTTGCATACCTTCTTCCATAGAGAATTTTGGCATTTTTTCAATCTTGCTATAAAATCAAGGAGTTTGGCCTAGTGGGAGAGTGCTTGCCTAGCATGACACAAAGTCCTGGGTTTGATTCCTTGGTACCATACACATAGAAAAAGCCAAAAACAGTGCTGTGGCTCAAGTGGTAGAGCTCTAGCCTTGAGAAAGCCCAAGGAAAATGCTCAGGCCCTGAGTTCAAGCCCCAAGACTGGCAAAATAAATTAAAAAAATCAAGGATAACTTTTTTGTTTGTACATAAATGTTAGATGTAAAACAGCATGTCTTTATTAATAAATTCCTCTAAAAGCAATTGGGAAACTTCTTGGTTACAGTGAAAGAAAACTAGCAACAGTAACTTATGAATGTCTGTGTGACCTTTGTGTTATCCTACCTTGAACAGATGAAGAGACTGAAGTTGCAAAAGATAACCAGAGGACTTGCCTGTGTTGATCCATGGCCCAGGATAGGAGCTGAAATTCAAATGCAAGCCAGTTCAATTCTCGAAGTTCAGTGCTTGAAGTCCTGCCCTGGCATAAAGCTTTGTCTCTTGGCCACTTACAGAAGAGTATCCTAAAAGCAGCCTGGCTGCTCTTCTGGATATAAGAAACAGTGGTAAATTTTTAATTAAATTACAGAACGGAAATGTCTAACGTAGGTAGAAATTGAAAAACAAACATATGAATTTCTTTTTTTTATTAAAAAGTTTCTTAAGCTTTATATTGTTCTGTGTAAGTCAGGCAGAATTTTAGCAGGCAATTGCCTCAAAGTTATAATCTGGAAAATCTTTCTGTAATGAAACCCATATGTCATGGGCAAAAGGTACAAAGCTCTGGCAGAGAGGGCTGGTCTCAAGAGAGAGCCTGCACCCAATCTCGTTAACCAGGGCCCTTTGGTGATCCCTCATCCCCTCGACGGTGAGAAATCAATCTGAACTAGTGAATCTTTTCACCCAGCCACCAGAAAATTTACTGCAAAAAAAAAACCAGGCAGTTTGGGGCGAGTCATTGTGAAAAGGAAGCCAAAGGCAAGGCTAAACAGAGGGTGGAGGGGTTGGAGGGTCTAAAGAGATTGTATTGGATGCCACACCACCCTTGGAGCAAGCACAATGAAATCCTCCTTTCAGCCTTGACCTCTCTAAGTATACCTAGGTATTTACAGCTGCCATGAACCTGATAGCCCCAGAGAAACTATGAAGAGGAAAACAGAAGCAGCATAAACCTGCAAGATGATTGCTCTTTACCCATTCGCTGTCTTTCAGCATAGCATACATGAGCAGTCTCCTCTAAGCTCTCTGTAGCAATCCACATGTTAACCCTATGGTGACAGCATGGTGGCTTTCTAAACATGTGGTCTATGTGCTGGAGGTTATGCTTCTCATCTGCACAGCATGCATCATGGTGTCTAATGAATGACTGACCCATCTTGGCAGGTAGAATGAAGGAAAAATATCACAGTGTTGCCATCCCGTTCAGCCTGTTCTTGGACAATAAACTCAAAAGCAAAAATAGTTATCAGATTTTACCAAAGATAAAACTCTTTTTGGCCATCCTGATGGCCAAACCCAGGCTTTGCATGTACTAAGTAAACACTTGAACCTCTGAGCTACGTCTGGAGTCCCTAGCATTGTTTTCTATATATAACACTTTGTGAGCTGGGGAGAAGAGCAAAGAGAAAGAATGGAGGAATTGGAAGGTGCCAAACTCAAGAACAGAGGATCTTACCCTGGCCATTTATGCCAGAATAAACTAAGCTATAACTTCTAGGAAAAAGAAGGGCTGGAAGTAGACAAAACCACTCTTTCCCAACTGTAAGGAAACTTGAAAGCTGTAATGTGATTCTTTTTAGCAAAATACTAGGAGAGAGAGTATGTGTGTGTGTACATACATGCACGCGCGCGTGCACACACACACACGTGCATGTGTGCAAAGGAATACAAAACAGCAGCAGACGGCTATCTTCCTGCTTCTAATGGGATTTTGTAGCAGTATTTGCTAGTTTGTTTTAGAAGTCAAAAATGAACAGATGTTGGTATAAATTACCTCTGTGTCTGATGTCTTGCAAATTAAAAGCGCGGTTGGCATCACTAAACAATTTCCCTATGTTTGGGGGGGGTGTGGCTAACAGGCAATGATTACCAGGTCGGGAAGGATCTTTGCACTGCAGCAGAGCATGAGAGCAAGGATAGAGAAATCAGGAATAAAATAAAGGCTATACGAATTAATCAGAAATGTTAACATCCCTGATGACAAGTGAACAGGAGGGCACAAGCTCTGGAGCAGCCCCTGGTCTGCAGCAATTTCTCTGTGCACAAAAAGGGGTTGGTGCTTAGGATCTGATTTATAAGGCACAGCCCTCTTTTAGGGAGCGGCCATGTCACACATTCGTATATCTCCTATATGGGACTGGCAGGAAGGGAAACTTTCTCCCCTCCCATGCAGGAGATGATGTCTTTTGAATTACTTCTACTATTACAGTGGTTTCCTGCAGCTCTGTATTCTTGGATTAGGTTGAAGAGGGAAGAATGATTGAATGGAAAGGGGGTTGTTAAAGGGGATTGGTTAAATTCAAGGAGAGCTTACTTGCTACTGAAAGACTTTTTTTTTTTTTTTTTTTTTTGCCAGTCCTGGGCTTGAGGTCAGGGCCTGAGCACTATCCCTGGACTTTCTCAAGGCTAGAGCTCTACCACTTGAGCCTCAACACCACTTCCGGCTTTTTTCTATGTATGTGGTACCGAGGAATTGAACCCGGGTCTTCGTGCATGCTAGGCAAGCACTCTACCACTAGGCCAAACTCCCGGCCCCCACTGAAAGACTTTTTATTTTTTCTTTTAAGCCTTTGAGTTTCAAGTAGTTGAACCTTAAAATTAGAAATCTTAAAATATTCTAAGCTCTCCTGTTTGGGAGCAAACAGTATTGGGAGGTGTGGAGTGCAGCAGGTAGAACTCAAGAGTGAGATCTGTGCCTTACTCTTAAGTCCAAGGCATGGAAACAAGACTGTCTTCTACGCTGCAGAATTCTGTGTCACCATGTCTGCTTTCTAGAGATTCATGTAGCAGGATCATTTGGCAATCTGTATGTTATAAGCACTTGAAAATAGGTAGGTAACCCTTTCAGCAGAAGTAAGTGATGAAACCCACTTGCTGTACAAAAGTATGAGTAAACGAACCAACTAGCTCTCAGAAGTTGGAGGCAGGAAAATCTGGAGTTCAAGACCAGCCTTGGCTGTATAATATGTATGACCTTGTCTTGAAATTGCAAAGCTAAATGGATAAACAAAAGTATAAATTCCTATAGGATCAGACTGAGAATAAGAGAACTGCTTACTTACCTACCTCTACAAAGGGTTACTTTAATGAGGGCCACTATGCCAAGAATAGTGATTGCAGATTTCCAAGAGAAAAGTAGTACAGATAACACTTACATGCTATTTTTGCAGATGAAATGGGGTTCAGAGATAATTGTTCAGCTACAAAATGCTATGGCTGGAACTTAAGACTGAATTTAAATCCTATATTCCCTGAAAGAAGTTCTTGCTGCCTCCTCATGGGCATGAAAGTACTTGATTGGATTTCCTCCAGAGTGGTTAGCCCTTGACCCTTAATCTCCCCATTAATTTGGAATTACTTCCATCAAGAGAAATGACTTTTCCTGCCAAATAGGGTACATTCAAAAAGACCACTACAGTGTTCAGAATAGAGCACCAAGAGCCACTAACTAGTCTTGTTACATATTATTTTTAAAAAAGGAAACTAACATTTGTTGTATTCTCACTTAGTTCTAGTTCTTTTGTATATTACCACTCATCCAACCAGCAAATATTCAGTATATGCAGGCACTTGTCTTTCCTTCAGTTCATAATATTTTAGTGAAGAAAGAAAGCCAAGTATATAAGGAAATAATTTCATGCAAGTCTTATAGAAACCTTGAATGTACAGAGTTTGGTATATATCCACCAAGAAAGAAATGGTCAGTTGGATTAAGGATGGGGTGAAATTTATTATTTTTTTGTGTGGATCATGGAGCTTGAACTCCGGGACGATGTCCCTGAGCTCTTCAGCTCAAGTCTACTGCCCTACCCTTGAGCCAAGCCCTACTTCCCATTTTCTAGAGGTTAATTGGAAATAAGAGTCTCAGGTCCTTTTGTGCCCAAGCTGCCTTTGAACCTTGATCTTCAGATCTTAGCCTCCTGAGGAGCTAGGATCACAGGCGTGCGCCACCTCTCCCAGTTAGGATGGGGTGAAATTATGAGCACTGAGACAAGATCCAGTCCTGGGGCTTCTATTCCTAGCCTGTGGAATTTCTTTTCCTTTGATGGAACTCAGAAGCTAGGGAGAAATAGGAGATGTATGGATGAAAATTACCAAAAACTGTCCTGTGATAACAGTTTGTATGTCTTATTTTCTTTATTGTGCCATTAAGCAAAGGACTGTTAAGCTGGGAAAGGAAGGAATGACTATTCCTGTAGCACCATTTGTTTTGGATTGGGAAAGGGCAACAACAAGGCAAAGGCCCTTCTTATTCCTGCAAATAACTCCCAGGCCATCTCCCTTTTTTGGCGAGAATTGAGATATGTTCTTGGAAAGCCGTAGGACACATCTGCCCTGTGCCCACTGCATGGTACCAGAAAACTTCTGACCTTCCAACACAGCCATCAGAAACTTTCAAAACTGTTCAATCTATTAAAGTATCTAGGAAAAAATAGTCTTTTGAGATAAGTAAAGAGGAGTTTGCTTGAGAAAGCTAACGTGGGGTTGGGGGCAGGCTCTTACAATTGAGAAATGTTTTACTTTTACTTTGGTACCATATATATATATATATATATATAAAAGTAGCTGTATAAACTTCCTGGTAACTACAACATTCAAAGATTGATGGTCCTGAAAGTCAGAGAAAGACACATAAACCTTGCCTGGATATATTAAATACCTAAGGACTGACAATGCTAAGAGAGAGAAGACCAAAGCTCTATAAACTCTACTTTATTACCCCATCCACGGGTGAACTGCACTGAGGGAATATAAACCCTGTTATATTACAGCATTCCGGGGCTACTACCACTAAGAGATGGGGTACATGATCTCTGATTTTGATTGGGGATCATAAATGTACAGAGACCAACAACCAAGAGAACAGTCTAATCTTGGTTGGTTTTTAGCCTCTAAGAGTAAACTTTGTGAGATAGTGAACCTGGGTGTTAGGTTCAGGAAAAGTGATGTCTGAAAGGAATTCCCCGATGATTTTTGTAAGGATGGAAGATAAAGTCTTCCCCAGTCACCTGTTCTTCGTAGCAGCAGCTAACTTTAGAATCATTTTGTACAGTTTCAGTCTTCAATGTTGGTTTGCTGGACTGGGAATGTAGCTTAATGATGAGAGTGCTTGCCTAGCATGCTTGAAGCCCCGGGGTTCAATTCCTTAGTACCACATTAAACAGAAAAAGGTGGAAGTGGTGCTGTGACCCAAGTGGTAAAGTGCTAGCCTTTTGAGTAAAAGAAGCACAGGGACAGTGCCCCCAGGTCCTGAGTTCAAGCCCGAGGACTAGCAAGAAGAACTCAGGAGGTCTTGCCCCTTTAGGAGATTGGTAATGGCTGAATCTGTTGTGAAGTGAAATCTGCATTTTTTTTAAATTAAACCTTCCTGTGATCCTTTTTCCTCCCATTAGAAGGTTTTTTTTGTTGTCAGTGGTAGTGGTGGGGGTAGGGGTTGCCAATCCTGGGCTTGAGTATTGTTCTTGGACTTTCTCAAGGCTAGAGCTCTACCACTTGAGCCTCAGCACCACTTCTAGCTTTTTTCTAGGTATGTGGTACCTAGGAATCGAACCCGGGTCTTTGTGTACGTTAGGCAAGCACTCTACCACTAGGCTAAACTCCCAGCCCCTAGAGGTTTTCATGCATCTTTTGTTTGCTTTGTAATTCCAGCCAGAGAGATGACACGAGGGAAATTTCTCAACATTCTAGAGAAGCCCAAGAAGTAGCAGCTGCTTGTGGACAAGTGTCCTGGAAACGGAAACAAGCTCCCTTCCCAGTGCAGCTCTGCACACTCCGCGCTTCCTCAGGAGAGGCCAGAGACTGACCCTCAGGACCGCCCGCTCCCCTGCTCCTGGCACTCCTGTGCCTCTGAGGACAGTGGCAAGAGAAGAATCTGCTCTACCCAAGAATCATTACCATTACTCAGTCAGCTGTGTAGTTTCCGATATTGGTAATGCTGGAGGTTTCGTCACTCTTAAGGCCCACATCCAGTCCTGTGTCCGGAAGTGATTCAGGAGCCCCAGAAACTTCCACTTGATTTGATTCCACAGTAGCTGAATCCGTGGTGACATGCTGAGTGGATGGGTTCTTTTGAGTTGTACTTGGCTTCTTAGGAAGTGTTTATGATGTGAAGAGATTGCATCCTGACCTGTGAGCTTTTTAGTATATAAAAGGTTCCACAATTCCACAGCTGGAGAAACCAGACTCTTCTCAAAATGTCCGATGCTTTTAAAATTCTGCACACCTCTCTCGACTTCCGCCCTCATCCATTCTCACCTCCCATTCCCACGTTCCGGTCTAACTCCAGGAAAGGGACCCCCAGAGGGGCACTGTGTTCTAGAGCTTAAGGCCAATAGGAAGGTAACAAAGAGGTCTTTTAGTTCTAGTTAACCTGTTATGGATTTAAGTGAGAGTAAATATGGCCTGCTATATAGAAGGGCATAGCTCAGGAGGGAGAGATATTTCCCATGTGCTTGAAAATTTGACCAAGCATGTGCTATGGGATAATTATAATGTTTTACTTTCCCCTTTTCCCCTCACAACATGTATCAGATATTCCCTCTCCCCCCCTTCTCTCTCTCTCTTCCTCTCTCCCTCCCTCCCTCCCTCACTTTCTCTTCCCTACCCGCCCACATACAGGAAAGAAATAGAATTTCCTGCCCTAAATATAGCTTCCATGAGTAAAATCAATTGCACATGTTTTCTCATATTCTGAGAAGTACATAGATTGTCCTAAATTTTATGGAAAGACTCTCCCTGTGGCAGTAGCCCAGTGGGGTTTGGACACAGGAAGTTATAGTGGAGATGGTGGTCTGAGTCTGTACTAGAAAACAGTATTCTCCCATGTGCGTCTGTGCCTGTTTCCCATAGTTAACTTCATGTTGGGCTTTCTCCTCAATTGTGTTACTTGACTATGAATACAAACCTTAGTTTTTGCAAGGAAAATCAGTTAAGCACATAACACAAGACGGGTATGAGAAGGGAAACAAAATTCTGCTGAGGTATTCCCCAGCAGGGTCAGTGGTGAGGCATTGGTTTTAAGTTAAACTAGTGATCAACATGTCTTGACTAAATGCAGTTGAAGTGTGTGTGTGTGCATGTGGCCAGAGAACAGTGACATAATGTCAAATTACTTCTTTCCTCTGTTTTTGAGAGCTGATGACATCAGGTACCTTTAAATTATTTGGGGAAATGGAAGAATAAGCAAAGAATACTGGGTCACTGCCCCAAATCAACTTAAGTCAACAACTAGAAGCCAGACCTGCTTTGGCTCCTTTTACTGTCATCTTATCCACCAGCACTTAATGTAGGTAGATATTTTAGGATTGTGATATTTATTGGGCTTGTATTTGTCCTTAGAAATGTTAATGATGTATTTTTATATTGATAATATAAATTTATGTACAGTATATATGTGTATGTATTTGGGGATGTTAGAAGACTGTACTTTGTATGTGGTATTTTCTGTGTCTTCATAATAAAACATATAAGAAAGTTAGTTGGTTTTTTTATTTATTTATTTTTTTTTTTTTTTTTTGCCAGTCCTGTGCTTGAGCTCAGGGCCTGAGCACTGTCCTTGGACTTTCTCAAGGCTAGAGCTCTACCACTTGAGCCTCAGCACCACTTCCGGCTTTTTTTTTCTATGTATGTGGTACCGAGGAATCGAACCCGGGTCTTCATGAAGGCTAGGCAAGCACTTTAACCACTAGGCCAAACTCCCGGCCTAGTTGGTTTTTTTTTTAAAGGATAAAGTTACATATTCAAATCATAGATCCTGCCAGGTGCTGGTGGTTCACGCCTCTAATCCTGACTGCTAAAGAGGCTGAGATCTGAAGACTGTGGTTCAAAGCCAGCCCAGACAGCAAAATGTATGAAATTCTGGGTTTTTTTTTTAATATGGAACACTCTATGAATTTATGTGTCATTCTTTCAGGGGGGCTTGCTAATCTTCTGTGTATCATTCCAGTTCTAATATATGTGCTGCCAACATGAGCACATCCATGAGACTCCAGAAAACTGGAAGTGGTGCTGTGGCTCAAAGTATAGAGCACTAGCCTTAAGCCAAAGAACTCTGGACAGTGCCCAGGCCCAGAGTTCAAGTCCCACGACCGACTAGAAAAACCATAGATTGCATCAGAAAGTACAAGTAAGTTGCCCACTATCTTCTCCCTTAATATCCAAGTAGATGGTTTGTGGCTTAAAGCCATCTGCTTAGTCTTCAAGCCTGCAGTCTATCCTACCAGTAATGAACCATGCTGCTCATTTCTGCTTATTATCCCCTGTTAGTTTCTATCCTGTCCTATATGAAATCTCTGTTCCACTTACTCTGAAAAATTCCCAGTTCCTCACCTGAGTACCTTTGCCTGAGCCACTGAGTTCCCCAGAAAGTCTTATTCCCATTTGTACCTCTCAAACCTGTTCTTCCAATAGATTCCTAATGACACAGCATAAAATGATTCTTCCGTCCAATGCCTAAGCACTTAGGTGTGCCATCCCCATCCCTATGACTCACCACACCTTACCTCATACTAACTAATGACCTAGGTCCAGAGCTTATTGTCCTACACATTCACAAGGTTCTCAGGGTTACCACTATCTGCTACACATCTAGTTCTTCAGTGCCTTCTACCAGTTTGCAAACCTCCAATGAAATATGATGGATTAAAAATTGCCACCTACTAAATCCTTGATGTGAGTTCCTTTTCAACTCTGTGCCAGACCCAGAGAAGAGGAAATACTCGTTATTGCCTCTGCCACCACCCACTGGTGCTTGAGCATATTCTAGCCAAAATATAGCCTTCTAGATGAAGTGTTCCAATATAAGGAAAGCCAATGTCCAGTTAGCTCACAAAAAGTTCATAAGATACTAATTGTGTATTAACACACTGCTGCTAATTTTTTTTCTGACCCTAAAAGATGTTTTTCATAATTGTATCATAATTGTGTATATATGTGTGTGTGTATTTGTCACTCCTGGGGATTGAACTCAGGGCTTGGGTACTGAGCATTGTTTTGCTCAAGGCTAACATTCTACCACTTGAACCACAGTTTTACTTCTAGCTTTTTATGGTAGTTAACTGAAGATAAGAGTCTCCCAGATGGGCCAGGAGTTTGGCCTAGTGGTTAAAGTGCTTGCCTAGAATGCATGAAGACCCGGGTTCGATTCCTCGTTACCACATACATAGAAAAAAGCCAGAAGTGGTGCTGAGGCTCAAGTGGTAGAGCTCTAGCCTTGAGAAAGTCCAAGGACAGTGCTCAGGCCCTGAGCTCAAGCCCAGGACTGGCAAAAAAAAAAAAAAAAAAAAAAAAAGAGTCTCACAGACTTTCCTGTCCAGGCTGACTTAGAACCTCAATCCTCAGATCTCAGCCTGCTGAGTAGCTAGGATTATAGGCAGGAGCCACCAACACCCAACTTTATCATAACTTTTAAATTTAAAGAATACTTGGTAACTGCTTCTTGGTATTTTTCAACTCTTATTTATTACAGTTCTAAAAACATCCAGATCTGGGCAGTGAAAATGCAGCTGATGAATTCATTTCATTGTCCTTGTGACTTCAGAAGTGTGTTTGGATTTCCATAGCAGTTTTGTAATAAAGGCAAGAAATTTTATTTCCTTAGGGCATCACAGAAAAGTGTGTGGAGCAGAACACAAAATAGGAAGATAGGCCAGAGTGGATGACTGCAGTTAACACAGTTTCTTAGCAGCTCTCAACTTTGCCTTACTCCATCTCCAAGCATTTGGTTATATTCTCCATTTTCAGTTTATCTTTGTGGTTACCAAGATTGCCAGATCTCCATGTGGACTTCATTTCACCAGTGAACCTTGCTAGGAAAGAGGCATACAGTGGTCTCTTCCAAGTTCGGTTTGTAAGTTCTGACCAGTCTGTCATTGGATTGTCTTATCTAGGCTCTTGGGCACTTGAATAGTATGTCCTTAGGCAAGCTGGTCTAAAGAGGTCTCCAACCATACTAGGCACCAGTGACTAGCCTTCAAGAGACTAGATCTGAGGATTGTGGTTCAATACCAGCCCCATGGCAGAAAAATCTGAGACTCTTATTTCTAATAAACTACCAAAAAGCTGGAAGTGGAGCTGTGGCTCAAGTGGTAGAATGCCAGCCTTGAGCAAAAAAAGCTCAAGGACAACTCAGGCCCTGAGTTCAAGCCCTAGAGCCAACACAAAGTAAAAAAAAAAAAAAAAAAAAAAAGCCACCAGTCTTCTACTCTTTGCCATTGTCTCTTCTAGACCAGGAGGGATATTTAGGGACTTGAGGTGGTACTAGATGCAGCTATGAGACCACTGGTTGGCATGAGTGCTGGCAGAGCCTGTTAATTAGCACAGGAGCACCCTGATGCTCCATTAGCCAGGCCAGGCATTCAGAGCTCCCCTTCTTGGGGCCCCTTGTTCCTAATGAGAGCCCAGAGACAGGCCTCACAAAACATTGCCTCAGAATAATATTCCACTTTGTCTCTACCAGTAACCAGGGCTGACAGGATCACTCTGTCCATTTCTCTTCTAATTAGCACAATTCCTTCATGGCCTGAGCCAGCAAATGGAGAAAAGCGATCAAAAGCGATCGGACAACCGTACCGAATCACAAACACAGAGAGGGCCGAGAGGGCCGTTCCCGTAATTAGGTGAGACAATTCCTCAGTCTTTTCTCAGCTGGAGTTTGCTGCTAAGACTGGTTGTTTGGGTCCCAGCAACCCAAGTTACAGGTTTCCCTAGGACACTAATAAGCCCCGAATTGTCTTCTGCTTCATACAACCCTAACCAGAGGACAGACAAGAGGTGGAGGCGAGTGCAGTGAGGCACAGAGGCCAGGGTCTCTTGAATAAGCAGCCACCATGAACTTTCCCCAACTCCAAGAGGCAGGCAGAAGAGAGTTTGTTCCGGGGGAAACTGCTCTGGAATCTGAAGCACTGGGACTTTTTGACCTTCTGGAAAGGTCACTCTGCTATTTGCCTTGCCTTGTTCTTTCACCTCCTTTCTCCTGTTCAAAGTCTCTTTGCCAGTCTACACACTGGTACACTGACGTTCTTTGCAAATATGGATTCTGTTCTTAAAGAGCTTATAACAGTAGAGGGCACCACTCTCATCCTGAACTTTCTTTATAGCCCTAATACCTTGAGGGTAATTCTCCAACCCTTGCCTACCTCCTGAATCTCTCCTGATCCCTCCCTGCTTTTTATTTTTTGCCAGTCCTGAGGCTTGAACTCAGGGCCTGAGCACTGTCCTCGGGTGTTCTCAAGGCTAGTGCTCTAACGAGTCACAGCACTATCTCTGGCTTTTTCTATGTATGTGGTACCCAGGAATCTAACCTAGGGTCTCATGCATGCTAGGCAAGCACTCTACCACTAGGCCACACTCTGGCCCTAATCTCTGTTTGTTTGTTTGTTAGTAGTGGGACTTGAACTCTGGGCCTGGACATTGTCTCTGAGCTTTTCAGCTCAAGGCTACCACTTTACCCCTTGAGCCTCAGTGCTACTTCTGGTTTTCTGGTGGTTAATTAGAGATAAGAATCTCACAGACTTTTTAGTGTCTGGGCTGGCTTTGAACCTTGATCCTCAGATCTCAGCCTCCTGAGTAGCTAGGATTACAGATGTGAGCCACCGAACCCAGCTCTCCCTGCTTGCTTTTTTTTTTTTTTTTTTTTTTGCCAGTCCTGGGCTTGAGCTCAGGGCCTGAGCACTGTCCTTGGACTTTCTCAAGGCTAGAACTCTACCACTTGAGCCTCAGCACCATTTCCGGCTTTTTCTTTTCTATGTATGTGGTACCAAGGAATCGAACCCAGGTTTTCATGCATGCTAGGCAAGCACTCTACCACTAGGCCAAACTCCCAGCCCTTTCCCTGCTTTTTAAAGAGAAAAGTGGTCCATCCCCTGCCAAGAAGAAGCCACAGAGGGCCTCATTCCATGTGGCTCAGAGTTTTGGTCCTTCAGTGCACAGAAGGACCCCCAGAATTACAGCCTATTGTGGGGATCACTTGGCTCCTGTAGTAATAATGATGAACTCAGTCATAGCCAGCAGCAAAGAAATACAAGGGAGAGGGCAGTGGGAGCCTCAAGGAAAATCTCTGAACAGAATTGGATCACACCAATTTTCATCTGAATTATGCCCTCTATTTTTTTTGTCTTTATTGGTGGGTCGTGGGGCTTGAACTGTGGGCCTGGGTGTAATCCCTGAGCTCTTCAGCTCAAGGTTAGTGCTCTACCACTTGAACCACAGCCTCATTTCTGATTTTTTGGTGGTTAATTAGAGATAAGAGTCTCACAGACTTTTGTGCCCAGGCTGGCTTTGAACTGTGATACATAGATCTCAGCCTTCTGAGTAGTTAGGGTTATAGGCATGAGCCACTGGCACCTGACAACTTCTGGCATTTTTATAGATAAAGATAAGAGTCTCGGGCTGGGAATTTGGCCTAGTGGTTAAAGTGCTTGCCTAGCATGCATGAAGACCCGGGTTCGATTCCTTGGTACCACATACATAGAAAAAAGCCAGAAGTAGTGCTGAGGCTCAAGTGGTAGAGCTCTAGCCTTGAGAAAGTCCAAGGACAGTGCTCAGGCCCTGAGCTCAAGCCCAGGACTGGCAAAAAAAAAAAAAAAAAAAAAAAAAAGATAAGAGTCTCACAAACTTTCCTGCCTGGCTTTGAACCACAATCCTCAGATTTCAGACTCCTGCAGAGCTAGAGTTAGGTAGGTTTGAGCCACTGATGAAACAACTTTGGGGAGATGTCAAAAGAATTGGTCCAAATCTGTCCAGTCTCCTCAATTTCTAGCCCAATATTAAGATAGGCACATAGACTCTAATGTCAAGCTGTGAAAATCCACTGGCTATATCTTGATATAAACTGCTTAACTTTTCTGTGCCTTCATCTGCCCATTTATGAAATGGGTTCAGTAATGGCCTCTAACATCTAATGTGCTTGCAAACTGTGAGAACAGTGCATAACAGTGTATAACTGCTTGAAGAATCTATGTCATGTTGGATTCAATGTTTGCTAAAAATTGATAACACCACTGGGCACCAGTGACTCACATCTGTCATCCTAGCTACTCAGGAGGCTGAGATCTGAGGATCAAGGTCCAAAGCCAGCCCAGCACAAAAGGACCAGAGACTCTTATCTCCAATTAACCTCTAGAAAATGGGAAGTGGCCAAGTTCAAGCCCCACCCCCCCACACACACACCCCACAAAGAAGTCCACCCAGGCAGAAAAGTGAATGAGACTCTTACCTCCATTTATCCCCTCCAATCCCCCTCCCAAAAATATTCTGAAAGTGGAATTGAAGCTCAAGTAGTAGAGCGCTAGCACTAAGAACACTCAAAAACAATGCTCAGACCCCAAGTCCAAGCCCCCCCCCAAAAAAAAGGAAGAAGGAAGAAAGGAAGGAAGGAAGGAAGGAAGGAAGGAAGGAAGGAAGGAAGGAAGGACAGGAAATAGCATTTCTCTACCTCTTCATGAGAGATGACGGATTTCTACTTCTCCCCTGAGGCAACCCAGAGCCAGCTTGTGCCCTCAGTAAGTACCACTGTTGGCTCTGTAGACAGAGCATTATTGGTCAGTTTCTGAGACTGACATTGGGTTATACCACAAACCTTCCATTTTTATGGGCCTAATCTCTCCTCTCTCCTCCTCCCCCCTCCCTCACCAGCCCTGGGGCTTGGACTCAAGGTCTTGGCACTTTCCCTGAGCTTCTTTTGCTCAGGGCTAGTATTCTACCATTTAAGCCACAACACCACTTCTGGCTTTTTCTTTCGTGTGATACTGAGGAATGGAACCCAGGGCTCTGTGCATGCTAGGCAAGCACTCTACCACTAGGCCACATTCCCAGCCCTTATGTTCCTAATATTTTCTGAGCATTCTATGCTATTCTAGTCATTGCACAGTAACACATTTCCCTGCTTTATTCTGCCATGATGCTTCCCCCAGCCCCAATCTATCCCTAAATCCCTCCACCCTACTTTTCCTCTCAATGTGGTGTGGTCTGTGGTGTGAGACTTTTCTTGCAGCTTCTGGTGGGTTTTTACTTTGAGAACCCATGTTGACTGTAGCCTGAGTCGTCAAGGTCAAGGGAGGTTGAAGGTTACATCCTGGGGCCTTCCTGGATACAGCTAAACCCCAGGAGCCAAGCTGGCCTGAGCCAGTAGTTCCACATGAAGGAGCAGCTGAGCAGAGTCAAGTTAGAAAAGTCAGTGACTTGAGGCTGAGTGGAAATGAGAAGTGCTGGCTGCCATTGCACATGGAGACCTGTGCAGGGACTGAGGGATGCACTGGGCTCAGCCAGAAATGGTCTCTGGAAATGGGCTGGCTTGGGAAGACAAACTCCAGAGAACTGTTTGGCCTTGGCCTCCATCTCTCTCTGCTGTGCTGCCCATCTCCCACTTCCGTTACAGCCTCGCACACAAACCCGACTGGCCCCAAGCCCCTCAGACATGCAGCGATGAGATTACATATTTTTACAGAGTGGACTATCATGTAACCTAGAAAGAACGAAAGAAAGAAAGAAAGAAAGAAAGAAAGAAAGAAAGAAAGAAAGAAAGAAAGAAAGAAAGAAAGAAAGAAAGAAAGAAAGAAAGAAAGGAAGGAAGGAAGGAAGGAAGGAGGAAGGAAGGAAGGAAGGAAGGAAGGAAGGAAGGAAGGAAGGAAGAGAAAGAAAGAAAGAAAGAAAGAAAGAAAGAAAGAAAGAAAAGAAAGAAAGAAAAATGAGGGAAGACACAGAATAAACAGAAATAAATTTAGCAATGTACAGTTCTACTCCTGCGCATTTATCCAATGGAACACAAGCCTACCCTAAAGCTACCAGCATAACCATTAATTACAGCATTGTCTATCATAGTCAAGATATGGAATCAACACAAATGTATCAAGAAAATGTGGTATATACACACAAAGGAATTCTCTGTATCCATCAGAAAGATTATATCATAAGGAAATGGAAATACTTGGAAAAAATTATATTAAATGAAGTATGTCAGACCCAAAGAAACATGGTTTCCCTCATTGGTGTTAACTAGAATGTGCCTATAAATCTACAAGTAAACATACTGGAAGGTAAAAGAAAAAAAATTACACTGAAGTGCCAAGAGTTTGACCTAGTGGTAGAGTCTTTGCCTAGCAGATTTGATTCCTCGGTACCACAAACATAGAAAAAGCCAGAAGTGGTGCTGTGGCTCAAGTGGTAGAGTTCTAGCCTTGAGAAAGCCCAAGGACAGTGCTCAGGCCCTGAGTTCAAGCTCTAGGACTGGCAATAATAATAATAATAATATAAAAAATAATAAAAACTCCAAAAGTGGAAACAAGAGAAAAAAATCTTAGGGCTGCAATTCCTTTCCTCCTAGGCACACAAAACATTGCTTCAAATACTTTTGTGGGGGCTGGGAATGTGGCTTAGTGGTAGAGTGCTTGACTAGCATGCATGAAGCCCTTGGTTCGATTCCTGAGTACCACATAACCAGAAAAAAGCCAGAAATGGTGCTGTGGCTTAAGTGGGAGAGTGCTAGTCTTGGGCAAAAGAAACTCAGGGACAGTGCCCAGCCCAAATTCAAGCTCCATAACCAACAAAAAAGAAAAGTTTGTAAATTTCTCTCCTTATTTTCTTCCTGTTCACCCTCTTCTTTCCAATAGGAGAGGGAGAGGAAGCTGAGTTAGAGGTTAGGAGCAGGAATGAGTTGGGAAAATCTGGACTTCACAGCTTGCCAGTCAGAGGCACTAAAAAAAAAGAGGGCGATACTGTGTGTGTGTGTGTGTGTGTGTGTGTGTGTGTGTGTGTGTGTTCATGTGTGTTCGTGTTCCATTTCCCAAGCCCAGCACAGGTGGCTCACACCTGGAATCCTAGCCACTCAGCTCTAGAGATCTCCATTCTAAACCAGGCGGGGCAGACAAATCTAAGGAGCTCTTATCTCCAATTAACCAGTAAAAAACTGAAAGTAGATGTATGGCTCAAGTGGAAGAGCGCCATCCTTGAGGGGAAAAAAAGCCAAGTAAAAGCATGAGACCCTGAGTTCAAGTGTGCACACACACACACACACACACACACACACACACACACACACACATTCACACACACTCCATTTCTTTTAGGAGATGAGACATGATATCATGCAATTGATAGAACTGACAGCAAAGCACCCAGAGAGGACCTAAAATGACAGAGAAGAGTGGAGTTTATCCGAAGAAGTGACCCTGCCACACCAGCCCCAGTTCCTGGAGCATCAAGTTCAAACACCTGCCTGAGCTTTGAAGGATCCTAGGGTATAATGGCTCCTTGTTTTTCCTCAGTAGACATGAATGTTGTGATGAGTAAGAAAACTTCCATGCGGGCCTCCCCTGCTCCATCCTCCACCGACATGGACACTTGTTTGTCCTGTTTTTCCAGAGATCACTACTTTCTGCTCAGCTCAGGTTAGTAGACCAAAGGGAACATGACAATCATTTGCAGCCCTGAGCCGGGCCTAGCCATTCCCGTTAGCTCCACAAACTGGGACAGCCAGATCTGCTCAGCTCTCCAGAGGAGACAGGAACAATCCAGAACTATAGCTGAAGCTGCAGGAGGATCGCAGCCCAGGTGACACTTCCCAACATCACCAAAGATTGATGCAAATTGGTTTGGTTCTGACCCTGTCACACCAGGAAGGATAATGATTCCAGCATGCTAGGCACAGGAGGGGCCACGGTGGGGGCTGTGAGGGTTGGCATCTCACTGCACATCTTCATTAATGATCTGAACGACAGGGGTATACAGCATGCTAATGAAACCTGCAGATGATTGGTGTTACAAACCCCAGAGAGGAGAGAGAAATAGCACAATGTGACTCAGAGAGCTTAGAAATATGGGCCAGAGATTGTCAGAGGAGAGTCACCCGAGGAAAATGAAAGCCAACATGTCACGGAGGCATGATGGGGGCCTCTGGGTGGAGGTCTGCAAACCTGGAAAGCAGAGGTGGGCCTCAGGGTCATGAGGCTGAGAGAGGGGACAGGTTTGGGACGCTAAGGAGAGAGGCAGAGCTGCCTTGAGAATCCAGGAGCACGTATTCTGTGCATGTCTAGCCAGGATTTACAGGAGCCAGCTGTTCAACTAAGCAGGGCTGCACTGGCCTATTGTCCTGTTTCTTTGGACCCTTTCTGAGGGTAAGCCTTTTTTTCTTTCTTTTTTGTCACTTGTGGAGCTTGAACTCAGGGCCTCAGCACTGTCTCTGAGACCCTTTTTGTCAAGGCTAGCCCTCTACCATGGGAGCCACAGCTCTACTTCTGGTTTTCTGGTAGTTAAGCAGAGCTAAGAATCTCACAGACTTTCCTGCCCAGGCTGGCTTTGAACTGAGATTCTCAAATCTCAGCTTCCCGAGTAGCTAGGATTTACAGGCATGGACCACCAGCGCCTAGCAAGGCTAAACTCACAGCCATGAACTGTACCTATTTGCCCTGAAGCCACAGAGAAGGGACAAATATCCACTTATGAAAATGAAAAAGTTTTGTTGTTTGTTTTGGTAGTTCGGGTTTGTTTGTTTTGCCCATGCTGGGGTTTGAACACGTAGCCTCACCTTCTTGCTTAGCTTTTTTGCACAACATTGACTTTCTATCACTTAAGCCACACCCCTACTTTCAGCTTTTTGCTGGTTAATTGGAGATAAGAATCTTTCACATTTGTCTGGAGGGGCTGGCCTTTCTTTTTTTTTTTTCCCCCAGTCCTGGGCTTGAGCTCAGAGCCTGAGCACTGTCCTTGGACTTTCTCAAGGCTAGAGCTCTACCACTTGAGCCTCAGCACCACTTCTGGCTTTTTTCTATGTATGTGGTACCGAGGAATCAAACCCGGGTTTTCATGCATGCTAGGCAAGCACTTTAACCACTAGGCCAAACTCCCGGCCCCTGGACAGGCTGGCTTTATAGTGCAGTCTTCAGATCATAGCCTCCTCAGTGGTCACCTATAATCAGCTGAAAAGTCATGTTTATACTTACATTTAAAACAATCAGATTGGGCCAGGAGTGTGGTCCAGTGGGAAAGTGCTTGCCTAGCATGCATGAAGCCCTGGGTTCCATTCCTCAGTATCACATGCACAGAAAAAGTCAGAAGTGGTGCTGTGGCTCAAGTGATAGAGCGCTAGCCTTGAGAAAGCTTAAGGGCAGTGCTCAGGCCCTAAGTTCAAGCACCAGGACTGGAAAAAAATAAGTAGAAATAAAATGATCAGATTGTGAAAAATGTATCTCCTTCCCATCCCCTAGCCCTCTGGCCCTAGTGTAATGTTTCTGGGAGTGACATATCTTTGGCTTTTTCTGCCCTGTTTTTCTACCTTGGATATTGTTCATATTAATACATGTAGATTTAACAGCTGTATACTATTTCACTGTATGGACATACCATAATTTATTTAGCCAGTCCCTGTGAATGACATTTAGGTTATTTCCAGCCTTCTGCCACTGCAGACTATGTTTGTGGTGAACAAATATTCTTATTTAAATCGTCGTGTGTGTATAAATATATCTATCGAATATAGTCACTAGTGCGGAAATTGTTGGGTCAAAAGGCATGTGCAATTTTATTTTAATGTAGTTTGCTAAATGGCTCCCTAAAGAGGTTGCAACCATGAGATCTTTTTCCTCAACTATCCCACTGTGGTGAGGCACACAGGCTTCTTGTAGGGTAATAGGAGGGACTTCCGTTGCTTCCCATAATGCCCATCCCATTCCGCCTACTTAGCCTCCCTTCTTCCTACTCCTAAGGCCAGCAATATTTAATATAGCACTCACCAGCCCTGGGTATTGACTGGAATCTTTCAGTGTCTCTTGGGCTCCATGAGGCTACTATTACTACTAGATATATTATTGTTTCCATTTGACATGAGAGGCCTGAGTTTAAAGAACTCATTTGTGGTTGCCTAGCTTTAATAACAGAACTGTGATTGAACTCCCAGGTCTGCCATTCTCCACAGCCTATACCTTTACCCCTGTTTCCTCCCCCCATCAGCAGTCTCTCCCTGCCTCTGTTAGCCCCTGCCACTTAGGCACCTTTGCCACAGTATATGAAGCCCTCATTCTGCTTATCTTCCCACCTCCGGCCAAACAGACACTCATCTAGGGTGCCTCCTCCTTCACTGCCTTGATTCCTCCTGTTCTTGACCTTGAGACCGCCCTACCTGCATCCCAGGGTTGGCCCCAGGTGATGCTCAGCCTGCAGGACTTCGAGGGCAACAGCTTCCGTCACCTGACCCTGCTCAGCCAATTCAGGAAGACAAGATGTCAAGTTAATGAGCCTGTGGGCCTCTAATTAGCTGTCAATTACCTCAAATTAATCAACTCCTCGCCTAATTAAGCATTATCGGCAGGTGGGCACAAAGCAGACCATTGTGTGGGAGCCATGAGAAAAGCCAGCCTGGCAAACTTGGTTAGGATCAGTGCTGTGCACGGCGCCTGCCTCCCCACAGTGCTCAGCTACAGGCCCAGCTGAGAGGCACCAGGGCCTTGGCCCACCACTAGACCACTGGCCCCAGCATGGGGTCCCCAGGACCTCCTGGGAAGCAGAGAGGATGGTGGTGCAGTTTAGAGGAGGTGGGGCAGCTTTAGAGATGTGGAGTAGAAAGAGCTGAAGACCACGGATGGCAGGCTTCAAGTCCCCATGGCCTCTCCTGTCATGTGAAATAGGAGCTGGGCTCAGAATGGGAAGGAGTAGGCTGGGTCATGGTGGGGGACTTCGGGTCCAGCCAGAAAGCACTGTGGGTCCAAAGCAATGTTTTTCGTCTTGAAAAAAAATTATTCTTATAGGGGCTGGGAATGTAGCTTAATGGTAGAGTGCTTGCCCAGCATGCATGAAGCCCTAGGGTCCTTAGTTAACCATGTAAACAGAAAAGGCTGGAAGTGGTGCTGTGGTTCAAGAGGTAGAATGCTAGCCTTGAACAAAAGAAGCCCAGGAACAGTGCCCAGGCCCTGAGTTCAAGCCCCAGGACTGGCAAAAAAAAGAAAAAAGAAAATCAGGGCATGGTGGCTTGCGCTTGTAATCCTAGCTACTCAGGAGACTGAGATCTGAGGCTCTCCATTCGAAGCCAGCCTGGGAACTAAAGTCCGTGAGACTCGTATCTCCAGTTAACCACTAGAAAACCGAAGTGGCACTGTGGCACCAGGGGTAGGGTAGTATCCTTGAGCTGAAGAGCTCAAGGACAGTGCCCAGGCCAAGTTCAAGCCCCACAACTGACTTTAAAAAATCAGAGGGGCCGGGAGTTTGGGCTAGTGGTAGAGTGCTTGCCTAGCATGCATGAATATCCGGATTCGATTCCTCGGTACCACATACATAGAAAAAAGCCGGAAGTGGTGCTGAGGCTCAAGTGGTAGAGCTCTAGCCTTGAGAAAGTCCAAGGACAGTGCTCAGGCCCTGAGCCCAAGCCCAAGCCTGGCAAAAAAAAAAAAAAAAATCAGAGATAACATCCAGGCCCTGATTTCAAACACATGTGCATACATGCACATGTATGTGTAATCATTTTTATTATCTTTTTAATTTTATTATTTTTTTTTGCCAATCCTGGGGCTTGAACTCAGGATGTGAGTGCTGTCTTTGGGCTTTCTCAAAGGTAGAACTCTACCACTTGATCCACAGCACCACTTCCAGTTTTTTCTGTGTATGTGGTACAGAGGAATCAAACCCAGTCTTCATGCATATTAGGCAAGCATGCTACCACTAGGCCAAACTCCCAGTTCTATTTTTATTTTTTATTATTTTTTTGTTGGTCTTGGGGCTTGAACTCCAATATATATATATATATATATATATATATATATATATATATATATTCTTTTTTCATGAATAAAGGAAGAAAACCATATTATCATGTGTCTACTTCAGGAGGCTGAGATCTGAGGATCAAGGTTCAAAGTCAGCCTGGGCACCACAAAGCTGAGAGACTCTTATCTCCAGTTAATCACTAGAAAACAGGAGGTGGTGCTATGGCTCAAGGGTATGCTGGTAGCCTTGAGCTGAAGAGCTCAGGAACAGCACCCAGGCCAGAGTTCAAGCCCCATGACCCCCCCCCCAAATACTCAACTAGAAGATTGAATAATAAAATATGGACTTTAGTTACCGCATTAATTTTAACAAATTCACCAAACATGACACTAGCGGTATGGTGGTAACATGCCTGTAACCCTAGCACTTGATACAGGTGGATAGGATGCTTGAAGCCAGAGTGGGCTACAAAGCAAGACACTGTTTAAAAACAAAAACAAATTATAGCCAATGAACCACAGTATCAGATAATAAATAATGGAAACCTAGTGCAATTTAATTTTTCCATGTAGTTAAAACTTGTAAGACTGAAGTTTATTTATTTATTTTTGCCAGTCCTGGGGACTGAACTCAGGGCCTGAGCACTGTCCTTGGGCTTTCCTCAAGGTTAGTGCTCCACCACTTGGAGCTACTTTAATGTCAACAATTAGTTGGGACGCCTAGGATAAAGCAAAGATGTTCCCCTAGTGGATTTTAGGGTTGGTTAAGAAGGGAAGCCTTTTAGGACCCCTGGCATCCCTCCTCTCCCCTGAGATGTCTTGAGGAATCCAACAGTGGGAACCGCAGGCCTGGCATTGGCCTCTCAGCCTATGCGGGTGGCCGAGCCCGCGCTATGCTCACCGTCGCCGCTAGAGGGAGCTTTCGAGCGGCCCTGCCCGAAGCTGCCCTCCATCCTTCTCCCAGGAGCCATTGGCAGCTCAGGCCAGACTAGTCTTTTGGTCTCCTGTCTTTAGGCCCAGGCCCCCTACCCTCTGAAGCTCCAGTCTTGGAGATGTCTGGTCCCCAACCTCATGCTGCGACCCCTGTTCAGCCCCCTCGTACAAACATCCTGCCATATCCCCTTGTGAATTAGGGTTCCGAGTAATTCTGTGTGGCCAGAGTCCCACCTCTAATGCATGGCAGACTCAGGGAACCTGGCATGGCACCTCATTCCTCCGAGGTTGTTCTTCAGAGGATTTTTGAGGCTGCTATCCAAAGGAAAATGGAGGCACGGAGCATGGCTGGAGCTCAGTGTGTGGGTGGCCCCATCTGTCCAGGGTAGGCAGAAAGCTAAGTCCACGCTGCCAGCCCCTTGACAGATGACCACAGCAGGAAAGCAAGTAGGGGGCAGAGGGTGCCAGCCTGCCTCGAGAGGCAGGTCACCCAGGAATGGGTGACAGCTGCAGCCTTGGGTGGGGGGACAGAGGCCCCACAGGATAATAACTTTCACTCACTGCAATAGGCCTAATCCTATTACTTTGCCTGGCCCCACCGGCATCACCCTCCCTACCCCTCCATAATCCCCTGACTCCCATTGGGAATGGTCTAGGGTCCTCCCCCACCAGGCCCTGCCAGGCCCTGCCAGGCCCAAGTCTTTTTCTTTAGCTGTCTTACACCACCTATCCCTGATTCCCAGAAGCCTAATAGGACAGTCAGGAGAGTAGAAGATCTTATAGGTAGGTGGCTGGGAGTTTGGCCTAGTGGTAGAGTGCTTGCCTAGCATGCGCAAAGACCCGGGTTCGATTCCTCGGTACCACATACATAGAAAAAAGCTGGAAGTGGTGCTGAGGCTCAAGTGGTAGAGCTCTAGCCTTGAGAAAGTCCAAGGACAGTGCTCAGGCCCTGACTCAAGCCCAGGACTGGCAATAAATAAATAAATAAATAAATAAATAAATAAATGAAAATAAAAATTAATTTAAAAAAGAGCTGGCTCCTCCCACCGAAAGTGATCTCCCTGAGTGGTGAGCTCCTCATGTGTCAGGGGTTCGAGACTGATTCTGAGGGGCAACCTGCCAGGACCTCCGAGGTCTGACTGCAGCCCCTAAATCCCAGCATCCCTGGCCTGGCACACTGTCCTCGGCCAGGCTGGGCACACAAGAGGGGCCCCTTTGGGCCGAGGCCTCTCTCTCCCCCACCTTCTGCTACTCCTCATTTACATAAATTATCTCTCCCCAATTATCCATCCAGCTGTCTCAACGGTGATCTGTGAATGAATTAAAAATGGAATATAATTTAATAATGGCTGATTAGAAGGAGATTAGTTGTTATATAAAAAGGAAAAGCCAAGAGCCAGCTAGTTGCCCTTAATCTGAGCCAATACCATCGTTATTCAGGAAAAGCTACCCTGGCCACCATTAGGCAAGGCAGACATGGGGAGAAGGGGGCAGCCCCCTAAGGCATCAGGAGCCTAGAGTTGGAGTCCTGTCTCAGCCATGGGGTTTGGGCAGCTCCGGTGACTCCCCGCTAAGTGGTGTTGAGAGATTTCTTCAATGTCCTCTTCTGGAGTGTCCTCTTGCTCCAAATTGTAGGCACCTTTGAACCAAACTGCTTGGTTCTCATGGGCAACCACAGCACTCGTGAGAGCCCCTGCTCAGCCCCTGCCTGTCACAGGATGCATGGACTCTGGAGTTTGATGCTCTCCGGAACATAGAGACTCCAAAGGGATCTCTCTGTCTGGGATAAGTAGTCAGAAAAAGGATTGAGGTTGGTGGCCTCAGAAGGGGCCATGACAGAGGGACAATTGAATGTGTGTTCAGCCAGCCCCTCTAACCTCAGCTTAGGGCTGGGCCGTGTGGAGGGCACTCATTCATCTTTGTAGTCTCAGCTCAAATGTGCCTTCTCCAGGAAGCCTGCCCTGATCTCCCAGGCTTGGAGATCTCTCCTGATACCTTGCACTTTGCCCATTAGTGCACTCAGCACAACTGCTCAGGAGGCATTTGGGAGATGAGGACAAGGACCGTGGATCTGTCACATCTGTCACACTGCACGTCAGTGTCTCGCACAAACCTGAGCAAATAAAATACTGCCTCTAAGATGCCTTCTGTGATTGTCCTTGGTAGAGGCTGAGCACATCTTTCCAAAACAGTGACAACACCCTCAGAATAAGTCCAGTCCTTGTTGTGTGGACCCTCTGTCTAGAGAGTTATTCTGGGTAAAGATGGGTGGGTTAGCTGGGCGCTGGTAGCTCATGCCGTTAACTCTAGCTACTCAGGAGGCTGAGATCTGAGACTCTTGATTTGAACCCTGCCTGGCCAGGAAAGACCCTGAGACTCCAATTACCACCAGAAAACCAGGAGTGGCAGTGGCACTGTGGCTCAAAGTGGTGAGTTTTGGCCTAATGATAAAGTGTTTGCCTAGGATGCACAAAGACCGGGGTTCGATTCTTCGGTACCACATACATAGAAAAAAACTTGAAGTGGTGCTATGGCTCAAGTGGTAGAGCTCTAGCCTTGAGAAAAGTCCAAGGGCAGTGTTCAGGCCCTGAGTTCAAGCCTCCCAGGCCCTGAGTTCAAGGCCCACAACTGACATACATACATACATACATACATACATACATACATACATACATACATACATAAAAGTGGGTACAGATACAGCAAGAGGTAAAGAGGACAGACAGGCTAGGGTAAGACTGCCTGTGTGAGCCCAGACCATTACCTGTTACTGTGTGGCCTGGGGCACATTGCTCACCTCTGTGCTTTGGTTTGCTCATCTCTAAAATGGGTGTTTGTATGGATAGCCTTCCCTCGTGGGGCCTTGTGAAGATTTGATGGTCGAACCAAGGAAAAGCTAAACAGAAGCAGTTGAGTGCTTAGTAAGCCCAGTGTTTGCCACACTGCAGCTTGAGCTCTGGTCCCTTTCCTTCCAGCTTGGTGTGCTCTGAAGACAGGCGTGGATGGACAGAGCAGCCTACATGGAGCTCGGTCAAGGGTCCATGCTGTGACTGAGGGGCCAAGAGTATTGGAACTGATATGGGCCGACTAACACTGGCCCCCTGGAGAGGCCCTCAGCTGGGGATTGTGGTATGACCAGGAGAGGGGTCATGTGTTCCAGGTGTTCAACATAAACAGAACAACCTCCAGCGGAACAGAGGGCAGCTTGAGGAAGAAATGGGCCTGTGACCAGGAAGGCAAAGGCTGAAGAGATCACAGCTGCCTTAGGTGTCTGGGGCCATCATGTGTGTATCCTTCTGCCATGCTGGGGACTGGGAAGGAGTAAGGTAGACACCAGGAAAGCCCCTTATGAGGCTGTACAAAGAGTGTGCACAGTGTTGGTTGACTGGCTAACTGAACTACTGAACTTGCTCCAGATCTTTCCAAACTGTTTTTGTTTGTTGTTTGTTTTTGCAGAGGGTGGGAGCAGGCATGATGGCACAGCCTCTAATCCCAGCCCTTGGGAAGCAGAATTAGAGGCGAGATCATGAGTCAGGACAATCTGGATTGCATGGTGAAATTCTGTATCCAAAATAGTGAGTATAATACTTTCATGTATATTTTTTCTTATGTTTGGGAGGAGGAGCGTGGCATCCTCCGGGGAGCTCAAACCCCAGACTTAAACAGCATTGCGTGTGGATGGTCAACACATACTCTCCAGTATGTGTTAAATCACCTCTATATGACTTGTGGTATCCACTGCAGTGGAAATGCTATGCAAATAGTTCTTCTACTCTATGTTTTAGGGAATGATGAAAGGAAAAAGTGTGCCCATGCTTAGTACAGATGCACTTTTTTTTTCCTGAATAGTCTCTGTCTATAGTTGACAAAATTCACAAATATGGAACCCATGGATTCAGGAGATGGCATATCTGAAATACAAGGGTCAGTCTAGGGAACAGAAAGTTCTATCCCCACACCATTGTATGTCTCAGGCCTGGGGCTTGCAGTGTCCACTGGGAAAAGGACTGACTGGTGGCCTGTACCTTCCCCAGGACCCTCCAATTCCCAGGGGCCTCTTCCACCCTGCCCAGCTCCAGCCCAGTCACAAGGCCAGTGCTCCATGGAGCCAGGGAAAGCTGTCCTTTATTGCCACAGGGGAGGTCCCTGGGCCTCCCAGGCTGTGGGATAATTTGATATTCAAATCTGGCAAAGACCTGCCTCAAATTGCTACAAATTAAGCTGATTTTACCCCTCTGGATGAGGGATTTGCTCCAGTGGATCAGCCTTCCCAGGACTTGATGAGGTCAGGATTAGAGAAGGAGGGACAGGAGAAAAGCGAGAGGCAGCAAGGCTGGAGGGCTGGAGGGCAGAAGGGAGGGCCCAGCCCAGACCCTGGAGTTTGGGCAGGTTCCCAGAACCTCAACAACCAGCTCTAACCAGGCATGGCAAGGTCTCTGGGCCCCATATGGGTCAGCCCCATCTCAGTGCCCCCAGGGAGTGCCCAACCCTCTATGGTTCACAAGGCTGTATGTGTGGGACCTCAGGTAATCTATTCAAACCACTGTGAATCTGGGCAGAGCCAATCACTCCCATTTTACTGATGAGCAAATACAGGCTCTCAAAGGTAAAATGGGACTTCACCAGCCAAAGACAATCCAGACCCAGCCATTGCTACTGACTTGCTGTGTGAATTTAAGCCCATAACCTCTTTGTAAGCATTTTGGCAAGGCCCACACAGTGCCACGCCCCCAGCAAGGACTCTATAAACACTGGCAAAGCCTGAGACTAAGAAGTGGCCCAACAGTCATGAGAACCTGCACTCTCCAGGCTTCACTTGCTCGAGGACAATTGTCCCTGCCCTTCTCCTGACTCTGTCTCCCCACCTTGCCAGAACCCCTCCTCCCCATCCTTACCCACTCCCCCAGCTTCCTGGTAGCTTCATTTCCGTCTGTTTGATCAAGGCCTGTACTGTATATTGCAGCAATTTCAAATTGCACCATTAAAGATTTTATGCTGGAGACGTTAAAATTAAAAAGATCTATGTGCAAAGAGTCACAACGAATTTAATCAACTTGATTTAATAGAAAGCAGCAAATGGAATTTATGATGCTCCAAAAGACAAGGGAATTTTTTTTCAACGAAAAATAATAAAAAAAAAAAGCACTTTGTGGAAAACAGAAAGTGGAATGGGGTGGGGGGGTTGGGTCGGGCACCCCATCTGAGACTTTAACAGATCTAATCCTCAGCGAACAACCCCAGTTGGGGCTGTTTACCCGCTAATCCCAGCTGCCATTAAAATATTAAAGATAAATCTAATCGTCTCTTTATCCAAAATAAGCGACTTTTGTGTGGGGAGAAAAACGTCTAACCCTTTGAGAGAAGAATTAGTCCTAATGCATCAAATGGAATTCGGTCCAGGCTGGGGAGAAATAGGGTTTAGAGGCAAATGAGACGGTAATAGAAATAAAACCCAGAATAACAAATTAAAAACCCTCATTTACACGAATTAAAACGGCTCACAAAAGGACTTGAGGCTCTGCCTCACCCACAGTCTCATCAGCCAGCACATTGTCACCCAAGGCCTGACCTTAGGCTGTCTACCTCCGCTGTCCCCGGCATACTCCAAGCCCAGGCCTATGGTGGGCTTCCTGGGAGCCCTGGCTGGGGTATCAGGCTTCTCTCAGCCTCTGTGTGGGCTTTGAGGTTTCAACTCTGCTCCAGCATGGGTGCCATCCTTCGCCAGGAGAGGTCCTGGTTTAGTGTCTTAGTAGAGTCCCTGTTGGTGGGGTATATGGACAAGCTAGGGTCTCTGTGTGGTCTCACTACCCCTGCTCCAACTTTGACCTCCCCTTCCCTGAGCTGCTCCCTGGCCTGGTTCCACAAGACAACATGTGCAAAGACACAGGGTCCACCCGTGGCCCACAGCATGCTCCTGTTTCTGGCTCCCCTTAAGACTTCTCAAACACTGAGAGACTCTAAAAGAAGGAGGCTCTGGCCCTGCCCCAGGCCAGCCAGCGGGGCAGAGGAGGCAGCCAGCAGCCAGAGTTCTCACAGGCATCGCCACTAAGTTGTCATTCACAGGGACTGAGGCTGCACTTTATGTTCAGGCTTTTCCCAAGGTGACCTCTAAGTTGGCCCTGTGGCTCCTACAGGCACATATCTTCTGACCTAGGTCCAAGTCCCCTCACTGGAAAGCCACACTGCCTTTGGGCCCAGATGGTTCTCAGAGGAGATAGATGTCAGGGTCCCCTCCATGAACCACTGCAGGCTTGAGAAGACTTGCTACAATTGACAATTCATTTCCTAAAGCATCTATAGAGGGAGACAGTGGAAGAGAATATCCCCTCCACTCCTTAGGAAGTCCCCACAGCAGGGGTCTGGAAGGCACCTGGGACCTCCCCCAATCTCAACAAATCCATTATCAGGAAACTCACGTTGACAGTTAGGTATTATGGGATGTTAACAGGAATTGAATTGCAATACTAAGCCTATCCCTGACTGAGACTTTTCTTTTTCCCTCCTCCTCCTCCTCCTCCTCCTCCTCCTCCTCCTCCTCCTCCTCCTCCTCCTCCTCTTTTCTCTGTGTTTCTCTGCCTATGTCTCCCTCTTGTTTGTTTGGTTTTTGAGATTGGGTCTTCCCGTATAACCTAGGCAGGTCTTGAATGTTCAGTCTTCCTGCTTCAGCCTCCTGAGTACTGGAATTACAGGCGTATATTTCTGTGCCAGGCTCTCTGGCTGGTTTCTGTGTTCAGTTGGCCTCCCCTCTGTGCCTACCACAGTCATCCCTCTGCTCACTTGCCTCTTGTCTTAAAATAATTCTTCCCCACAGTGACTCCAACCCTTGGTTATAACAAGTGAAGAGTCTAGGCCAAGAGAAAAGTGAAACAAGTGGGGTACCCCTGGCTCCTAGGGAGTGAGTGACCTTCTATCCAGGATGGCTGAGGTAGGTATTGGGTGATGAAGGTATAAGAAGGAATTGGAGGGCTGGGAGTTTGGCCTAGTGGTAGAGTGCTTGCCTAGCACACATAAAGACCCGGGTTCAATTCCTTGGTACCATATACATAGAAAAAAGTTAGAAGAGGGGAGGGGGGGAGGGGAATAGGGACCAAAACATGAGAAAGAGTATCACTGTTTGAAGTAATGCACCTTCTATCTGGTGAATATAATGTAACCCTTCTATTAATTACAATAAAAATAGATGAAAAAAAAAAGGAAAAAGCTAGAAGTGGTGCTGTGGTTCAAATGGTAGGGCTCTAGCCTTGAGAAAGTCCAAGGACAGTGCTCAGGCCCTGAGTTCAAGCCCCAGGACTGGCAAAAAAAAAACAAAACAAAACAAAAAGAGGAGATTTTTTTATCCTGGAGCAGTGGCTCATGCCTGAAATCCTAGCTAGTCAGGAGGCTGAGGTCTGAGGATCAAGGACCAAAGCCAGCCCGGGCACAAGAGCCAGAACTCGAGATACTTATCTTCAATTAGCCTCAGAAAATGGGAAGTGGGGCTTGGCTCAAGGGTAGGGTGGTAGCCTTGAGCTGAAGAGCTCAGAGACAGCGTGCAGGCCAAGTTCAAGCCCCATGACCCCCCCCCCCACACACACACACAAAGAGAAGAAATTAGGAGCCAGGCACCAGTGACTCAGGCCTGTAATCCTAGCTGCTTAAGAGGCTGAGATCTGAGCATTGTGGTTTGAAACCAGCCTGGGCAGAAAAATCCACAAGTCTCATATCTCCAATTTAACCACCAGAAAACCAGAAGGGCATTGTCGTTCAAAATGATGGTATACTAGCCTTGAGCAAAAAAGCTCAGGGACAGTGCATAGGCCCTGAGTTCAGGCCCCGTGACCAAGAAGATGAAGGCAAAGATAAAGGAAGAAGAGGAGGAGGTGGTGGTGGTATGAGGATGAGAGGCAAGGCCTTTGGATGAGCCTCCTCTTAACCCAACACAGTACCTGAGCTCAGCAAGGTTTGCAGACTGGTAGGTGGACCTACTTGTCTGCTATAAACAAGTTGAGTCCACTTCAAGGAATAGTCATAAAAAGGAAAATAGGGTACTGTTTAGAAAACGTATAGAAGAATTCCTCTCTATATATGTATATTACTAGGTATTTTTGGAGGAAGAATGTTTACCAAACAGTATACAGTGAAATTCAATTTTTTTCTTTTTTTTCTTTTTTTGCCAGTCCTGGGCTTGAGCTTAGGTCCTGAGCACTGTCCTTGGACTTTCTCAAGGCTAGAGCTCTACCAGTTGAGCCTCAGCACCACTTCTGGCCTTTTTCTATGTATGTGGTACCAAGGAATTGAACTCGGGTCTTTGTGCATGCTAGGCAAGCATTCTACCACTAGGCCAAACTCCCGGTCCTGAAATCCAATTTTTTTAAACAAACAAACAAACAAACAAACAAGTATTAGCCAAGTATAGTTGCATACTCTTGTATTCCCAGCACTGGACAGGCTGAAGCAGGAGGATATGAACTCAAGAGTAGCCTAGGCTATAGAATAACATCCTGTCTGGAAAAGAGACAAATGAAACCCAACAAAGTAAATAAATAAAAGGACATACAGGTAAAAAGAAGCTAAACAAAACAAAAGGAGTAGGAGGGAGGAAAGATGGAGGAAGGGAAGAAGGGAGGAAAAGTAATGTGTGATTACAACCACACTGCAATTTAGTCACCTCATCTGTGAAGACAAGGTCACAGAGCACCTATCCCATTGGTTTTCTGTGAGTATTAAGTAAGGGACTCCATGTCTCTACTGAGCAAAATGGCTGGCACGGAGGGAGCACTCAGTGAACACAGAGATTACCAGTGGTGGTTGTAAACCACACCCGATAAATGCAGGCTATATGTAAATGCTAGGTGGTAAAATACCAAGTCAACAGGAATAAATCTCAGGTGGATTATTACAAGACTAGAGAGTGAGAAAGGCAGACAAATGAGTTGTAATTGTAGATAACTACCAGGGAAGGAAAGAAAAAAAAAAAGAAAAAGAAAAGAAAAGAACTGAAGCCTGAAGGTGAGGTGGCCATTCTATTCTGTGTCATTGTTCCTGGTCTAAATAAAGAATATGGGATGACAAGGTCCTGTGGCAGAGATCCTTTTCTCCATTGAAGGTTCTGGATGTATCTTCAAGAAAACATGGATGTAGGAGCTCATATCGATATTCCTATGAATCTGGAGGCAAAGATTGGGAGGGTTAAGGTGTATGGCCAGCCTGGAGAAAAAGTTAGTGAGATCTAATCTTTTTTTTTTTTAACCAGTCCTGGGCTTGAGCTCAGGGCCTGAGCACCGTCCTTGGACTTTCTCAAGGCTAGAGCTCTACCACTTGAGCCTCAGCACCACTTCCGGCTTTTTTCTATGTATGTGGTACCAAGGAATCGAACCCAGGTCTTCGTGCATGCTAGCAAGCACTTGAACCACTAGGCCAAACTCCCTGCCCCATGAGATCTAATCTTAAAAAGCAAATCAGGTATTGTGAGCCACTCCTAAAATCCCAGCTATGCTAGAGCCCTAGGTAGGAGGATGAAAGTCCAAGCTGGCCCAAGGCAAAAACCTGAGACCTAATCTGAAAAAGAAGAACAAAAGAGTAATGGGGGGCATATCTCAACTGCCTGGCAAATGTGAGACACTGAGTTCACCCATACCACTAGAGAGACAGCCAGGCAGACAGACAGATAAGAAAGAAAGAAGAGGGCCAGGAGTTTGGCCTAGTGGTTAAAGTGCTTGCCTAGCATGCACGAAGACCCGGGTTCGATTCCTTGGTACCACATAGATAGAAGAAAGCCGGAAGTGGTGCTGAGGCTCAAGTGGTAGAGCTCTAGCCTTGAGAAAGTCCAAGGACAGGGCTCAGGCCCTGAGCCCAAGCCCAGGACTGGCAAAAAAAAAAAAAAATGAAAGAAGAAATGCAGCATAATCAGACTCTACTTTAGCTCTTGAAAGCTGTGTGTTTATGGGGAGATCTTACAGCAACTCTGATTATTTGCTTGTTGTGGAGGGCTTCAGATCTCAATCCCCTGAGTGTCTAGAATTAAAGGCCTGAGCCATTAATGTCTGTCCTCCTTTATTATTTGAAAAATAATGCACATCTCTCAAGGTAGTTAGGAGGATTTGCTGAGACAAAGCCAAGAAGTCCAGAATGTAATCAATGTTCCAAGTATGTCAGTTAA
This sequence comes from Megascapheus bottae, assembly GCF_031878675.1. Classification (NCBI taxonomy): domain Eukaryota; kingdom Metazoa; phylum Chordata; class Mammalia; order Rodentia; family Geomyidae; genus Megascapheus; species Megascapheus bottae. The sequence goes on from NC_143522.1 coordinate 11,895,879, forward strand.
ATGTGAACCAAAATCCCTTTTGAAGAGGCTTGACGTGCTGCTTAGTAGAATAGCACTTGCCTAGCATGTGCATGGCCCTGAGTTCGAGCCTAGCATTATAAAAATAGAATACCTCTTAGCATAAGCATGTTTACTGAACAAATGAAATAGAATGCCTGGCCCAATGGCAGATGACAGGGGGCGGAACCATCAGCACCTCAGGCAGGGTCATCCTGAGGCTGTCCAGGGAAGACCATCCAGAACAATGAGAGATGAAATTTAGTCCCTGGCGGGTTAGCCCAACATACACAAGAGCATTTTAAAAAAGTGAAACACAGTTATAGTGACAGACTAATAATGGGATTATTGATTTAAGCATAGATCCTTTCTCTTCCCCATCTTTCCCAGCCCCTCCCCTCAAAAAAAAAAACAAAAACCAACTTTGTTGCCAATTGCTACTCGAATTGGGGAGACAGCAGCTAGAAGAATGCTGTGGCTGCTGTTGGAGCTAAAAAGACCAGATCTGAGGCAAATAAGAGAAACAGTATCTTCTTCCTGTCCTCCTTCCCTGGCTTTTGTAACAACGGGGACAATCCCTGATCTCTTAGAGAAGTTGAGTGGATTAAATGTGATAAAGAACTTGCTAGTCATTAAGAGTATTAAGGGTCTGAGCATAGTATATACACCTGTAATCCCAGCATCTTGGGAGGCAGAGTTAGGAGGCCGACTCATTACATAACTCTTGGCAGGCCTTCATTGTTTTCTAATCTTCATGACCATTTGGTGAGACTGCTACTATCATTGTCCCTGTTTCATAGTGGAGGGAGGAAACTGAGGCACAGACAGGCTGGACAGCTACCCCAGTTACCAAGCAATTGATAGAGCAGGAGCCTGGAGCTGAACCTCTAATCTCTAACCTCTGTGCTGACTCTGGGGTGCCAGGAGATGATCCCAGCTTGGGTGCAGGCTATTTGGTAAGTGTAGCAATCAAAGCTGAGACAGAAGGTAAACGATGGCCTCAACGCAGAGCCAGGATTTGAATCCAGTGTGAGCAAGCTAATGCCTCTGAACAGGGTATACTTTAATTCCTCCCAGCCCAAACTTTGGGGGCCACCTTCTCTTAGCCCTCCTGTGCTGCACACATATCTTGAGTCTGGATCTGGCCCTAACTGGGCAGCTGTGGAGCAGGAACAAGGACTATGCACAATCAAGGCAGCACCCATTCCCCCCCTTCCCCTATCATGTCCAGGAACTAGACAGAGCCAGGAGTCCAGGTCCCAAGGTAACACTGGTGCTAGGCCCTCCCTCCCCCCACAGCCTCTGGAAAGGGGCTGGCCCCCACTCCCCTAGGGCAGCAGAGTAACTGTCTCCTTGGGACTGGGACCTGGCAGCTTCACACAGAGGGATTGGTCATGAGATTTTTCATCCTCATCTCCTGCAGGAGCTGAGTTCATCACTCACACACTGGTTTCCATCACTCACGTCCTTGCCCATCGGCTGGCATCTGGCTCATCGTGACTGTCTCGTGATCACTCAGAGACATGACAGATGCCATTAACGTAACATCCCCCATCCATCGGTCCTGGGTAGGCTGGTATGAAGAGAGGGATGGACTCAAAAGAGAGCAGCTCTGACATCAGACAGTTCAGGATGAGTTTGGCCTCTGCTGCTCTCTTGCCAGGTAACCTTTCTTCTCTTGGATTTTTTGGCCCAAGTTGGCTTTGAACCATGATCCTTAGTTTTCAGCCCCCTGAGTAGCTAGGATTACATGCATGAGCCATCAACATCTGGCTGGTGAGATTCTTAGTCCCAAGTAACCATCAAAGAGCTGGAAGTAGAAGAATGATTCAAATGGCAGAGCAATCAGCCTTAATTGAAAATGCTATGGGACAGTGCTCAGGCCCAGTGTTCAAGCCCCAGTACTGGCATCATACACACACACACACACACACACACACACACACACACACACACACACACACACACAGAGAGAGAGAGAGAGAGAGAGAGAGAGAGAGAGAGAGAGAGAGAGAGAGAGAGAAATTCTGGTGGGTAAGGACAGCATTGCTGTTTACATTGTTGTTGTGTGAGCGGTAACACAGAACTGAGCTCCAGAGAATACAAGGCAAAAGGTGCCCTGAGATTGCAGATCCCTGACCTGCACCTTGTAAGTGACACTTGCTGAGCCAACTCTTACGTGTGGAAACAAGGTGATAATGAATGGGACTGTTGGGAGGACCAGCAGGCATAGCATTCTAACAAGAACAGCCACAGTACTTATCCCCAGACTGCCTGCACTGTGCGATGCTCTGGCTAAATCCAGCTCTCACCTCCACCATACCTGAGCTGGTGAGCTGCACAGAGAACCCACCTCACCATAGCTTTGTTAACAAGAACTAATTTCCACACCCTGCAGGGTCTCTTTTGCTTCTCAGTTGGACCTTACAGCAGCCACAGAAGATGCCAGACACCTTGGTAATGGACCAGAAATAGAGAATTTCCTTCTATTTAGGGTTTGCAACTGACTGAAGAAGAAATCCTGAATGGAGTCCTCCTCCTCCTCTTCCTCCTTCTCTTCCTCCTCGTCCTCCTCCTTCTCTTCCTCCTCGTCCTCTTCCTCCTCCTTCTCTTCCTCCTCCTCGTCCTCCTCCTTCTCTTCCTTCTCCTCCTCTTCCTCCTCCTCCTCCTCCTCCTCCTCCTTTTGCCAGTCCTGGGGCTTAAACTCAGTATCTGGGCACTGTCCATGAGTTTCTTTTGCTCAAGGCCAGCACTCTACCACGTCTGTGAATGTGGTACTGAGGAATCTAACCCAGGGCTTCATGCGTGCTAGGCAAGCATTGTAGCACTAGACCACACTCCCAGCCAATGGATTCTCTTTCTAACCTGGTTTTCCAATTGCTGCCCAAAGCCACTGAGTTTGTCTCTGTCTCCCCTCAAACAGTGTCTTTGAAAAAAAAATTGAGTAAAACCTGCTGTAAGCTAGGCACAGCAGAGGAGGGATTCCCAAGATAGATCAGAGGGTTTTTCCATTTCAGTTTCCAGGGGGACTAGTGGAAGTGCAGAGTACAAGGGTACAGGGGCTCCAGGGTGGCTCTCCTTTGCTGATGACACTGTGACCATGTTCTGCTCTGAGCCCTCAAGCAGGAGCACTGTGGGAAAACCGACACTCCACTGCCATTTTCTAAACTCAGGAGTCACTGTCCTGACGGAGGCCCCACTCTGCAGAAAAGCCGAGTCCTGCTGCCTCTGGCTACTTTTCAACTGGTCCCACTGTGCACTTCCACAGCTTCTGGAGCAGGCAGTGATCAAAGAGTCCCCATTACATGGAGAAAGAAGCGCATACCCTGCCTCCTCCCTCTCTCTCCCCAGCAAGCCCCCAGCCTCTTTATTCCATTTGCTCAATAAACTCTGAAATTTCTTTACTGCGGAACCCTAGAGCCTAGCCACTAGGTTACTTGAATACACATTACTTGAATAACTGGATGGCAGCATAAATAACATCCTCTGATGAAAGCTGGCCACACTTCATACTTACTCTTGAAAGACATCCAGAAGTTCAAGGTTTGCAAGGTGTGGCGTTGAAGGCCTGTAGTTCAGTTAGAGGTTGACAGGGAGGAAGGTAGGTAGTGGACTATATAGTGACCATTAATTCCCTCCCCCAAAAAAAGAGGGGGGAGAAAAAAAGAAGTGTTCATCCTCCCAAAGACCCTCATCAGGGTCTTATTTCCAATCATTTGATCATGTACTCATTGATTGGCTGAGCTTAGTTATTGTCCATTGTTGCTGCTGGTCCTGGGGCTTGAACAGAGCCTTGTGATCTGGCTTGGCTTTCTTTATCTCACTCAGGGCTGGTGCTCTGGCTGCTTGAACCGGTCCTTCACTTCTGGCTTTCTACTGGCAAATTGGAGATCAAAGTGTCACAGACTTTTCTGTCAATGATGCTTTCAACCTTCCAGATAGCTAGGATTACAAGCATTGAGTGCCTGGATTGATTGCGCTAATTTGTGTTGTTGTTATTATTATTATTATTATTTATTACTATTATTATTATTATTAAGCAGATCTACTGAACTGAGCATTGTGTTTCGTGCTGGGGAGACGTACCCCCACTCCCATCCCTGCCTCTTTGGCCCCTTCCTCTATCCCTACAGCCACAGCAAACACTGCTCAAGGCCCTCCCGTCTCCCTTGTTCAGCCTTCTATACTCATCCTGTATTTGGGCCTCTTTGAGGCTGCTGGCCGGTGTAAGAGTTAAGGGAGGGGAGGAGATCTCCCCGTGTCTGGCCTCCCCTCTTAGCCCATGGTCCCACCCCAGGGACCTTTCTGGGCCAATCCAGGGACAAGTCAGGTCAGGCCCTATCCATTCTGCCTTCCAGAACAAACTCTGAACCTGGTGGTGTGCTGCTCGCTGGGGTGCCGGCAAGGGCGTCCTGGGGAGGCCGCGGCGCTGGTCCTCGGGTCCCGCAGCGCCCAGGCCCCTCCGCGCCGCCTGCGGCCGAGCTGCCAGCTTTTTTGGAATTCCTAATCGCTCCTGGCCCCGGTGATTGGCTGTTCGGCTCTGACCCCACTTGGGCTGCAGCCTGGTTGGATAAAAAGGGAATCTCCTTGGGGCTCCAGAGCTTTAGACACCGGAGGGGGCACCTGGGACCAACTTCGCAAATCGGGGAGCCCGGCGGGGGGGTGGGGGAGCCAAAGACCTGCGGCCTCAGCCCCTCCGAAGGACCGGGAGATGACGGGCAAAGCGGGAGAAGCGCTGAGCAAACCCAAGTCGGAGACAGTGGCCAAGAGTACCTCGGGGGGCGCCCCGGCCAGGTGCACAGGGTTCGGCATCCAGGAGATCCTGGGCTTGAACAAGGAGCCCCCGAGCTCCCATCCGCGGGCCGCCCTCGACGGCCTGGCCCCTGGGCACTTGCTGGCGGCGCGCTCGGTGCTCAGCCCCGCAGGAGTGGGCGGCATGGGGCTGCTGGGACCCGGGGGGCTCCCCGGCTTCTACGCGCAGCCCACCTTTCTGGAAGTGCTGTCCGACCCGCAGAGCATCCACTTGCAGCCTCTGGGCAGAGCATCGGGGCCGCTGGACGCCAACCAGACGGCCAGCTCGGGTAGGTGAGGGCGAGGCTGCGGGGCTGCGGGACGCGAGTCGGGGGCGCCGTAGGCGCTCGTCTCCCCCGGGAGAAAAGTTGGTGCCGGCCAAGGGGTCGCAGCCCCGGCCGGCACCCAGCAGACTGGGGGAGCAGGACCTCGGAGCCCAGCGGGTTTCGGCCTCGGGGATCCCACCGCAGCTCATGGCCGGCTTGGCCGCAGCGCCCCGTGCGGGGCCCTCTGCTCGGCAGGCTCCGGGTGTGGGAGTCCCGACCCGAGGATGTGCTGCAGGCTTGGGGGGGGGGTCCCTATCTTCGCCGCAGGGCCCGGCCTCAGCGCTCGGCACGAGGGTGGTTCGGGAAGCGGGTGTCGATTCTGGCCCCAGCTCTGTGACCAAAGTTGACTTTGGATAAGCCGTGGCACTGCGCAGCTGGGGTTTGTTTTTCCCCCAGGATGTCGGGGTGTGGGGGGGAGGCTACCGCAGCAGGCTAAACTGCCGCCACCTAAACCTGCAAAGAGCCTCAATACACCGGATCCGACCGGGTCTTTCTAGGGTTGGGGGACCCTGGCTGACTTCGCCGGGACCGCTTTCCCCGCTGTGCGTCTAGGCCCGCGGGCTCCTGTGCGCTCTCGGCATTCCCCCGACTTTTCGCTTCATCATCATCATCATCATCATCATCATCATCATCATCATCATCATATCTCGATTGTCGTATTGGCTTGAAGGCAGGTGGCCCTGTCTCAGCCTTTCCAACCTCGAGCGGGGGACTCGTTTTGGTGCCTGTTTCACTGACTCGGCTGCTCCCAGCCCTTTCCAGAGCCCATCTCCCGACGACCCGGCCCACTCCTCGGGCCGGCTCCGGTACCTTGGACTCTGAGCGCAGAGCCAGGACGGCCGCGGGGCTCCTGGGACACCCCTGAGCTCGCCCGGGTCACCCACCATCCCCCTTGCCTCCTGGCGCGCTGGGGCCTTGGCCTCTCTTGCAACGAAATCTGTTGCAAACGTGCAGATTCCGGCGCTCTCGCGGGTGGGGTCGCCGAGGGTTGGGAATGGGGGCCGCCACCGGGGCCCTGCAGGGCTTGGAGGGCTTCCGGGGAGACGGCAGGCCCGCGGGTCCCGGGGCGGGCGCCCGGTGGGGCCCCTCACGGGCTCGGGCGCCGCGGAGCGCGCTCCCCATTCTCTGCGTGTACCCCCGCCCCTGTCCGCTTTTCAGATTCGGAAGATGTTTCTTCCAGTGATCGGAAGATGTCCAAATCGGCTTTAAACCAGACCAAGAAACGGAAGAAGCGGCGACACCGGTAAGGCCCCCGCGGCGCTTTCCAGCCCACCCGCCGTCTCGGCGGCGCCCGGTTCCGGCTTCGGCCCCCTCCGACCCTATTTTCACGAGTCTCAGAGGTGAGGTCCGGGGCCACCGCCGATCGCACCGGGGTGTTGCGTTGTGAGCGGGGCCGATCTTCGTCTCTGGCGCCCAGCCGTCCCGGACCCGGGCGAGGAGGCCGTGGGAGCCGCAGGCAAAGGCCGCCATCAGAGACTGGGAGGTGGCAGTCCCGGGTCCAAGAACCAAGCAGACCCGGAGGCCGGCGGATGGGCTCCCGCCCAGGCAGGCTCCCTATCCCCCGCCCGGCGCCCTCGCCTCCGGTCCGGGGTCCTGGGGCTCCCCGCCAACTCCGCAGCTTTCTGCCCCCAACGCTGCCCAAGCCCCCGCGCGGCCTCTGAGCTCCCGGGATATTTTTCTTTCGACTTCTGCTCTTTCGTAGCGAATCGCTACCCATCCATGAACCTCAGTTTCCCAATCTGTAAACCGCGGGTGGGCGGAGACTGGATGGTCGCACCAGCTCAAATCTGGCTGGAGCGGGGTTAGAGTGTCTGGAAGTTGAGGAGGAAGAGGGAATTGTTTTACATAGAATTAGGATTGCGAGCACAAAATTAAAATTCAAAAGGCATCGAAAGGTTCGGTCCTGAAAGGCTAGGCTCCCTTCTGGAGCCCGCCCAGCTCCCCCAGACCTCCATCCATTCCCCGCCCCATTAGCACCACTGCAATCTGCCACGGGTTCCTGGCGGAAATTCACGAGGATGTGAAGGACCTCAAGGAAAGTGAAGCAAAACTCTGGGCTGTTTCCCCCACCTTTGCGTCCTCGGGGAGGGGTGCTCTCTGGCTTCTGCCTTTACGGATCCCCTTCCGTCTCCCCAAAACGACCTCTCCCTCTCCCTGATTTTCTCCCTTATCTCTCAGAAACACTCCTGACCTCCGCCTTTGGCATCTCTGGCCCCACAGGTTCTGGCTTGGTTTTGAGGGCCTTGCGCATTGCCACAGGCAACTGATATAGTTCCGTTTATTTTATTTTTAAACGAAAACTTTTTTTTTGTTAGTCCAGTTCCTGGTCCTTCACATTCAATTATTCACTGAACAAATTTTCACAAAAATGCCTTCAACCCCCCCCTCTTTTTTTTTTTTTTGCCCCGAACTGGTGGTGGGTGGGTGAACCTGTCAGCTTCCCGGAGCTGGTGACAGAGGAGGTGGTAGGAGGGAGCTCTCCCTAGACTAGCATGGAGAGCCTGGAAAAAAGCATCCCAAAACTTGGTGTGCTGGAATAGCATCACTTATTTCCCTCTGTGCGCTTAGAGATAGATACGAACCCCCCCCCCACACACACACCAAGCTCCAAGTTCATGCTTTAGGTCTCTTCTTTATGCTCTGTCTGCGAGCTGCCAGTCTTCCTATCCAGGAAAACGGGGGCTCTGGAGGATGGGGAGTGGACAGGAAAACAATCCATCAGAGCTGGTAGATTTACCACCTTGGGTTTCTTGTCTTTTTCTGGTGAGTGAAGGGAACAGATAGAAGATTGGGAAGGAGAATGGCTCCTGCCGCTGATACAGAGGTTTTTCAGGAGGAAAAATAGATGTTCCCGTGAGCTTCTCTCCTTTGGGGAGTTTAAGATCCCAGGATCTGCCACTGAGAGGTGGGGCTTGCTAGCACCCGATTTAGGGGTGCAGTGGGGATGGAGCAGAAATGGTGGCAGCCTCTGAGATTTTGCACTGTCAGAAGCTCAGTTTGAGGTGAGACAGCGGGTGCCAGGGAAGTCTGGGGCTCCGCTTCAGCCAGGAGCGGAGTAGGGGTCCCTGATGGAGAGAAAGCATATCACCAACCCGTGGGCCACCACTGTATTGGGAAATAGGGAACGTTTGGGGGAATTTGCGGTTTCTTCCATAGGTTTTATTGTTTGGGGTTTGGGTTTTTTTTCTTCTTCTTTAATGGGAGCTCTTCTGAGAAGCCAGCCATTGCGCAATGGCTCTAAATGACCTTCAATCAGCTCTCCCTTTTGACTTTGGCCAGGTCACCCTATCCTGTGTGTCCCAGTTTCCCTGATTTTGAAAATGATTTGCTGATTTTGATTGTAGTTTGATGATCAGTTCAGGGGCCTTTCAACAAGAGAGAAATAGAAAGTAACACATGTTCACAAAACTGAAGAATTAACTTCCTATGTACATAAGAATCTCACACATCTGCCTCAAGAGAACAGACAGAAGGATTTCCAATGAAGCCAGGTGTTCTGGGTGAAGCGTGTGCTTTTCTCACAGCTTGGCTGTGGGGCTAATCACAGCAGTGAGTCCAGGGAGTCTGTGAGTCCAGAACTGCTATGCTGATCCTAGGCTCCAAACCCCAAGGAATATAATGTGTGGTAGCTGGCTATTTTGCCTGTTGGTTTATTGAGGTGGGGGCAGGAAAAGGACCAGCTGGTGGAATCATCAGCTAAAGAGAAACCCTTGTGCTTTTTAAGTGGGTTAAGAAAGAGGGTTTCTAAACCCCTTAACATTGGAGGCAATTTTTGATGTGCATATTTATTTGAATATTTTTCTAGGTTGAGTGAGTATGCTTTTGTGAGTTTTTTTTAAGCAGGTCTTTAAAGCAGTTTATGACATAAACAGATCAATGTGAACTCTTCTGTAGCCTAGGTGGAACCACCCCTCTTCCACCCCTGAGGGTAGCTGAATAGTGGTAGGTGTGGGTGGGGACAGAGAAAGAGCAAAGGGAAAGAAGCAGCACTGGTCATTCCTGGCTGCTTCACAGACACTATGACTGCCTTTGAGTTGGTGAACTTAAAACTTTTTATGGGTATCTGGGGAAGCAGGTGGGGTGGGATGGGCTTCATTTTTTTCCATAAGGCCCCCTTTATTTGTTTGAGAGAAAACAAGGGTCTTTCTGTAATCTTCTAACACAATCTCTCTCCCTCCACGCCCCCCCTCTTCTTTGTGCCAGTCCTAAGGTTTGAACTCAGGGCCTGGGTGCTGTCCCTGAGATTTTTTTTTTCCCTCAAGATTAGTGCTATTCCACTTTGAGCTATAGCTCCATTTCTGGCTTTTTGGTGGTTAATTGGAGATAAGACTCTCAGACTTTCCTGACTGCTGGTTTCGAACCACAATCCTCAGACCTTAGCCTCCTGAGTAGAAATCTTCCTTCTTAGCATTCTTTTGCTCAGAGCACTTCTAGAAAAAATTCTCAATAGGAAAGGGTTGGCCTTGAATGAAGAGATCAGAGATCTAAGCTCTGTATGTGTGAGTCAGGGGGAGGGGAGGGAGAAGAAGGGAAGGAGGAAGAGAAAAAAGATTATATTGACTATCCTAAGCCTGAATAGGGCTCTCCTTTCCAAGGCAGTCTCATTTGGTTTCCAAGGCCCTGAATGTCTGTTCTTGCTCCCCCCTCAGGACAATCTTCACTTCCTACCAGCTAGAGGAGCTGGAGAAGGCATTCAACGAGGCTCACTACCCAGATGTCTATGCCCGGGAGATGCTGGCCATGAAAACAGAGCTGCCAGAAGACAGAATACAGGTAACCCTGAGTTGTCCCCCCACCAGACATCTCCATCTCTAGGGTCCCAGAAACCCATGAGACTACCTCCTATTCCTGATATGGGAAAACGATCATATCCTGGGGAAGGGTGGTTTATTTTAAGCTGACAGGTGTTGGCTTTCACCTTTCTTGTAAGGTGGGCACTGTGGAGGGAACAAGAGGCTTTGCAGATGCCTGGCCTGCTGGTCCTGACTAGCCGAGTATATCACATAACCCCTGAGCGGCTGGTGAGGAAAGAGAGAGCTCGGGTGGGGTGTGAAGCTGGGGTCTTCGCCACTGTGTGTACCTGTGCTAAGGTGAGAGGCAGCCTCAGGCTGCTCTGGGTGACTGTAAAGGGAATGAGGCTTCTTTTCCTGACAAGGCGGGTTTCCCTCCCTGCCCCCCACCTCAATCTCCATCCCATCCAGCTGCATGACCTCTCTTAGCTCCTTTCACAAGGCAGCTGCTGCTCCTGCCCTGAGCTCCTCTCCATTGCTTCATTACTTCTCCCTGGTCCAGCCTGGGATGGGGCCTGGGCCAAGTGTCTGAGAGTGGACTCACCGAGGCCCTCCTTGTTCTGTACCCTAACAAGCCACTGGCCTGGACTGCTATGTTCTCGTTGTGGTAGATGCAGCTACAGCAGGGCCCTCCCCAGTCTAGAAGCCCACAGCAGGGCTAGAGAAGAATGTCCATCACTTCCCTGAGAGGAAATCTGATAGTTTCCAGGCAGCATATCCATGGAGCAGAAGAGAATGGGATGAACTTTTCCAAAAGAGCTTCAGATAGCTCCAGGGGCTAAGACCCTGCTGGAGCTCAGAGCGCAGAGCTGGGGGCCTGACTTTATGAAACCCTTGGGTTTCCTTCTCGTCTCCAAATCAGGTGCTTCTTGTCTCCAGATGTGCTGTATGCTGGGTAGGGTAGGGAGGGCTGTAGCTACAGAAGGAACTAGAGGTATGTGGTTGCTTCATATTCTTTCACTGAAGGACCAGAGAACAGAAAATAGAGCTGTGAGCTGCTTTTTTCAAAAGGGCCTTCCTCTTCCTGAAAAATCTATTAACAATTGGAACTCACAGCTTTAGACATTAACAATAAGCTCAATTATTCATAAGCAGATTACATTTGGTGCATTTATCCACAGTGGCCTGGAACCATCTTCTTTCATCCAGTTGGACTCTGTGGGTTGATTATGAATTGTGTGGTTGCACGCACATACACACACATGTAGGCACATGCACAATGCACATGTACATGGTGCACCTGTGTGCAGGAAGGAGGGGCCTGTGGGTTGTATGTCAAGGACTGTAAATGTATGGCAGTAACCCCTGCCTTGCATTCAGTAGCACCAAGTTGGCCATTGCAGATATCTGTGGGGCCCCCATTAACAGACCCACATTCACACTATTGATTACAAAAAGGAACCTCTGGTAAGCCAAGCTCAGAGAGATAAATGGTGCAGCTTCCTCTCATCTGCAGAAGCTAGATCTGGAATACACTGGGACATGATAAATTATACAGGATTTTAGGCATTCACACACAAAATGAGACCAAAGGTGGATACTCTTAAAGGAGGAACACCAAGACTCAATGCCTAGGTATATCTGATCATATAAAAATAATATTTATTGAAATAAACTAAAGGAAATAGAAATTAGAGAGGTTTTTTTTGCTTGTTGTTAAAAAATAAAAAGAAGAGCAGGGAAGTGATGGCTCATGCCTATAATCCTAGCTACTTAGGAGGCTGAGATCTGAGGATTGTGGTTCAAAGTTAGACCAGGCAGAAAAGTCTCTGTGAGACTGTTCTCTCCAATTAACCACTCAAAAACTGACTAACACTTGAGCACAAAGAGGCTCAGGGACAGCCCGAAGTTCAAGCCCTACAACCAACAACAAGAAGAAAAATGAATTTTAAAGACCCTCGTCCCTGGTCTCTTGCAGTAGGGAGTCTAAAATCTGGTTGTGGTGGTGGCAAACGGGAAGCTGCTGAGCTTAGCATTTGGGGTAAGACTGTCCTTCCACCACACTTTCGTGGCCACAGATGCCCTAGCAGGCCCCTGCCAGGCTTCATTAGGTTGCCTTGAAACAATCTGTAGGAAGTGCTGAAAGCCACCAGGACCACCAGCACAGCTGGGTATGTTGAGTGAAGGATGTTTATTCACTTGGGACTGGGAGGGTGAGTGACAGACTTGCAGATATGGGAGAGATGGACCAGGAGACTTGAAGATGCTTCAGCACCATAGAGCTAAATACTGCCCCCTTGAAAGCATTGGTAACCTCCATGCAGTTTACCTAGTAGCCTGGGAAAGGTCTTGATATACATGAGGAACAAGCCCAGCTATAATTTCCAAAGCATGTGCCAGGTGTTCTAAACACACCACATTCACAGGCAAGGGGCAGGATGATAGAGTTTAAGGGGACAGTGGCACTGGATGCAGGCTGTCTGGGTTCACAGCTGGTCGTCCCACCCTTAGCCCCCCAGTCTTCATGTGCTCAGTGGGAAAGAATAGCATCTCACAGAGACAAAGAGCCAGAGTGAACTGTGTCGCAAATAGTGCAGGCCCCTGGCCTCTACTCAGTCAGGCTCAGCTCTGACCTCCTCAAATCCCAGTGACAGCAGATAGAGACATCCACCTGCTTTAGAACAGAGAAAGCAGGCTGTGCAGATGCTAAGGGAGGGCCACAGGCTGGAATCAAGCCTGAGTCTGAAGCCCATCCTTCCACCACTGGCTTCGTGGGTTTGAAGCCTTGTTTTGACATGAAGCTAGAAGGACAGAGGTAGATTGAGGTCAGGAAAGAATCCTGCATTACAGTGTCTTTATCATAATCATCAGTACTTACAGCCTTCTGGGCACTGTGGGAAAAGAGGAAAGGGAAGGAGTGGGGAGGGAAGCAAAAGGGGAAAAGAAAAAAATGCTCATAGACTAGGGATATAGGTCAATGGTAGAGTGCTTGCATAGCACTAAATAAAGAATAAACACCCCAAATTCACTTGTAGCAAGACTTCTACATTTTTTGGCTCTTAAGTGGCTGATTTTAAGTGGCTGGAGATTCAGCTCAGGGCCTGGATGCTGTCCCTTGGAATTTTCACTCAAGGCTAGTGTTGTATAAGCAGAGCTCTACTTCTGTCAGGTGGTTAACTGGAAATAAACATCTCTTGAATTTTCCTACCTGAGCTGGTTTTGAACCTCTATCCTCAGATCTCAGCCTCCTGAGTAGTTAAAATGAAAGGTATGAGCCACTGGTGCCTGGCCAAAGCTATTTCTTGAATGGGCAAATTTATGTGCATGAGGGAAAACTGAATCCCTCCCCTCAGCAGCCCTCAGGTGCTAACCAGTGACTTGGGTGTCCTTCTAGAGCTAGTTCAGGTGCACTCAACAGAGTCCACAGAACACGGAAGCTAGGGACTACTCCTCCCCAGTGACAGAGGCGCCCTGCGGCAAGGGCTTCCACTCTTGCTCCCAGGGCTCCTTCCTCATCATCATTCCTCCTCCGTGTGGCATCAGTGCACCTGAAAGTGGACAGCTACCATTCCAGGGCCTGTTGCCAGCCTGCCCACCCCAAATTGTGTGTGTGTGTGTGTGTGTGTGTGTGTGTGTGTGTGTGTGTGTGTGTGTGCGCGCGCATGTATGTTAGGATAGCAGTGAAATGGAAAGTGGATTAGTTTTGTGGTTTTGCAGTAATGGGAATTAAATCGTGGTCTCCTCCCATTTCCTGGCAACTGCACCACACTGGAACCATGACTGAATGGATCTCAAGGAAGGGGGTCTGAAATCTACGTCTGGCCTGAGATCGTTAGTTATGGCAGAGGTCAGGCCACTTCTCATGTGTGGGCCTAATGAAAGAGGCAGAATGGACTTTATCAAGGTCCTCTCACCAGTCCCTGCCTGGGGCTGCCCTAGGGAGGGGTACAGGTCAGGTGGAGTTGACCGGTGTTGAGATACATAGCCATACGAGGCCAAGCCAAGCCATGGAATCCCTGGGTATATCTGCAGCCTGCTTTCCCAAGTCTAATGGCAACCCACAGTGATTCCATGTAGGCCAGGCACACCTACTTCCCTTCTTTGTTTCACAGCCAGAGAGCCAAATTGAACCCCTAATGACTCAGTTGTAAAATAACATTTTTCTGAATTGCTAACTTCATAAGGGTATTATGAACTAGGCACTGGTGATTCACACTTGCAATCTCTAATTAACCACCAAAAACATGACAATGGTTCCAGTGGTAGAGTGCTAGCCTTGAGTAAAAAATAAAATAAAAAAATAAAAACAAGTAAGAGCACGGGGCTCTTAGTTCAAGCCCCAGTGCCTGCACAAAATAAACAATACATAGAGTAAAGGTATTGGGATTATTATCCCACCAATCAATTGCCTTCCAGGCCTGTGACATTTGAGCCTCACAATACTAGACGGGCCTTAATGTCATGTCCATTTTCTAGATAAGGAAACTGAGGGGATGAGAGGCAGTCAGTAATAGACAAGAATTCTGACCTCATATGAGATCTGATGACATTTTAATAGATAAATGTGGCAGTGACTAGAGCAAGGCCTTGCTCCATTGCTCTGTGGGCTGGGAAGGGAGAGCAAAATGTGCTGATAGGATAAAACGAGTTCAAGTTCCCATAAGACTTGAGTATAGTCATCTTTAAGTAGTGAATTCTGGGTATGGAATTATGGAACTTCCAGGCAGCTGCCAGCTGTAAGAGACAGGAAATGGGTTTCTAAATGGGTTTATTTCCTCTGTAGATTCACTTGTTACTGCAGTTGTGAGATTCGAATATATACCTGTATTGCCTTATTTGTATTTTTCCCTTATCAAATCCTTGCTGGGTATAAAAATGCAAACACAGAGCTCTGGACGGGCAGTGTGAACAGAGCCCACATCTCACCTCTTGGCACCTTTGTGTATAGGAAAAGCTAAGCCTTGGATCCACTGGTATTGTTCTACTTACCTAAGTTTTCCTACTAAGGACAAGGATAAGAGTGTCAGAACATACATGACAAAAGTTTAAAAGAGTTGTCTAGGCCAGGAGTTTGGCCTAGCGGTAAGAGTGCTTGCCTAGCATGCATGAAGACCTGGGTTCGATTCCTTGGTACCATATACATAGAAAAAGCCAGAAATGGTGTTCTGGATTAAGTGGTAGAGCTCTAGCCTTAAGACAGTCCAAGGACAGTGCTCAGACCCAGAGTTCAAGCCCCAGGACTGGCATTAAAAAAAAAAAAAAAAGAGTTGTCTAGATAGGAAGGCTTTGCAGTAGTTCAGCCCAGGAAGCTTATTGGCATCTTCAGGACAGCTTTATAGAATTTGTCCCCACTTCTCCCACACACACCTAGCAATCCTAGTTTAAGGGTTTTGGAGTTGAGCCTTGGCATCTGTACATTTTAAGTCTCTCTAAGTGATGCTGTGTGAATCACTGGGTTGGAGGCCTGTGGTTAAATTTTAGATGAGTTAGTAGGAGTGAGATAAAGTGGACTCTGGATAATAAGGTGGGGGTGAGGAAGGAAATCATTTGTCAGGGGTGCTTGGAAGGATGCTTCCTGGAGCTGTGTGGAATTGTAGGCAGAGCTGCCCCCTGGTGGACATCAGAGACTCTGAGCCTCAAACTAAGCAGGAAGGAGTCTGCTGAAACAGTGTCAATAAGTGCTTAGTGGCTGTGGGGTATTGCATCATGCCAACTGGGAGCTCAGATTTATTAGCTTTCAACCAGAGGAGAAGAAAGGAGCTGGGTGAACGGCATGGGTGCTGCTATATGGCTAATAGAGCCAGGCCTGGTGAAAGCTGGACTTGTAATCCCAGTGCATGGGAGGTGCAGGCAGGAGGATTTTCAATCAGAGTGAGACAATGGCTCAAAAAGAGGACTAGCCAGGTGCTGGTGGCTCACACCTGTAAAGCTAGTTACTTAGGAAGCTGAGATCTGAGGACTGAGGTTCAAAGCCAGCCCAGGCAGGAAAGTGGTGAGACTCTTACCTCCAATTAACCAAAAAAGCAGGAAGTAGAGCTGTTGTTCAAGACGTAAAGCACTGGTCCACGCCCCGAGTTCAAGCCTAAGGACTGACATACAAAGAGACAGAAGGAAAGAGAGGTAGAAGAAGAAGGAGAGTGGGGAGGGAAAAGGAAAGGGAGAAGGAGGAGAGTGGGGAGGGAGAGGGAGAGGCAAAGTAAAGTTGTGGTAGCAAAATGACTACCAGAATGGGAAAATGGCATTTAGCATGTCAGATGGCTACTATAGGAAGAGTGATCTTAAAAAGAGAACAGAAAGGGGCCAGAGCCAGGAGTGGTGGCTCACGCCTGTAATCCTAGCTACTCGGGAGGCTGAGATCTGAGGATCACGGTTCAAAGCAAGCCAGGGCACAAGAGGACCCCAGACTTTTATTTCCAATTAGCCTCTAGAAAATGGGAAGTGGGGCTTGGCTCAAGGGTAGGATGGTAGCCTTGAGCTGAAGAGCTCAGGAATAACACCCAGGCCCAAGGGTAGGGCGATAGCTGTGAGCTAAAGAGCTGAGGGATAGCGCCCAGGCAGAGTTCAAGCCCCATGACCCACAAAAAAAAGAGGGGGCAGGAGTTTGACCTAGTGGTAGAATGCTTGCCTAGCATTCACGAAAACTTGGGTTCGAGTCTTCACTACCACGTACATAGAAAAAAGCTGGAAGTGGTGCCATTGCTCAAGTGGTAGAGCGCTAGCCTTGAAAAAGCCTAAGAACAATGCTCAGGCCCTGAGTTCAAGGCCCAGGACAGAGAGAGGGGGGGGGAACAAAAGGTGTCTTGGAAGTCCTTGAGTAGTCCTGGGACTATTGTCCTGTGGCATTTCTAGGATGGGGACCTATAGAGTAGAAACTCTGATCATATTGGGACACGTGGTGAGAGGGGCTACGGAGCATGGCCTCACCTATACCTGCTGGGAACCAGTGGTTCATGCCTGGAATCCTAAGCGGAGATCTCAGGGTTGCCATTCAAAGGCAGCCTAGTCAGGAAAGTCTATTGAGGCTCCTGTCTCCAGTTAGCCACCTAGAAGCCAGAAGTAGAGATGTGGCTGAAGTAAGAACGCCAGCCTCGAGAGAGAAAAAACCTAATGAACAGCATCTAAGCCCTGAGGGCACCAAAAATAAGTAACTAAAAAACATACGGGGCTGAGATCTGAGGATCGCTGTTTAAAGCCAGCCCAGGCACTAGAGTCTGTGAGACTCTTATCTCCAATAAGCCATCAGAAAACTGAACGTGGCCCTGTGGCTCTAAGTGGTAGAGTGCTAGCCTTGAGCCGATGAGCTCCGGGACAGTGCTCAGGCCTAGAGCTCAAGCCCTATGACCACAAAAACAAAAACAAACCAACAACAAAGCAGTGAGGAGAGCCGGCAGGGCAGCCCAGCCTGCCATCCATGTGCCTGGCACCAGAAAATCATCTATATGAAAAGAAGCCCTGGGCTGCCCACCTGGCAGTACAGCCACCTTCTGCCACCCCAGCTTCAGACAGGAAGCCTGATGCCTCCTGCCAATGCCTCCTATTACCTCCGGGGTACCTCCTCTGTGAGGAGCCATGCCCAGAAACCCAGTCTCCCACCCAAGCCAGAAGAGCCTCCCTGCTGGCCTTTGCCTGCTACTCCAACCCTGAGGAGCCTTGGTGTCACATTAGCACCTCTCTCTGACTTCTGTTAAGGTAGGGTTTGGATCCTGACTGGGGAGGAACTTCTAGAAACCAAGCCAACAGGAGAGCAAGAGAGGGTTTCAAGGAAAATCTCAAGGGGTTCTCAGCCCCAAAAGCCCAAATAGAAAAGGGGTCTACAAGAACTCTCCAAAATGGGGGATAAAGGGTCCAGATTTAGCAAGAGGTGCTAGAAAGCAAGACCAAGACACTTTAGTCCACCAAGTTTGTCAGGTGTCACTCATGTGGCTTTTAGTACATGCCAGGTATTTCTAGTACTGGGACCTGAACTCAGAGCCTGACGATCATATTTGCCTCATTCACTCAAGGCTGGTACTCTACCACCTGAGCCACACCTCCACTTTTAGAGTTTTGCTGGTTAATTTGTTGAAATATCTCATAAGACTTTTCTGCCCAGACTGGCTTCAAACCACGATCATGAGATCTTTGCCTCCTGAGTAATTAGGATTATAAGCACGAGCCATTAGTAACACCCCACACACACACACAAACACACGCTTTCTTTAATATAATTTTCCCTACAGATCTGCCAGGAGGTGGTGCCACCGGGCAGATGAGGAGTGGGAAACCTAGTCCCAGAACTGCAGAATCAGAGCTGGTTGCAGGACAGGCTCAGAAGGGCTTTGCTGGCGTGTGAGCCTTCAGGGCCTGGCCTATGCTACAAATGTGTGTGGATCTCAGGAGCACCTGCTCTTAAAGCTGAGAACTGGGGTGTAGCCCAGTGGTAGAGTGCTTGCCTCTTATGCATAGAAGGATCCAACTTTGTTCTCCAGGAATGGGGGAAAAAAATGAAAGCCTGAAAGTTAGCTCCGTTCTTTCCCCTTTGTCATGGACTGGCTGTCATTATTACTGCCAGTCCAGCCTAGAGAAGGACACATGGAGGAGAGCAGAGGGGCAGGTATGCCTGCTGTTGACTAGCCTGCTGCCTGGGCAAACTCCTATTCTGTGCCTCCACTGGAGTAATAATAGCATTTATTGAGCGTCTTATGCATGAAGAGCACTACTGGTGCGAGGTACGCTCACACATTGCATGTAATCTTCAAAGAAATTTCAAATGTCTACACAGTCAGCCCTCAGTCTCCGAGGGGCTCAGTTCCAGCCTCTCTGTCAGCCTCTCTTTAACAGAAAATGGCACAGAATGGGTCAAGTAGCTCAGGGCACAGGGCTTGCTCAATGTGTGTGAGGACCTGGGTTTAAGGCCACGAGCCTCCATTGCCAAAATAACCAGAAAAAAAGCCAGACTGGAGGCATGGAGTGAGACACAAGGCTCTGAGTTCAAGCCTTAGTGCTGTAAAAATAAATAGCATTTGCACAGAATAATAATATTATCTTGTATGTTTGACCTAACCTTTACATCACTTATAATACCTATCATGCTGAAATAACTATTATAATGTGTTGTTTAAGAAATGGTGACTTACAAAAATGTCTCTACATACTCCGTTTAGATGCAATTTTTTTTTCAGTATCTCCACTTGAACCCACAACCATAGAATCCGTGGATAGGAAGAGCTAAGTACACACACACACACTCAGGACCTGGGCATTGTCCCTGAGCTTTTGCACTCATGGTTAGTGCTCTACCAGTTTGAACCACAGGGCCACTTCCGGTTTTCTGGAGATTAATCGAAGATAAGCGTCTCACAGACTTTCCTGTCCGGGCTGGTTTTGAACTGAGATCATCAGATCTCAGCCTCCTGAGTAGCTAGGATTACAGAGATGAACCACTGACACCCAGATCTGAGTCTTTTCTTATTTTTGGTTTGAAGAGCCTAAGATAGAGAAGTCCATTAATGTGTGTGAGATCACATGGCAGGTTTTCTGAGCTTGTAAACCCCAGTTCAGGACCAGCTAAGCTCAGTGCTCTGTAAGTGGTTTCTAAGAAGGAGAGACAGGGAAAGAGGAAGATCAGATAGGGTTCAGTCTAATTCTTTGTCCACTTCTCTCCAAGGCAATCATAGTTTCTTTGCCAAATGTCCTGAAACGAAATGTTTTTGGCTATCCAGGTTTCCTCCATAAATTGGAGCAGCATCTGGTCTTCACAGAGAGCCAGGCGTTCCAGGAACTGGTAATACAGGGTCCAATACCTCCTGGATTGAGCAGCCAGCTGGCACCAGCTCCCCTGGGAGAGTGTCTGCAGGCAAAGACTGATCTACAGACCAGTGATTCATTTGCTCAAATTAGGAGACCCAGAAAAATGGCTGTTTACGCACCCTAGAATAGAATCCCAAGACTGCATCCTTCTTTAGCTTCCTGAAATGCTGTTTCCATGTTACAACCCTACCCCATCTTCAGCTGGACTAGCCAGAACATCTTCCCAAACACTACAGTAGGTATGCAGGCCAGGTGAGTGGAGGAGGTATGAGTGTATGTGTAGTATGTAGTGTGAGGTATGTAGTATGTGTGTATGCATGCATGTATGTATGTATGTGTGTATGTATGTATGCCAGTACTAGGGCTTGAACTCAGGGCCTAGGCACAAACTCAACTTTTTTTTCTTTTTTTGCCAGTCCTGGGCTTGAGCTCAGGGCCTGAGCACTGTCCTTGGACTTTCTTAAGGCTAGAGCTCTACCACTTGAGCCTCAGCACCACTTCCGGCTTTTTTGTATGTATGTGGTACCAAGGAATCGAACCTGGGTCTTTGTGCATGCTAGGCAAGCACTTTAACCACTAGGCCAAACTCCCAGCCCCCAACTTTTTTTTTTCTTGACTAGTGTTCTACCACTTGAGCCACTGCTCTATTTCCAGCTTTTTGGTGGTTAAGTAAAGATAAAGTGCTCACATGCTTTTCTTCCTGGACTGGCTTTGAATTGCAGTACTCAGAGCTCAGTTTCCTGAATAGCTGGGATTACAGGCGTGAGCCTGGATATTTCTGTAGTTTGTGTGTGTGTGTGTGTGTGTGTGTGTGTGTGTGTGTGTGTGTGTGTGCACGTGCACCAATATTAGGGCTTGAACTCAGGGCCTGGTTACTATCCTTTAGATTTTTTGCTCAAAGCTAGTACTCTACCACTTGAATCACATCTCTGCTTCCAGCTTTTTGGTACTTAGAGTCAAGAGTCTCATAGACTGTCCTGCCTGGGCTGGCATTGAACAATGATCCTTGGACCTCAATCTCTTGAATAACTAGGATTATAGGTGTAGCCACCCAAATGCTGAGCTTTTCTGTATTATTATAATTATTTCTATTATTATTATTAGTTGTAGGCTGTAGAACTTGAACTCTGGGCTTGGATGCTGACCCTGAGAGTTTTTTGCCCAAGGCTAGCACTCTACCACTTTGAGCCACAGCTCCTCTTCTAGCTTTTTGTGGTTAATTGGAGATGAGAGTCCCTGCCTGGGCTGGCTTTGAACCACAATCTTCAGACTCAGCCTTCTGAGTAGTTAGGTTTACAGGTGTGAATTTGTGTGTATGTGTGTGTGCGCAGAGAATTCTGGTGGTTAAATAGAGATAAGAGTCTGAATCTCACAAACTTTTGTGCCCAGGCAGGCTGGCTTTGAATCATGATCCTCATATCTTAACCCGTGAGTAGTTAGGATTACATGTGTGAGCTACTGGTGCCTGGCTTATTTCCTATATTTTTATACTCCGTAATCAGCAGCTTCTTCGGGATCCCTAAATCCAAACTGCTGAGAATGAAAAATATTTTCTTAAATATGGCTGAAAATTCACTTGGTGGCAAAAATCTGACCAGACTATGTGCAATTTAGTTATCTCTTTTAGTGTATATATGTATATGTTCTGCCAAAGGCTGTGATTATAAGAGGCTGCTGCTGTACCATGGTATGTGGTATATGCATTGTATGTGTTTCTAACATTATAGACATCTTCCTGGCTTTCCCCAGGGATTGCTGGTAAGGGACTGTCACCTTGTTGGACTACTATGCATTGTAGTCAAGCCTGACATGCTTTTTCCTTACTGTGGAGCAGGTAGCTTGGGTTCTGTTCATGTTCTTGGTGTCTGGAATTCCATGGAATCTACACAAGGACATGGGATTGCCCTTCTATATGGATGGGTCCTTTCAGAGTTTGCCTCTGGGAGAAAGCAACTGGAAGCAAGTGGGCACTTGTAGAGGGGGACCAAGTGCTAACAGGATGGAACAGGAAGACGCCAGAGGTCCCAGACTAACCATGTGCCTGGGGGAGGGCAGACCGTGGACATTCACTCTGTGGCACAGATAGGCTGTCCCGGGGGACATCTAAACGCCGGGCAACACCAGGCTAATATGAAGTCTGAGGAGGCCTTCCACGCAGTGGTGTGTGGAGGACAGCCAACTAGTGGCCCTTTCCCTTGGTAGGGCCACCTGGAGCCACCCCGCCAGGAGGAGGCTTCCCAGCACCTTGGTTCTATGAAATCATCCTGGATCTCAGATGCCAAACCATGGGTGGCAAAAGCTTTCTAACAGCACTGGCCACTGTGCAGGCAGGGGCGCCCTGGGAGTCCCATTTGGGTCAATTTAAGGATGCGTTTGGACGTGGGCTGCTTAGTGGCCTCCCCGGAGCGCCCCCTACCGGTCGTGGCCGGGCCTTGCTCGGTCTCCGATTCCAGCGGCCTCCGGGGCACCCGGCGCTCACTGCGCCTCCTGGCGGCGGCGGCGGGAACCGCAGGATGGAGCCAGCCCAGCGGGCCGCCCCCACCCCACCCACCCCCCACCCCCGGGCTGGGGCTCGCGGGCTCCCCGGCAGCGAAGGGTTAAGCTGTCAGCAGCGCGATGTTAAACAGGTGTCAAAGGCGCCCCATATATCTGCAGATTGAAATCAAATTCTTTGCCGTATAAAAAGATAAATTACCCAGGCGCTGCGGCGCGTCCCACTCATCACGCCAGCGCCAGACGGCAAGCAATTTTTTTTTTTAATGTGCTAACGACCTAATCAAGCAATCAAGTCGGAGAAGATTGCAGAGTGACCGGGGCAGCCATCTGCCAGTGAGCCCCGCATTCATTTCCGCGTCCCCCCCCACCCCCCGTGCGGGGCGGAGTGGGGGTGGGGGGCGGGGGGGGCAGGGAGGGCTGCAGAGGGGGAGGGGAAATCCTAAACAAATTAACACCCAATTTTCCCCGTCTAATTAGTTAAATGAGAAGTGTTTGGGGTCCCCCGGGGAGGGGAAGCGGCTCGTGGCGGGGCGAGCGTGGCCTCCCCAGCATTAATTAGTGCGGGTCAATGCCATGGCTCCCGGGAGAGCAGCCGCTTTAATTTCCCGTGATATTTCAGTGCCTGAGGCCCATCGATTCAAACTGAAATTAACTTATTTTTCAATCAGCCCAGGGCTGCCCCTGGGGGTGACTCTTCTTTTGCTGCCTCCTGAATAGAGCTGGAGCAATTTTTCATCAAAAGCTGATACCTCGGCTGGGCTGCGCAGGGCTGGGGAGGGCCCCGGAGGGAAAGCCCCCCCCCAGGGATAGGAAGTCACCCAGGAAACAGATGGGTTTTCCCCAGCCAGGCCTCTTTCTAAGAACCCCACCCAATGTCCCCAGCAGGCTTTGTCCTCTGGTCTCCCCGGGACCTGAAGAGACAAGAAGTACTTGGGGTCCTGGGGTCGCTTCTTCCCTTAGATGAGAGACCAGGCCCCGGAAATGCCTCAGATGTGTCAGATGCTGAAGCCTCAGGAAAAGTGCTTCTGGAGATCAAGCAATTTTCTCTACCCAAAGCAATCTGAGCTCTTTTCCAGGAAACACATATTCCCCCTATGACCCCCGGCTCATTCTGATCTTGCACTAATCAGCTCAGAGCCCCCCTCCCCCACACACTGAATTCCTCCGGGTATTGGGTATTGGTCCTCATTCTCCCCTCACCCTACAGCCTGGAGAAGTTCCACTTCCTCTTCTGATTGCCAGTACATGCAAGGCAAAGCAACTGGGCAGAGCTGGGCCGGAATAGGGAAGGGATAAGAAAGAAGGCTGGTTCTGGCCTCCGGGAAAGGGCTCCCCTCTTACTCCCTGGCCCCCAAAAATGTCCACTGCCTGGGGCTTCCACTGAAGCTTTCCTGGACTCCTCTGAAAGCAAGGGAGCCCTACTGCCAGTTAGGGACTCTGATCAGTTTTTGTTTTGTTTTTTATCTCTCGTTCTTTCTTTCTTTCTTTCTTTCTTTTTTTGTTGTTGTTGATGGTGGTCATGGGGTTTGAACTCGGCCTGGGTGCTGTCCCTGAGCTCTTCAGCTCAAGGCTACCGCCCTACCCTTAAGCCAAGCAAAACTTCCCTTTTTCTAGAGGTTAATTGGAGATGAGAGTCTCAAGTTCTTTTATGCCTGGGCTGGCTTTGAACCTTGATCCTCAGATCTCAGCCTCCTGAGTAGCTAGGATTATAAGCATGAGCTACCACGCCCAGATTTTTTAAATTTCACTTTATACTTGGGACATGTGAGTATTGGCAAAGCCACAGCCCATTCAGGTTTCCCAGCTGTAAGCCGGGACCACATCAGTCACCAAAGGACATCCTGCTTCAGGGGTCCCTAGCCCATCTCCCTAGATCTGCTTTGCCTAAGCAAAAATAAGGTCCCATTTTCCTCACTGTATTCTTTTTGTTGGGTTTTGTGCCAGCCCTGAGGCTTGACCTCAGGGCCTCCTCCTCTCACTTGATTTTCCACTCAAGGCTGTCATTCTTCCACTTCTGGCTTTTTTGCTGATTAACTGGAATCCCACAGACTTTCCTGCTTGGGCTGCCTTTGAACTAGGGTCATCAGATCTCAGCTTCCTGAATAGCTAAGATTACAGACGTGGGCTCCTCGTACCCAGCTTGCTCACTGTCCCCTCATAGGACTGGAAGTCCTTTTAGAAACCCCCTGAACGTGGGGAGTCTTGGGAACACCAGGGATGGAGCAATTACGAAAGGGTTTCCATCCCAGAGCTTCACAGAGCACAACCCTGACCCCTGACCCCTGGTCTGTGATCTGCTCCTCTGCACTGGCAGGTCTGGTTCCAGAACCGCAGAGCCAAGTGGAGGAAGAGAGAGAAATGCTGGGGCCGGAGCAGCGTCATGGCAGAATACGGGCTGTACGGAGCCATGGTGCGGCACTCTATCCCCCTGCCTGAGTCCATCCTCAAGTCAGCCAAGGATGGCATCATGGACTCCTGTGCCCCGTGGCTACTGGGTAAGAGCCCGCACCCTCCTGGGGGCCTGCCCCTGCAGTGAGGAGAGCGGGATCCCCTCAGATGGGGACAGACCTGGAGTCTGGGCTAGGAGACCTGGCCATAGCAGCCTAACTGGACAGACACTCTCCAGGGTGGGCCTCCATCTCCACTGGGGGTGTAGCAGGGAGGGCTCAGCCTAGTGTCTGTCCTTTACACGTCCTCCCATCCTGGACAGGCCTCGGGGTCCTGTGAGGAGGGTGTGCTCTAGGGTCGGCACCTCTGTTCTCCTTGGCTCTTGAGGGTTTCTAGTGAATGAAACAGCCTGCCTTGAAGCTTAAGGGGACCTGTACATCCCTTTGGCTGCCCAAAAGCAGTCTGTCTCCCGGTTCTCTTCCGCTGCCATCTGATCATGTGTGATAATGGTAGCAGCGTGTTGCGGAGGTTTTAAGGTCTGGAATCCCAGCACAGAGGGGTGGAGAGTATGTTGTATGCTCTAAAGGGATAACCGGTGGGGCCTGGGGCAGATACTCCAGAGTTTTGGAGTGTTCAGGCCTGGTTCTGGCTCTTGGCCTTCAACCTCCCCAGCCTCAGCCATCCTCCCTGCTCCCTGGCCCCAGCCCAGCCCTGGGACTCGTGTGTCTGTAGGATGTGAAGTAAGGCTTTCTGCTCGTCCTTAATTCTGGCCTCTCTCTATCTTTGCTGTTTTCAGTTCAAGATGGCTTTCCCAGGCGCTTTTCTAAACCCGAATACCAACAATTCTTTTTAGGGATGCACAAAAAGTCGCTGGAGGCAGCAGCGGAGTCGGGGAGGAAGCCCGAGGTGGAATGCCAGGCCCTGCCCAAGCTTGACAAGATGGAGCAGGAGGAGCGGGGTGCCGACACCCAGGTGGCCATCTCCCAAGAGGAACTGAGGGAAAACAGCATCGCAGCCCTCCGAGCCAAAGCTCAGGAGCACAGCACCAAAGTGCTGGGGACTGTGTCTGGGCCGGACAGCCTGGCTCGGAACACCGAGAAGCCAGAGGAAGAGGAAGCCATGGAAGAAGATAGGCCAGCTGACAAGCTCAGTCCACCGCAGCTTGAGGACTTGGCTTAGGTCAAAGGGCGCCAGGCTCTGGAGCCCCAGACTGTGCCCCTCCTGGGACCTGTGGTGCTGGGAGGGTCTCTCCAGGCAGGACCGGGCCTGGCTTCTGCCATACTCCCCTGTCCTACAGGCCTTCCCCATGCATTCTAGGTACAGTTCAATTCTGGCTGGAGCTTTGGGCCATACTGAGATATCCTGGACCTAGTCCTGACACTGAAGCCTCCTCCTCCTCCTCATTCTCCTCAGCATCCCTGCCTCAGAAGCCTTCCTGCTGCCCCAACCATCTCCTCAGGCCCCCAGAACCCAGTCCCTTAGCCACTCTCGCTGCTCAAGTCCACCCCTTACTCTGTGCTCTGGCTCTAGCGCCCTCCATCCCAGTTCTCACTGTGTATCTATGGCGTCCACTTGGGGTCAATGTCTAAAGCCTGCAGCAAACACCTAGCCGGCCACAGCCTCGACTCCCATTGAGGGCCTGCAGTCAGGTTCCAGTGTCCTCAGTTCTCAGCCAGTCTTTCCCCGCTTCGGCCTATCCTTCCAGCAGACCCAGGTCTGGGTGCCTGCTTCAAGAATATAGTGCTCTACAGACCCACATACAACCTCGGCCACCCCTGCCCCGCCCTGTTGGCATCCATTTTAAATCTACAAAGTCCCAGCCTGGCTCCTCTGCTCCCCGCCCCTGGTCTCATGCCATGATGTGGTCATCCATGGTTCCCCCCCTCCAGCACAGAGGCCAATACCACATGTGGCCCAATTCCTATGCCCTGCATGAAGGGGCACACTTCTACTGTGGCTCGATGCATCGCTCAGTGGGGACAGGGAAGGCCTCTATCTGGAGCCCTTGGGACCCTAGGCCTGTGGTCTCAATCACTGCAGACCCTCCCCCAACCTTGTGCTGCCTGTGATCTTGACTTGCTGTGCAAAGCCCACTTCCTACAGAGCTTCTTGTAAACTACTGGTTCGCATGTGCCAGCAAATGCAGCCAGGAAGCCACACACCTGGCTTCAACTTGACCCAGCATCTCTGAGAAGCCAAGTCTGCAGTGGGCCTGGGCTATAATCTCCATTGGGGGTGAAGCACCCATCGGGGGAGGGTGTAGGGAAAGGCTCAAAAAAGAGCAAGGTACTCTGCATCAGGGTGGCTCACACTTGTAATCCTAGCTACTCAGGAGGCTGAGATCTGGGGATTGTGGTTCTGGGCCAGTCTGGGCAGAAAAGCTTGTGAGACTTATGTCCAATTAATTATCAAAAAGCCAGAAGAGGAGGTATGGCTCAAGTGATAGAGTGCCATCCTTGAGCAGAAAAGCTAAGGGACAGTGCACAGGCCCTGAGTTCAAGCCCCAGAATGGGAGTGATAAATAAACCCAGAGGAAGCTATAGGCGCTTCAGGGAGGCTGAAAACTGGAAGCATGCTGCTACAGTGACAGGCTAAGAAAGTGAGATTTCTCCTATCGACTTTGGAGTGGCCTGTCAACGTCAATGGCCTCTCTGCAGCTGCTCTTCCACTTGCCTCTAATTTTTGTGTTAGTAATGGATACAGGTAGTGGGGTTTTTTTGTTTTTGTTTTTGTTTTTTTGTCAGTCCTGGGGTTTGAACTCAGGGCCTAGGCACTGTCCTTGGGCTTTCTCAAGGATAGCGCTCTACCACTTGAGCCACAGCATCACTTCCGGTACAGGTAGTGTGACAGAGCCTGCTGGATCTGTATTCCCAGGCCTCACTTCTATGTTTGCAGGGAAAACTACACAAGAGAAAGGCCGGAGACAGTGAGTTATGGTTTTCATTCTGTATTGAAAGTTGATTTCTTCTTCATTCCATCATGGAACCCCTTCCCCAAGGTCTTGTCTTTGTCCTCTGTTGGTTTGAAATGTTAGACTGTAGCCCTTGTGTGTAAATAATGTACATAGAGTGAGGAACTTGATATTGAAGTGTTTGAAATATGGAACTTCTAGGTATTCTGAATCCGTGATCTCTGTGCCATTTTCTGTAAAGATACAAGTGAAAATAAAACTGATGTAAAAATGGCTAGGGAGGCTGTTTGTATTGATGGCATACAGAGTAAAGTCACAGGCTGTGGTGGTACATACATGTAATCCCAGCCTATGGAAGGCTGAGGAAGGAAAACCACCTGAGCAGCCTGGGTTACATAATGAGATCCTAACTCAAAAAACAACAAGGGCCAGGAGTTTGGCCTAGTGGTAGAGTGCTTGCATAAAGACCTGGGTTCAATTCCTCGCTCAAGCAATAGAGTGCTAGCCTTGAGGAAAGCCCAAGGACAATGCTCAGGCCCTGAGTTCAAGCCCCAGGACTGGCCAAATAAACAACAAAAAGAAAAAGCCAGGTGCTAGTGGTTCATGCCTATAATCCTGGCTGCTCAGGTGGCTGAGATTTGAAGATCATGGTGTGAAGCCCAGGCAAGGCTTCAAAACAAAGTTCATAAGACTCTTATCTACAGTAAATCATAGAGCCAGAAGTGGAGCAGTGGCTCAGATGGTTCAGGGCTATCCTCCTTGAGCAAAAGCAAGTCCAAGGACAGTACCCAGGTTTTGGCTTCAAGCTTCATGACTGGCAAAAACAAAAACAAAAAACAACTCAAAAGCTAGGTGCACACTTCTGTAATCTTAGCTCCCCAGGTGGCTGAGATCTGAGGATCCAAAGCCAGCTTGGACAGAAAAGACTGTGAGAGTCTTAATCTTCAATAAACTATCAAAAAAGCCCAAAGTATAGCTGTGACTCAAGTGACTCAAGTGGTAGAACACTAGCCTTCAGCAAAAGAAACTCAGGGGCAGCGCTTAGGTCCTAAATTCAAGCACCAAGACCAGCAAACAAACAAAAACCAACCCTCAATAACGTAAGTCCACAAAGAGGTCAAAACTAGGTTCCTCTTTCAAAAGTATTCCAAACGTTAAATAACCAACAGCCCACCTCATTTAGCTGAGCTGGCATCTGTCACTGTGCTGTGAGACCCCCTTCCAAGGTTGATTCAACCAAACCCAGCCACAGAGTGCATGTGTTCTCCCAGTAGATTACATTAACCTTTCTCTCCTTACCATCAACCCTCCTTCCTCAGCACTTCTGATGAAGCCAACAGCCCACCGTGGCACCCCTTCTCTTCCCTCTATACACCATCCCCAGGAAAGGTGACCCTGTCTGGAACCGACAGTCCGATTATGCTAAATCCTTGTCAAAGAGGGAAAAAGAGCTTGAGAAAGGCTGTGTGAATTTGCCTGCAGACAGCTGTGACCATCGCTTGATGATGTGTTGGGTAGAATTGCAAGATGAGAAAGTCCGTGAGCGAGCTGGAATTGTTAAATGTAAGCTTCTGGGTCAAAAAAGAAAGAAAGAAAGAAAAAAAAGAAATCCAAGATTGCTCCATATTGGCTCAGCTGTGAACTCCCTGGCAGAAGAGGTTTCTAGCTGCCTACCAAGGAGATTGATAGGACATCTCCAGTGCCATGTGTGTACCTGGAGGCCTGAGAGTCACACATGGAGATCCTAGCTCCTGGTGGTGACAGGACAAGACTTCAACCCCTGTCCACAAGGGGCTGCTGCAGGGCCTCCCTAGTGTGTCACGTCTCTACAGGGCTCAGGTGAGACCCCTTGGTCAGGAGATGCCCTGCCCTCTCCCCCCTGCTCGCCCATAGCCCCTCCAAGAAACAAACTGCCCTTCCTGTAGCAAGGTGTGTGTGTGTGTGTGTGTGTGTGTGTGTGTGTGTGTGTGTGTGTGTGTGTGTGTGTGTGTGTGTTCCTGTACTGAGGTTTGCTAGCTAGGCTTACTTGCTGGGCTGGCATCCTACCACTTGAGCCATGCCCTTAACTCTATAACAAGGGTTTTGTTTTTCCCCCACAAGATCAATTTCTTTGAAGGTGGGATTAATATCTTATATAACTCTTTTGTTGTTGTTGGTGGTGGTGGTGGTGGTGGTGGTTGTAGGGCTTGGACTCTGGGCCTGGGTATTGTCTCTGAGCTCTTCAGCTCAAGGCTACCACCCTTTGAGCCTCAGCACCACTTCTGGTTTTCTAGTGGTTAATTGGAGATTAGAGTCTCGTAGTCTTTAGTGCCCAGGCTGGCTTTGAACCGCCATCCTCAGATCTCAGCCTTCTGAGTAGCTCAGATTACAAGCATGAGCCACCAAGTCTGGCTTATTTTATGATGCATCAATGGGCCTGCTACACAATCCATGTTGAATAACTTATCTAATTACTCAACAATTTTAAGATTTACCAAGCATCTAATATGTAATTTTTTGTGGGCTTTCTTCAGTAGTGAGGTTTGAACTCAGGGCCTCTATAACTGGAGCCATGCCTCCAGTTAATATATGAAATCTAATACATATATACTGGTATCTAATTTGTATCTTTGAGGTCAGGCAGAAGGGAAGCAGAGCAGCGTCAAGTTCTTTTTGTCCTGGAACTTATAAACAGGAGAAAGAGGTGGAATTCTGGTTACTACACAAATAAAACAGAAAATTTCAGGGGCCAGGAGTTTGGCCTAGTGGTAGAGTGCTTGCCTAGCATGTACAAAGACGGGTACCACATATATAGAAAAAGCCAGAAATGGTGCTGTGGCTTAAGTGGTAGAGCTCTAGCCTTGAGAAAGCCCAAGAACAATGAGTTCAAGCCCCGGGACTGGAAAAAAAAAAGAAAAAGAAAGAGAAAGAAAATGAAAAAGAAAGAAAAAGAAAATTTCAGAGGGACAAAGAGAGCATTTAATAGGGTTGTCTATGATATTTCTGGGACTTGGGTCAAGGTACTTAACTTCAGAGCCTATCTCTAGCCTCCTAAATTTTGTTTGGTTGTTTTTTTTCATATATTTTTTATTGTAATTAATAGAAGGATTACATTATATTCACCAGATAGAAGGTGCCTTACTTGGGGCCGGGAGTTTGGCCTAGTGATAGAGTGCTTGCCTAGCATGCACGAAAACCCAGGTTCAATTCCTCGGTACCACATACATAGAAAAAAGCCAGAGATGGTGCTGAAACTCAAGTGGTAGAGCTCTAACCTTGAGAAAGTCCAAGGACAATGCCCAGGCCCTGAGTTCAAGCACCAGGGCTGGCCAAAAATAAATAAATAAATAAATAAAGATTTTTTTTAAAAAAAAAGGTGCATTACTTCACATACATTGATACCCTTTCTCATGTCTTGGTACCCATTTCCCTCCGCCCCCCCCCATCTTGTTTTCCTCTCTTCCCTAGACAACTTCAAATAACCAAATATGTATATGTACAATATATCAGATAACCAGGTGAAATACTGTAACATTGTTTGGTTGTTTGTGCTAGTAATGAGGCTTGAACTCAAGACCTTGTCCTCTCACTCAGCCTTTTCCACTTATAACTGGTGCTCTACTACTTAAGCCATACTTCCACGTCTGGCTTTTTTACTTGCTCTGTGTGTGTGTGTGTATGTGTGTGTGCATGCCCACCCGTTCCTAGGGCTTGTTTGAATTGGTCTTGTTCTTGATCTTTTTTGTTTTGGTTGCTTGTGGGACTTGAATTTTAGGCCTAGGAGTTGTCCCTGAGCTCTTCAGCTCAAGCCTACCACCCTACCCCTGGGCCTGGGCACTGTCCCTGAGCTCTTCAGCTCAAGGCTACAGCCCTACCCTTGAGCTAATCCCCACTTCCCATTTTCTAGAGGTTAACTGGACATAATAGTCTCAGGTCCTTTTGTGCCTGGGCTGGCTTTGAACCTTGATCTTCAGATCTCAGTCTCCTGAGTAGCTAGGATTACAGGTGGGATCTACCGCCCTGCATCCCTGATATTTTTTGCTCAAGGCTAGCATTTTACTACTTGAGCCACAGGCTCACTTCCAGCTGTTTGGTAGTTCATTGGCATAAGAACTTCATGGACTTGCTGCTTGGTCTGGGTTTGAATGAAAATCCTCAGCTTTCAGCCTGCTGGGTATCTAGGATTGGATTACAGGGGTAAGCCACTAAGCACTGGGCTGTCACTCCCAGTATCAGGAGGAAGAAAGGACACAGAGAAAGGTACTACAAAGCACAAAAGATGGCTATGCCAAAAGGCACCCTTGACAGCTGCCCCATGCCAAGGTGGATCTAGGGAACAACTAGGGACCCTCAGAAACTTGGGAGATGCTAGAAAGTCTGGGCGATCACCCCCAAAAGATTTACCTGGAAAGAAACAGGTAAATTTTCCTCTACTGTCTGTATAGGAAAATGCAAACAGACCACAGCCAAGCAAGAAACTACTGGACTGGACCGGAGTGGAAGGTCTGGACAGCCAGGCCCAACCAGGGCAAAGCAAAGGGAAATCTTGTGCAGCTGGTAAGGCACCCCGAGTGTGGACTCTGCCACTCTGGAGTGCAATGCCCAGGGCTGCCTGTAGATGGCTGCCTGCACCAGGAAGAGCAAGGGAGACAAGAGAAGAGCAACAAGGACTGATTGATGGGACTGCCAGAGCTGCTGTGGGGGCCTGGCAGGGATAGATGGGAAGGCCAGCTAGGGTGGGAGAGTGGCACGTGGAGGTGGTGATGGAGGGGGCTCCCACACTCCAGCCAAACAGGGACTTGGCATGATTGCCAGAACCTATTCCTCACCCTGCTGGCCTCTCCAGCCCCCTATGTTGTCTCCCCCTCCCTCAGCTCACTGTAGTCTGAGTTTTTTTCCTGCTCCCAAGGGAAGCTGCTGTGTCCTTGGCCAACTCCCCTCAGGGTGCTGGTGAGGCACTGGCTGAGATGTGAGGATCATGGTTTGACACCATCATGGGCAGACAAATCTGAGACATTTTTTTGTACTGTACTGAGGCTTGTACTCAGGACCTTGTACTCCTAGTTAGGGTTTTTCTCTTTGTTTTGTTTTGCTCAAGACTGGCTCTCAGCACTAAAGCTACACCTCCACTTCCAGCTTTTTTTTTTTTTTTTTTTTTTTTACTAGTTCATTGGAAATAGGAGTCTCTTGATTGTCTACCTTAGTAGATTTTGAACTGGGGTCCTCAGACTTCAGCCTCCTGAGTAGCTAGGATTACAGGTATAAGGTACTGGCCCCTACCCAGAGGGTCTTATCTCCAATTAACCAGCAAAATACAGGAGGCTGGAAACTTGGGTATAAGTGACAGGTAGACCTGTCTATCCCCATTCGGGTGGCTCAAGTATGCCAGGTTCCTAAAAGCTGATGCCTTCCAATCCCTGCTGAAGGGCAGCCATAGCCCTTTCGAGTGCTACAGTCTTGCGTGTCTGTAGACACAGACTAGACACAGGCTCATGACCAGGTGCCTTAGAGAGCTCCCAGCCTGGCCTCTGAACACATGGCCTTAGCAGAACCCTCAGGAAGAACAGGGCTGGCGCCTTGTGCCAGGCAGCCAAGTCGAGTGACACCTCAGTAATCCAGTGTATCACTGTCCCAAGAATAGGACACTACCCTCATATCTGGGATTATTTTACATGGTTATGAGTAACCGCAAACCTTAGTGATAGGAGCCCTACAGGTTATTAGTTCAAGTATTGATTCATGGAAGGGGAGAAATGCACAGAGTGAAAAACTGTAGGTCCCAGGGCAGGTCCTCCCCCACCACAGTGCTCAGAGAGAACTCTAGAAATTTAGTGGGGGGGATGGGGGCACGGGAAGAAAGATAAGCTGGACGTGGTGGTGCATGCCTATTATCCCAACACTGGGGCAGCTGCGACGGGAGGCGCCGAGGAGGATAGGTTGAGATGGGCCTGGGCTATAGAGAGAGAAAGCGGGAAGGTAACTCTACAGTTAAGAAAATAAGGAGCAAAAATTGCAAAAAAAATAAACAAATATTTTTTTAATGTTTAACGTTCCCGTTTTAAAAATGTTATAAAATTTAAATGGTCAGTTAATCAAAGTTAAACATCTATCATTATAAAATTTAACTGGCTGCCTTCGCTCGGGGCCCATGACCCTTCCCACCATGAGCCTCACGTCGTATAGCTCATACACTCAGGGGTTTCTCAGCCATCATGATCTGAATTCACTGGTGAGCAATCAGCACTTCCCGCAGAGGCCCTGGCTGGTGCCACAGAAGCAGATCTGTGGAGACAGACTTCAGGGTCCCTTTACTGGGCTACCCCTGGGCTGAGCCAACTGCTTCCAGGGTTCCGGCACAGGACCTGTGCGGCAAACCGGGACTCCTCCTGGTCCCCCGGGGGCTCCTGGTCTGCCTGGAGCTCAGCTCTCCTCTGGTGTCCATCCACACCTTTGGCGTCATTCCACTTTGATTCTGCTCAGTTCCCATCTTCCTCCTCTGTAGAGTTTCAGAACCCAGGAGTGAAACTACAAGAGAGCACCACAAGAGGGTCAGAAGGCCACCAGTGGCCTCTGGCTCTGGCCAGGCCCAGACATGAGGCTCCTCTCCCGCCTCAGGCCATCGCTGTACCTTCTCCAGGTTGGGTCGGTGTCCCACACTGATGAAGGTCATCCCCAGCTGCTGGCCGATTCGGTAGAGCTCACTCTCCACCTCCTCCGTCAGGGCGCTGGTAGCTTCATCCAGCACTGAGGGAAGCGATAAATCGAGGTCCTGCCCTCAATCCCAGCAACTGTTGCTGTTCCGCCCACCGTGGGCCCCAGGGGAGGCTTCTTCTACTTAGAGGAACCTGGCTTGGGGAGACTGGCCAAGGGAACCCGGGGTCAGATTCCCAGCTTTGTAGCAAAGTGCTACAGCTCCCTGGATGTATGAAATCCAGCAGCTCCCCAAGGATGTGTCTGTGGAAGAGCCCACACCTGCCACCCTGCGGCCAGGCACTGATGGCAGAGCCTGGGGAGTTACAATCATAGTTCTTCAACTCCAGTTTGCTCTCCACTCCAGCTGTGCCTTTGGCAAGAAGCTTCTGAAATGGTGTGACACCCCTGGGGCTGCCCTGGATTGTCAGGCTCTGTTCTTCACAGGAGGAGGACGCAGAGACGCCCAGACATACCCACATATGCCTAGGTGCTGTGAACACACGCTGCTGTGCCTGGCCTGTGTGTCTACAGGGAAGGCCTCACCTGCATACTTTGGCTGCAGGTAGAAGAGCCGTGCAAAGGACAGTCTCTGCATCTCCCCCGGGGACAGGACATCATACCTAGGAAAGGAAACAAGAGAACACTGAAAGGAGGGTACAGCTTGGCTTTTGCCAAGAATGGGTTTGGGTAGGAAGCTGTTTTCTGCAGGGGCCCTGGACAGAGGCACCTTCTCACTCTCAGCCCTGTTGTCCACACTGAACTTTGTTCTTAAGGCACAGAAGATGGCCTAGCCAAACACCTGGACCATTCTATCCCTTCACGGGGCCCCTGAACCCATGGCTGTCATGGGGGTAGCTGGATGGAGAACACCCAATTCCTTTCTTACCAGTTCCAATCCACCTGCTGGTCCAGCCCCTCTGTCCTTGCCACCAAGCTGGACTGTAACAGACCCAGAGGGCAAAAAGTCCATGACAGTGCACGTCAGTGCCATCCAGTCCCCACAATGTAAGTGCTTCTCCCAGACACACTAGAGCAGTGCCCCAAAGTGGGGCTGCCAACTACACTGCTGAGACCGCCTGCAGTACCACAATGGGAAAAGCACACTGGCTCAGTCAGTTTTGTTGGTGGTGGTTTTTGCCAGTCCTTGGGGCTTGAACTCAGAGCCTAGGTGCTGTCTCTGAGCTCTTGCTCAAGACTACCACTCAACCACTTGAGCTACAGTGCAACTTCTAGCTTTTTCTGTTTATATGGTCCTGAGGAATCAAACCCAGGGCTTCAATCTACCACTAAGCCACATTCCCAGCCTGTTTTGTTTTAAATTCTCTACAGAGACATTCTCTTTGTGGGCCAGGACAGTAGCCTAGTGGTAAAGTGCTTGCACTTTAGCCCTGGGTTTGATTCCTCAGTACCACATATCCAGAAAAAGCCAGAAGTGGTGCTGTGGCTCAAGTGGCAGAGCACTAGCTTTGAGCAAGTGTCCAAGGACAGTGCCCAGGCCCTGAGTTCAAGTCCCAAGACTGACAAAAAGAAAAGGGGGGGCATTCTCTTCTTGCTGGTGTTGATCTCACTACCAATTTGTACTCCCATTCTTTGTCGCAGTCTTGGGTCCAGAGACTGCAGGGCTTCTCTCTGCTGGGCCAGTACCTTTCTACAGGCTTGGTTTTTAGGGGCCCTGTACCACTTACCAGGCCTGTCAGCTCCAAGAACCTCATGATCCTCTCGTCATCAGTAGAACCTGAAAGACAGAGGTTTCTTCAGCGCATCAGCTCTTCTGGCTGGCTGGAATAGATGCGGACATCATGGCAGGGTGGGCACGCCAGCGTGCTGGGCTGGCTGACAGCTAGGTATACTTGAGAAGGGAGGGGTAAAAGAATCCATCAGCATGGTGCAGGAAGCCCACACTTGTAATCCTAGCTACTCAGGAGACTGAGATCTGAGGATCACAGCTTGAAGCTAGCCCGGGCAGAAAGGCCTGTGAGACTCTTGTCTCCAATTATACAGCAAAAAGTGTGAAGTGGGAGTGTGGCTCAAGTGGTTGAGACCAGCCTTGATCAAAAAAGCTAAAGGGAGAGTGCCCAGGCCCTGAGTTTAAGCTCTAGGACAGACAGACAGGACACACACACACACACACACACACACACAAAACAATAATTCCCTTCCTTCAGTGAGTGTCTGTATTGAGGGAGGGAAGTAAAAAATGGATCCCAGTGGTAAACAGAGGAGCCCTAATATGAAGCTTGCAACCTGGCTGGAGGCTCTTCCACAGGTACAGGTGAGGCCACAGTCTGGTAGAACAAGGACAACTGAGATGACTTGAGGAAGCCCAGCTTACCTGAGTCAGGGTAGATCTCCTTCAGGGGATATATCACCTAAAAATGAAATCCAAACTGGTCTAGAAGCTGTACAGACGCACGCAGCTCCCGCCCCTTCCGACACTATCCAAAGAAGCCGGGCTCCTCTCCACCCGGGTAGCGATACACCGGCCCACGGACCCAGTGGTTTCCTGTGTCCAGGACTGAGAGTCACAGACAGATGCAGCATACAATGGTCTTAAACCCAGGAGTCCCAGGCATGACCATTTCTTCACCCCCAGCTCTCTAGGCCGGAAGCCTGTCACACTGAGAGGAGCTCAGCTGTGTGTGTGCTGGGGGGTGTTGTGTGAGGAGGGAGTCCTGACTCACTGACCTGCTCCCGAAGTGTCCCGTCGGTGAAGAAGGGCTTCTGAGGCAGGAACAGCACCCCGTGGGGCCCGAAGTCGGTCAGCATCTGCACAGAGCCTGCAGAGCCCACATACGCTCCATTCGGAGACCTCACAAAGGAACTACCTCTCCCCGCCTCTCACCATCTTTCCCGCCTCTCACCATCTTTCCCGGGCCAAGAAAGACCAGAGTTCACACTATCCACCCACCCCTGGCAAGGCTGGGTCACAGGCAGGGAGGGTCCAGCTCTCACCCTTCGTGCTGGCCCACAGGCCGCCCAGAACCCGCAGCAAGGAAGTCTTGCCCGTGCCCGTGTTGCCCATGATGAGCAGGCTCTGCCCCTCGCAGATCTTCAGGCTCAGATCCTTGATTAGGGGCTTGTCAGACGAAGGGGCAGAGATGGAGACCCGCTCAAGGAGAAAAGCTGTGTCTGCTGGCTCAGCTGCTGGCCACCCGCAGGCCCTGGAGTGGAGAAAGGATGACGGGCAGTGTAGGCAGTGCACGGGGAGGGCTTGGCCTGGAGAATCACCTGCACCGGGAGCTTCAGCACTGAATCTCCCCTCCCCCAACCTATCTGCTGACTCTCAACCCCAGGAACCTCATCCAACCATCAATGTGGACCCAAGGTCTTTAGAGGAGTAATGTTAGCTGGGAGCCAGTGGCAAACACCTGTAATACCAGCTACTCAGGATGCTGAGATCAGAGGGCTGGGATCAAAGCTAGCCTGGTCAGTAAAGTCTATGATATTCTTTTCTTTTTTCCCCCCACAGTCTGGGGGCTTGAACTCAGGGGCTAGGCATTGTCCCTAAACTTCTTTCACTAAAGGCTAGCACTCTACCACTTGAGCCACAGCACCACTTCTGGCTTTTTCTGTGTATGTGGTGCTGAGGAATCGAACCCAGGGCTTCACACATGCTAGGCAAGCACTCTACCACTAAGCCACATTCCCAGCCCAAGTCCGTAAATTTTTTTTTTTCCATTCCTGTGACTTGAGCTCCGGGCCTGAGCACTGTCCTTGGGCTTTCTCAAGGCTAGCACTCTACCACTTGAGCCACAGCACCACTTCAGGCTTTTTCTATGTATGTGGGGTGCTTAGGAATCAAACCTGGGTCTTCATGCATGCTAGGCAAGCACTCTTACCACTAGGCCAAACTCCCAGGCCTCCATGAAATTTTTATCTACAATTAGCCACCAAAAAAGCGGGAAGTGGAGCTGTGGCTCAAGTGGTAGAACACCAGCTTTCAGTGAAAAGGTTAAGCAACAATACCTGGGCCCTGTTTTCACATACCTAAGAAATAATAATGATAATGATAATAATGTTAAGATGACACTGTTAGGATGGATCCTAGGGACAGAGCATGAGAACAAGCAAGAATGTGACCATCTGCAAACCAAGACAAGACTCTAAAGGAAAGCAATCTGCCCATCACTTGACCTGGTACTTCTCACCTCCAAACTGTGAAAAACAATTTGCTATGATTGAGCCACTCAGTCTTGTGCTACCTTGTCATGGCAGCCTGAGCCCACTGACCAGGAAGGGCACAGGCACCCATCAATGAGTGAACTTCATTGTTTCAATGCTTACAAGTAGGAAAAATTCACCCCAGATGAGGAAATCCAGGTAAGTGGCTGAATGCCTTGCCCAGGGTTGCTGAGCTGACTCTTCTTATTCTAGTGTTGGTGGGTTTTCCAGGTGGCACGGGGTGACTAGGATAATCAGAGTAAGACTGAAGTGGTTAATCTTCTACAGCTCTGGGGCTTCTGGTTCTCCATGGATGCCTGATTCCCCACAACGCAGCAACCCCGGTTTCCTGCACCACCCTCCCAGCCTCTGGGCTGAGGTAGCATCAACAGTGCAATCGTTAAGGCATTTGTGACTAAGAAGAAAGAGTTGAGCATAGGCTCTGGAATTCAGGCCATTTCCATTTTTGAAAGCTTACTGTGTGTAGCCACTGTCCAAAGACTTTGCAAGAAATAAGATCTAATCCTTCAAGCATGGAGAAAGAAAGGTCCACTAATTCCTCCCTTTTAATGACAAAGAAACTAAGACCTAGAACAGCTAAGCAACTTGCCCAAATTCTGAATGCACAGGAAGATAGAAAAATATTCGCAGTCTACAAAGGTGTATGAATAGAGATGCCTGTGGCTCTGAGGATGGCACAGGGGCACAGGCACATCCTGAGGAAGGGGCAGGTGGCAGAGCCTCACATGAGAGAGAAAAGAGAGGGCATTACCCAGATTGTTATTCTTACTATGTTTTGTTTTGTTTTTGGAGACACAATCTTGCTCTTCATAGCATAGGTTGGCCTGGAACTGGCCTCACACTTCAGAGTACTGGGATTATAGGTATGTGACACCATGCCTAGCTTAGGCTTTTGTTTCATGAGGCCTTAGCAGAAGGTTGTGTGCCCTCTGCTTCCACCAGTTGGGGCAGAATATTAATCAGAGCAATGGGTGCCAGGGAGCTGGCAACAGGGACGCACAACTGTTGTCATATGCTTAGCCACAGGGTGGCGACCCCTCTCACTTCCTCCCTGGGGGGTCTACTACCTAGCTGCAAGGGCCACCTCCCCAGGCTTCGTCCTTCAGTCTGGATTCCTGGGCTGCACTGCAGCCTAGTACTCACTTGTCCAAGGCCCACTCGGTCTCGCTCAGGGTTTCACAATCCTGTGATTTCTGAGACATGTCCAGCAGCGCCTCCTGAAGCTCCCCGATCCTGGCAAGAAGTGAGAACCTGAGGCACGGTCTGGGGCTCCTGTTATTCCTTTCTACCTCCCACCCGCTAGCACTGTTCACCATTCAGCCTTTTCTTCCAACAACTCACACTGCTCTGGAAGCAGTCTCGGGGCAGAGCCTCACCGGTGCGTGTAACCAGCCACATCTGAGAACGTGGTGGAGAGGTCGATGAGGCGGGTAAAGCAGTTGATGAGGTACATGCACACAAAGGCATTCTGGACAGGATGGAGGCTACTCAGTGTGGGTCTCAGCTCCAAGACCTCAGGCACTGGGTGCAAGGGCAATGGGGGATGGCATGAGGGGTCGCCAGGAGAGACTCTCACCTTGCTGACCAGGGTGCTGAGCTCTGTGGGGCTCAGGTCGCCATAGACCCCTCTGAAGATGGGGATGGCGATGACAACATAACTCAGGATGCTGCCCAGATAGTCAAAGGTGTTGACACCGACTGTAGAAGAGACAGACTGCATGAAGTCCAGGAGATTCCCATGGGTTCTATCGGGTCCTCATTTTGAGGATAGCCCTGGCAAAGGCAGGGCCGGTTCATCTGGGTAGGTAGAAAGTAGGAAGGTGTGGGAAGGAAAAGAGCATCCAGATCCATGGTTCCCACCTCCATGGCGCCCGCCCCCCCCATCCCCGCCTACTGTACAGCCAGAGCTCCTTGGACATCAGCTCCCTCTGGGTCTGAAGGAGCCTTTGCAGCCTGCGGTCTGTCCTCATGTGTTCCACGTGCCCGGCTCTAAGAGGAAAGGCTGGGATGTCTGCAGGGCTGTGGGGCTGAGCCAGGTTGGGGCACTTTAAGCCCCTCACAGCCTTCTTTAGGCACCAAGCTCATCCAAATATCTTAGTCTTAGAACTTTCCTGGAACTGTCACCCATCATCCCTTGCTTGTGTTCTTTGTGATCTTGTCAAGAAAGAACTCTAGACTTAGCCAGGCCCAGTCCAAATCTGGACTCCCTCTAGTTTCTTTTTTTTTTTTTTTTTTTTTTTTGCCAGTCCTGGGCTTGAGCTCAGGGCCTGAGCACTGTCCTTGGACTTTTCTCAAGGCTAGAGCTCTACCACTTGAGCGTCAGCACCACTTCTGGCTTTTTTCTATGTATATGGTACCGAGGAATCGAACCTGGGTCTTCATGCATGCTAGGTAAGCACTTTAACCACTAGGCCAAACTCCCGGCCCAGGACTCCCTCTAGTTTCTACTTAGATGACATGGGTGGGCTGCAAAAGCCTCTGCCCTAGCTTCTCCCATTTGGAAAATGGAGCTAATAATACATAGGTATTATGTTAGAAAATAAGAATCAGAGAGTTTCTGAATGCAAAATACAAGATATGAAGGGCACTTAATTATTAAGAACTGTGGTTAATAACCAAATAAAAGGCACAATGCAGGCTCAGGGACAGTCAGCGATGCTGCAAAGGGTTGGGCAAGAGCCCTCATTCTTAGCCGGGCATGGGGGCTCACAACTGTAATCCTAGCTACTCAGGAAGCTGAGAGCTGAGGATCATGGTTCAAAGCCAGCCCGGGGCCTAAAGTTCATGAGACTCTTATCTCCAATTAACCACCAGAAACCCTGAAGTGGTGCTGTGGCTCAAGGGGTAGGGTGGAAGCCTTGAGCTGAAGAGCTAAGGGACAGTGGGCAGGCCCAGAATTCAAGCCCCATGATCAAAAAAAAAGAGCCCTCATTCTTGAGGAGCTCCCAGTCCAGGGGTAGAGGCCACTGCACTCTTCAAACATGACTAAGATAACATACCCAACTATGAAGGAAGCTTGGGGAAGCTCCTTGAAGGTGATATGAGACTTCACAGTCCAGCCCTGTCTACCTCACTAGCACAGCAAGCTGCTGTAGAAACTGACAGGAGCAAGGACCTAGGGCTGACTATTCCAGGTGATCCAAAGAATGGTCTCCTGACCCTCTTTCTTTTGTACCAGTACTGGCATTTAAACGTGGGGGCTTGTGCTTTTGTTTGGCTTCTTCACTCAAGGCTGGCACTATACCACTTGAGCCACAGCACCACTTCAGGGTTTCTGGTGGTTAACTGGAGACATGAATCTGACAAGACTTTGTTGCCCAAGCTGGCTTCCAACCTTAATTCTCAGATCTCAGACTGCTAAGTAGCTAGGATTTCAGGCATGAGCCACCAGGACCCGACTACCTAGACCAACTGCTTAAATACAAATCAAATATTGGTCTTGGAAACTTCATACATGGTAGACCACTGGGGCCTGTCCTGGAGGGAAGGAAGGCCACAACACTGCCAGGTACCTAGTTATCAGGACACCAGGCACTTGTGGGGAGCAGGTCTGATGTTTAGAGGGGCTCCCATTCCCTTCCATGCTACAAAGGACCAGCCATGCCTGTTGTACACTGGCAAGAAAATGACTTCAGACAAGAAAGCAGGACAGATTATGCCTTACAGTCATTCAGGGTGAAGCAGCAGCTACTCAACTCATTTTATACTCTCAACATTTCACACATCATATTAGGCCACTAACACTAA
The DNA here is from genome assembly GCF_031878675.1 of Megascapheus bottae. Taxonomy (NCBI): domain Eukaryota; kingdom Metazoa; phylum Chordata; class Mammalia; order Rodentia; family Geomyidae; genus Megascapheus; species Megascapheus bottae. Next base: position 11,937,908 of record NC_143522.1, read on the forward strand.
AAGGCTACCAGCTTCGAAGCAATCCCTAAAGCTAAGGACAAGGCAGACAATGACAGGGAGGACAGGGAAAGTCACAGCCAAGCATGAGCTCAGTAAAAGCCCCATGGTGGCAAGAGGGCCGCAGACTTATGCTTTCATAGTAGGGAATCATCTCTGCCACACTCACCTGTAAAAAGCAGCAGGCTCGGCATTCACCCGAATCTGCATGTGCTTGAACCTGGGCAGACCAAAAGGAAATGAGTGCTGACAACCTGGAATCCGTCCCCACCTCGACACTACGGCTGCTTCCACTGACTGCAAATCCATGGACTGAAAACTCAGGGGCAGTGCAAAGTTGGCGCTGCCCTCCACTTTCTGCATTCCTGCCTCCAGCACCTTTCCCCACACTTCCTTCCCCAGCCCCAGTCTGAAGGAGAGTGCTAAGCAGAGCCACCAGGCCCAAGAGATACCATGGTGAGACCAGGGCATGTGAGGAAGCCCAGGGATGACAACTGTGTAGGTGATGGCCAATGAGACACTATTCTCAATGCTCCTCAACTCTCTCAGTAAACAATCACAGCATCCACTTTAGAGAGGAAAACACTTTCATCTCAGAGGGGTGAAAGGCCTTGCACAAGATCATCTAGCTAGGAACTGGCAGTTCTGGGCTATAAATCAGAAGCCTTACCCTAGACCACACCCCTAGCCTCAGTGAAAGACACACCTAAAATCCCCCTCCAGCTTCTCCTGCTGTACCAGCTTCGCCACAATGGGTCCCATCAGGGTTTTGTTCACCATGGTTCCCAGGATGAAATACCCGAAGATGCTCACTGGCCCAAGCCAGCCTGTGCTGAAAGACAGAGTGACAAGGAGGGGGAAGAGATGGCGTGGGGTGCCACACAGCACTATGGGCTTTGTCCCAGCCCCTTGCCCCCAGATCCCTAGCCCTGCTTAGTCTCAGCAGCCACATGGTGCCTCCAAGTGTGAGTGATGCCCTGAGGTGGGGGTAGGGTAGAAAGACAAACCTCTCTTGGACCCTGAGAGACTAAGGGGGACATGAGGCCAGGAAGAAAGAGGAAGCCCAGGAGGGGAGAGGCTGCACCTTTGGAAGCACTGGTAGGTGTAGTAGATGAGGGTGAAGGGGGAGACAATCAGCTTGCTGGCCATGCTGCTGAGCTGCCGGCAGAATCGCTCTACATCCTGGCTGATACGCTGATCCCTGCAGCCAACACAGAGAGCACGTGGACCCAATTGGCTGGGCTCCAGGATAACAGTCAGAATCTGCACCTTTTCTGGATGGGAAAATGGGACTTAGAAGACTTCTTTAAGACCTCTGGCCCGGAAGTGTGGCCTAGCATGTGTGAAGACCAATTCCTTGGTACCACAAACAGAGGGGTAGCCTTGAGGAAAGCCCAAGGACAGCTCAAGCCCCAGGACTGGCAAAACAACAAACAAACAAAAAACCTCTGCCATGCTCCAAATAGCAGCAGCTGCTGCTGTTGCTTCTTCTTCCTCCTCCTTCTCCTCTTCCTCTTCTTCTCCTTCTATTTTTCCAGTCCTGGGGCTTGAACTCAGGGCCTGAGCACTGTCCTTGGGCTTTCTCAAGGCTAGAGCTCTACCACTTGTGTCACAGCACCACTTCTGGCTTTTTTCTATACATGTGGTACGGAGGAATCGAATCTGGGTCTTTGTGCATGCTAGGTAAGCACTCTACCACTAGGCCAAACTCCCAGCTCCCAGACAGCTGCTTCTTATGGTGCCTTAGTTTATTCACCAGAAAAGGCAGAATTAAAAGATCTAGCACCAATGGCATGAGTCAGTTCTGTACAGAGGAATGCTTGAAGGCAGAAGAGCTTCCTTTCAGCTACCCAGGAGGCTGAGAACTGAGAATCAAGGTTCAAAGCCAGCCAGGCAAACAAATCTGAGAGACTCTTCTCTTATCTTCAATTACCAGAAAAAAAAAAAAAAAGCTAGAAGTGGAAATATTGCTCAACTGGGTGAGAACTAGCCTTAAGGGGACAAAAACAACTAAGGGATAGTGTCCAGGCGTTAAAGCCCCAGTGTTATACACACACACACACAGTCTCACTAGGGAGCCCAGAATGGCCTCAAATTTGTCATCTTCCTGTCCTAGCCTCCTCAGTACTGGGATTATAAGCATGTGCATCCATGCCTGGCTCCTGGCTTCTTCTTTTCTGCTTTCACTCTCAGGCCTACAGCCTCTGTAGAGGTTTTCTTGGAGTACACTTCTCGTGTGGCTTGGCAGCAACACTAGCCTACTGTAGGTGACCTCTGTGGAATCTGAGGCCAGGACTCAACAACTCTTCAGGGCTAACCTTGGTGGACGGGACACACAGGGGTCAGGCATAAGGGTGCCTACGGATTATCGATGTCATCCTGAAGCACATTGAGGGTGTAGTATACACGAGCCCGAAAGTAGAGGTGGTGCAGGTGCTCAGTGAGGTCCTTCCTCCAGCTCACGTACAGCAGGTTGCAGGTGAACTGGTCAAAGCTCTTCAGCTGTGCAGCACAGGAAGCAGGGGAAGGAAGGGGAGAGAGAAGCTTCCGGTAAGTCTCAGGTCAAAGCTCAAAGCTGGCAGATGCCTCTGCTGACTCGGCCCAGCCCATTCTGATCACTCAGCACTTTTCTCTTAAAGCAAGCTTTAAATCACAGGATTTCCCTTCCCCATTTGTTCCTGTGTTTCTCTTTATGAAATCCTGAAAGACTTACTAAAGTCCAAACTTCAAGCCTCTTTCTGTATCATAGGTTTTAACTGAATATAGAGATGTATACAGCTGGAGGCCCTACCATGTGTTTCATTTATGCTTTTACTCCTGCCTCCCAAGCCTGGGAAAGGGCTCTATTTATCTAGAGCTCACTAACTGAAAGCTCACCACAGCATGAACGGAAGTGGTTTCCCTACAAAACAGCTCGTCTAGCTCGTCTAGCCTGATAGGGACATTAGGTTGGGGCCCAGCAGAGTCCTGCCTCACAACCTGCCATCTCTGAAGCACCTCTGTCCTTAAGCACTCAGGAAAGTAACAGTCCAGCCAGAGAACAGAGACGATGATAAGAGTGTTAGGAGAGCGACAACAGGTCCAAGTGCAAAAAAGGTGAAGGGAAAGTGCAGGATGAAGTTAAGGACCTGAAAGAGGAGACCGGGAGGAATCTTGAAAATAATAGCTGGCTGGGAATGTGGCTTAGTGGTTCAGTGTTTGCCTAACATGCATGAAGCCCTGGGTTTGATTCCTCAGTACCACATAAACAGAAAAAGCTAGAAGTGGTAGTGTGGTTCCAGTGGTAAAGGGCTAGCCTGAGGGCCCAGGACTGACAAATAATAATAATAATAATAACCAAAAACCAAATCACACCAAACAAAAAAAACAATAGCCTATTGAAGGAGTGGAGAAAGGAAAGGAGGTCACCCAGCAAGAAAGCAGCAGATGTGGAAAGCTGGAGGTGTGACACAATGCCAGGCTGAGTTACAGCCTCAGCTGCCAGAGAAGCAGCCACAGCTCTGGCTGTCAATCCTGGTTTTAGAGTACTCTCAGCTCTCAGAAGCAAGGGTTCTGGGAAGGAAAGGAGCAGTGTCCATTTCTGCTATATTAAGCCAGAATCTTACAGCTAGCTCTAAAGAGTTTGAAATACACGAGAAATCTGTCCCAAATGGGCCAATAGCAAGATCAATGCCCTGCCTATGTGCTGATGTCCCGGGCCACCCTCCCGGTTCCCAGGGAAAGGAAGGAACACCCATGGAAGCCTGGTTCTTGTTTCCTGGAGACTAAGTTCCAACAGGTGTTTGTTCCACTCACATCAGACAAGGACAGGGAAAAGGGAAAAGGAAGCCCTTACTATGGAGTTGAGAACGATGAACACAACAGCCAGGAATGTCAGCGCCTTAAACCCATCCAGGTCCTTGTTTCCCAGGACCCCATAGTACTGACTGGGGATCACGCCAACCTGATAGATCACCAGTTGTTCTGTATGGTGGGAGGAATCAGAAATCAGTGATGAGGGAGTAAAAGGCAGGAGCTTCTTCCTGACTTCCTGTCTCTCACTGTAGCAAGATGGAAGGAGACCCCAAACTAGTGCTTCCCCTCTGCCCTACCAAGCCCCGGTTTACTCACTCACCCAGTAGGGTCACACACAAGAGAGTCAGGAACATCAAGACATTCTTTGATGACCAAGAAGGAAACAAAACCTTCTGTATTCTCAGGAACCGCTGGAGAAACTGCAGATCTAACCTAGGCCTGAAGAAAGGTCATGAAGTAGAGAGAAGCCCCAGAGGGCAGTTAAGCTCCAGACAACAGCTTATCCTCATTGGTCTGGAGAGGGGCCAGATCTTGAAGAAAGAATGGTTTATGAATGCTGACAATGGCAGGCCAGGACTAGATTGCAGGGCAAAAAGTGACACTATTTAGGTAACAGAAAGAAATGGAGAAAGACATCTGAAGACAACTTAATGGCTTTAAAATGGGAAGGTATTCCTCAATAAGAGACCAAACCCACAAGCTATAAAAGGGAAAACTGTTGGAGTTAGTAAGAATGAACTCTTTTTGCTTAGCACATTACCATATATTTTAGTTTAAAAAGGTAGAAAATGGGGCTAGGAGTTTGGTCTAGTGCTAAGAGTACTTCCTTAGCATGCATGATCTCGTGGGTTCAATTCCTCAGTAACCACATATATAGAAAAAAAATCCAGAAGTGCTTCTGTGGCTCAAGTGGTAGGGCTCTAGCCATGAGAAAGTCCAAGGACAGTGTTCAGGACCTGAGTTCAAGCCCCAGAAATGGCAAAAAAAAAAAAAAAATTTTATTAATTAAAAAAAATGATGGAGGGGCAGGGAGTTTGGCCTAGTGGTAGAGTACTTGCCTAGCATGCACGAAGACCCAAGTTAGATTCCTTGGTACCACATACATACAAAAAAGCCAGAATTGGTGCTGAGGCTCACGTGGTAGAGCTCTAGTCTTGAGAAAGTCCAAGGACAGTGCTCAGGCCCTAAGCTCATGCCCAGGACTGGCAAAAATAAAATAAAATAAAAATAAGGTGGAGAACACATTTGCAGAGAGTAAAACCCAGTGAGGGGTGAAAATCAAGAGCACAGAAGTCAGAAATTCAGGAAATCCAGAAAAAAGTACAGGAAGCATATAAACATACTTCCCTAAGAAGGGAAACCCACAAGCTAGATGGGTAAACATATTCAAAATGAACATGGTGGGTAGCATCTTACACTCATGAGATTAACAGACGTTAGAAAAACTAAACAATACCAAATCATGGGGACATGTGGGGACACAGGAAGTGTAAATTGGGGTGACCTAGCAAAATTAAGTTGGGTACGGTGGCTCACACCTGTAATCCTAGCTACTGAGGAGGCTGAGATCTGAAGATCAACGTTCAAAGCCAGCCCAGGCAGGGAAAGTCCTTGAGACTCTTTTATTTCCAACTAACCACCAGAAAATTGGAAGTGGGGCTATGGTACAATGGTGCTAGCCTTGAGTTTAAAAATCTCAGGGACAGTGCCCAGTCCATGAGTTCAAGCCCCATAACCAACAAATAATAACAATAATAATAATAATCGTAATAATAATAATGAGGTATAAGTTGCCAGGACCCAGCCTCCTCCCCTGGGATGGATCACCTAAATCACTGAGACCCACCAGGAGACAACTGCCAGAATATCTGGTCACAGCAGACTTTGTGGCTGTGAAGATACTGGAAGCAGCCTAGGGACCCATCACTAGGAAAGTGAGCACTCACAAGTAAAAACTGAGTCTGGATGAGCTCAAACACTAAGCTCAGGGTTTGTTTTTGTTTTTTTTTTTTAAGTGTCTTGAAAAAAAAAAATCACAGCATACTACTTACACAAACTGAAAACCGCTATATATATTTAAGATAAGCTTGTACAAATCCTGGACACACAGCGGGATCCTGGCTGTCCCAAGAGTGAAACGGTATAGAGGATAGGAATGGAGGGGGACAGGCGGTAAAAGAGGGGCCCACGGGGTGCCCGGAACCGAGAAGAGCCGCCGACCCACGTCGAGGCCCTTTGAGGGGCTGAAGCCAGCAAACAAACCAAAAGGCCTCTGCGCGGTGAGGGTAGAGGGCGCCCGGGCCGAGGGCGGCCGGCGGCCGGCGCGGGGGGCTCGGGCTGCGGCCGACGGTGGACGGTTCCTCCCGGCAGACGTCCCCGGACCAGGAGCAGAGGGGCCCCTTCCCCACCGTCCCGGGCGGACGCCCTAGGCCATCCCGGCCCTCCTCGCCAGCTGCTCTGCTCACCTAGCGCCAGCTCCGGGCGCGGGCCGCGGGACCGCCATGACCCGGGATCCGACCGACTCGGGAGCCCCGCGGCACCAGGGAGGCGCCGGGCAGAGTCCGCGGGGCTCGGCCAGCCGGGGGCGGGGCGGGCGGGGAGGGGCGGGGCGGGCGGGGAGGGGCGGGGCGGGCGGGGAGGGGCGGGGCGGCGGCGACCACTGAGGCGGCCGGATAGAGGGGCCGCTCCCGGAAGCGCAGGCTTCCCGGAAAGTACCAGCGAGTGCGCAGGGTGGATCCGGCTGGCGGGAGGGCTAGAGCGTCCCCTCGACCCGGGAGGTCGGCCCGCTCCGCCAGCCAGCACGCCGGGAGGCTAACGTTTGCTTAACAAGTCTTTTAGATTTGAGTGGATGGTTTTAAAGTGTCCCAGAAAGCCAGGGTGGTCTTTGTTCCTCCTTTTTCTGCTTTCTTCTTGTTCTGGGGTTGAACTCAGAGCCTAGGACACTCGCTGAGTTTCCTTTGCTCAAGGCCAGTGCTCTAGACCTTGAGCCACAGCACCACTTCAGGCTTTTTGTTTTGAGTTGTTGATGGGAGATGAAGCTCACTTTCCTGCCCGGGCTGGCTTTGAACCACCATCCTTAGATCTTAGCCTCCTGAGTAGCTAGAATCCCAGGCGTGAGCCACCAGCACCCTATCCCAGGCCATTCTACCTGTTAGAACTCCCCAACCCGTCTATGTCAAATCCAGGTATCTTGGGTCTGTCAAATGTCCCTGGAAGAGAGGCTTTGAACTGGGCAGGTGACGATTCAAAGGTGCTAGCTGCTTCAAAGACCAGTCCTATTTCCCTGAGTGAGACCAGCCAGCTAGGTTTGTCTCCAGATAGGAGGACAGACCAGGAGGAGTACAGGGTCATCTGAGCTTTCCGAGCTCTCAGTGTCTTCTATTTTTTTTTTTTAGGTCCAAAACTAGGCCTCAAACTTGGTACCAGACGCTTTTGCTCATTGGCCAACACTCTACCAACATCTCTTACCCTGTCATTTCTTGTAGATTGAAAGCAAAATGGGTCTGTTGGCACCCCAGAAATAAGTCATTTGGAGAAGACTACGATCCCTGGGCTGTAAATAAGTTTTAAGAAGTTGGAACTTAGATAAGGCAACAAAGGACCTCCTTTTAATTTGTCCTGTCATTTTTTGATGACTTTGTATTATCTATCTCGTACAAACGTGCACATCTGAAGGAAGGTGGTGAAAAAAAATACAACAACAGGGTCCATCAGTTGCACTGAACATTGATGAAAGTGAACTAAGCAACTCAAGGTTAGTGAGGGGAGGGAAGAAATGGGAGAGAAAGAGGGAAGAGCCAAAACTAAGTAACGGGAAAGAAATGTATATATCACCTGTGCAGAAAGAAATAATTTTATCATTAATGTTCAAAGAGTTAAACTTTTCCTATGTAAAACCCGAGGTCTTTTTTCTTTTGTTAATCATAAGCTTTGTAAATCAGGATGATGGCCTGTGTAAGTGTGAATGTAAAAATGATTATGTATGTAATTACTCGAGCTGAATAAAGAAAAAAAAAGTTGGAATTTTTGCTGGGAACCAGTGGCTCACACCTATTATCCTAGCTACTCAGGAAGCTGAGAACTGAAGTTTGTGGTTCAAAGCCACTTGGGGCAGGACAAGTCTGTGAGACTGTTATCTGCAATTAATCACAGAAAAAGCCAGAAGTGGCCACTATGGCTCAAATGGCAGAGTGCTAGCCTTGAGCAAAGGAGCTCAGCATTCAGGTCCAAGGTTCAAGACTTGGAACTGACAAAAATAAAAATAATTTTTTTAAATGTTGGAACTTTCACATTAAGAATCACCTAAGGGCCAGGCGCAGTGGCTCACGCCTGTAATCCTATCTACTTAAGAGGCAGACATCTGAGGATTTTGGTTCAAAGCCAGCCCAAGCACTAAAGACTGAGAGACTCTCATCTCTAATTAACCATTAGAAAACCGGAAGTAGAGCTGTGGCTCTAGGGATAGGGTGGTAGACTTGAGCTGAAGAGCTCAGGGATAATGCCCAGGCCCAGGGGCCAAGCCCATGGTTCAAACAAACAAACAAAAAAGTGCTTGCCTAGCATGTATGAAGACCCAGGTTCAATACCTCAGTACCACATACATAGAAAAATCAGAAGTGGTGCTGTGGCTCAAGTGATAGAGCTCTAGCCTTGAGAAAGCCCACGGACAGTGGTCAGGCCCTGAGATCAAGCCCCAGGACTGGTGTAATATAAATATATATAGATATATAGATATAACTCACCTAAGGACCCCAGGCGTAATGCCTGACATCTATAGTCCAGCTATTTGGCAGGCAGCGATGAGAGTGTAGTTTAAGGCCAACAAGCCAAAAACAGATTAACAGAACCTTATCTCAAAGAACTGGTCTGGTGTGGTGGTTCATATCTGTAATTCCAGCTATTTGGGAAACTGAGATAGAAGGATTGAGGTTCAGCATGAGCAAGAAAGTTAGCAAATTAGTAAGGCCTTATCTCAAGAATTTCAAGCAAGAGATGATAATATGTGGGACTATAGAATGGTAGCTGTAAAGAGGTTTACAATTGGGTGCTTTTATCCCTCTCTTACTGTCTCTGTTCTAGAAAAACCCAATCTCAGTGTCTGAGAACCAGCCCCAGAGGAGTGAGATAGAAGAAAGCAGACTTACTGCATGATGACTACAGCAGCAAGAGTGGATGGATCCCTGGGCTAGTCTATGCAGCGGTCAGGACAAAAGTGACTTTTTCCCAAGCCAGAATATTCTTGATTTCTCCCAAGGGAATGTCAGAGATGCCAAGTGCCTTGCTGGCACTGATAGGTCATCAAGCCCCACACCACTCTGAAGGCTTTGTATTCTCAGTATGCTGGGAGATGATAGGGAAAGCAGAGCAGAGTTACTTCAGGAGCAGTCATGAGGCATGACCCTACACTCACCTTTCCCTCTCCTAGCCACCAGAGATCCTTGTCAATATCTGGAGTCCTTCTTGGTGGTCAAGGTCAGAGACGCTCCTCAGCAGCTCTGCCCAATGCACAGGACAGCAGCTCACCACAGCAGAGCATGACCAGGTCCAAAATGTCAGTCATTTAAAAGGGTGAGAAATCTTGCTGTTGAGGGCTTGGGGTGGAGTCAATCACTGCTGGTTAGAAGAAGAAGAAAGGAAGAAAGAAATACAAAGTTGCAGGAGAAGATAGAGACTTGCCCATGGGCATTGCCCAGAAGAGTTTATCAGTGACCTTGAGGAATGCAGGTTCCATGGAGAAGGTTCAGGGGTGAAGGAAGCCAAATGTGAATTTGGAGAATTCTCTCAGAGTTGTCATAAGAGAAACATAAGGCATTTTATAGTGTCAGTAGTTAGAAGAGGAGGATGTAGAGGTCAGAGATGGAGCTATTTGGCTGAAATGTGGCTTAGTGGTAGAGTGATTGCTTAGCATGCATGAAGCCCTGGGTTTGGTTCCTCAATATCACATAAACAGAAAAAGGCTGGAAGTGGTGTTGTGGTGCAAGTGGTAGAGTGCTATCCTTGAGCAAAAGAAGCTCAGAGATAGTGCCCAGACCCTGAGTTCAAGCCCTAGGACTGGCCAAAATAAAAAGAAAAAAGATGAAGCTATTTGTAATATATATGATCCAAACATAATACAATAAATATATATGTCATATGTCATATGAGTAAATTATATAATTACTGTGTATACTATGATATATGACATATAATATAAAATATTTATGTCATAATATAACAAAATACTTATAAACCATAGAGAAGACCTATCAGATAAACATTGTTAATGTTACCCTTTATTGAAGACTGAATCTACCCGGGCACGGTGGCTCATTCCTGTAATCCTAGCTACTCAAGATGCTGAGATCTAAGGATCACCTTAAGGTTCAAAGCCAACCCTGGCACAAAAAGGACCTGAGACTCTTATCTCCAATTATCCTCTAGAAAATGGGAAATGGGGCTTGGCTCAAGGGTAGGGTGGTAGCCTTGAGTTGAAGAGCTCAGGGACAGCATCCAGGCCAAGTTCAAGCCCCATAACCTCCCCTCCCCCAAAAAGATTAAATCTCAGAAGCTGTGTTAGACATTTTATTTATTTATTTATTTATTTACTTATTTATTTATTTATTTATTTATATTGTGGGTCATGAGGCTTGAACTCTGGGCTTTGGGCACTGTCCCTGAGCTCTTCAACTAAAGGCTACCCCTTGAGCCACAGCCCCACTTCCGGTTTTCTGGTGGTTAATTGAAGATAAGAGTCTCACGGACTTTAGTGTCGCTGCCCGCCGCAACGACACATCACTTCAGAGGTGGACTGGGAATGATCACAGATTCACATCGCTGCAAGCAGAGGTCTTTTATTTCTCTCTCCTTTCTTCTCTGCCTCTCTCCTTTCTCCTTCTCTCTTCTCCTCTCTCCGTCTTTTCTCCCTTCTTCTTCCCCGCAAACCCCACACTATGTCCTTAAGCAGCCAATCACAATAAAGGTCATCTGCAAAGCAGCAAACAAACCTGGAAGAAACCTAGCAGTCCACTCTATCCACAAGCATAGAAGAAACAAATCAACAAATGCAAAGAAACTTCCTGGTCAGCAAGTACTGAATCATTGGCGAGCTGCCAGGTGCCATCTTATAATCTTACTTCCTCAGGAGGCTGAAAGCAATGGTCTCCGACATTTAGTGCCTGGGTTGGTTTTGAACCCTGATCCTCAGATCTCAGCCTCCTGAGTAGCTAAGATTACAGGTGTGAGCCACCATGCCTGGCTTATTTTTGCTGCTGGTCCTGGGGCTTGAACTCAAGGCCTGCTCACTGTCCCTGAGCTTCTGTGTTCAGGACTAGTGCCTCGCCAGTTTGAGCCATAGCTCCAGTTCTGGTTTTCTGGTGATTAACTGTAGATAAGAGTCTCACATACTTTCCTGCCCCAGGCTGGCTTTGAACTGTAAGCCTCCTAAGTAGCTAGGAATTCAGGTGTGAACCACCCACACCCTGCTTATCTCAGACACTTTATTATTTATTTAGCCAGTCCTAGGGCTTGAACTCAGGGCCTGAGCCGTTCTATGCTCAAGGTTGAGCCACAGGGCCTCTTCTAGCTTTTTTCTATGCATGTGGTATTGAGGAATTGAACTCAGGGCTTCATGCATGCTAAGCAAACACTCTTCCACTAAGCCACATTCCCAGCCCTGTCAGGCACTTTATATAGAGACTTTTTTTTTTTAACTTGAATACCCAAGAAAGAAGACAGGTATTTTATTTATTTATTTATGTTTGTTGTTGTGGGACTTGAACTCTGGGCCTGGATGCTGTCCCTGAGCTTTTCAGTTCAGGGCTACTGCCCTACCCCTTGAGCCTCAGGGCCACTTCTGGTTTTCTGGTGATTAATTGGAGGTAAGAGTCTCACTGACTTTTTGGACTTTTTAGTGCCTGAGCTGGCTTTGAACAGCCATCCTGAGATCTCAGGCTCCTGAGTTGCTAGGATTACGGGTATGAGTCACTGCCCCCAGCTGTCCTTGGCTTGAACTCAGGGCCTGAGCACTGTCCTTGGGCTTTTTTTCCCTTAAGGGTAGTGGTCTGCCACTTGAGCCACAGCACCACTTCCAGCTTTTTTCTACTTATGTGGTACCAAGGAATCTAACTCAGGTCTTCGTGCATGCTAGGCAAGCACTCTACCTCTAGGCCAAACTCCTGGCCCTTGACAGGTAATATTTTTAAGTCCCACTTCACAGAAGGCAAAACTGAGGTATGGAAACCACAATCATGAGCCCATGAATGAGGGAGTTTGGGTGAATGAGGCTCCAGAGCCAGATGATCCCTGTCCTTTTCGCCCAAATTCACCCCTTCTTCCACATTTAACTGCCATATTTTTTTTAATTTATAAAGTTTTATTTTTGTATATGTGCTAAATCTGAGGAACTGTGGACAATCTTTATGTCAGTCTATCGGCTTGTAAAAGGCCAAGAAGTAGAAGTGTGATTTGGATGGTGAAATTTCCTTTTTTGGAATCTGGATTTCAAAAATAAAATTTGCACTCATGTGACTTTAAAATGTGGTGCACCTACCCCTTACACCTGTAAATTTGGAGGAAAAGAGCTACATTTCTGCAAACACAAAATAACTGTATGAATACAATTGACTGCCATATTTTAAAAAAAAAATTTTTCCAGTTCTGGGGCTTAATCTCGGGGCCTGGGCACCGTCCTTGGATACCTTTTGTTCAAGGCTAGCGCTCTGCCACTTAAGCCACAGCACCACTCTCAGCCTTTTCTGAGTATGTGGTACCGAGGGATCGAACCCAGGGCTTCATGCATGCTAGGCCAGCACTCTGTATTCCTGGCCCCTAACCACCACATTTAACATTATGTTTTCTTCCTTGCTAAGAAAACAAAACTCAAGACTCTAATCTCCAGGAATTTGTATCCTGGATTGGTCCTTGCCCTACCCCTATCATCAAAACAAAGCCCTATCATACTGTCCAGTTCTGCCCCATAGTGTATGTTTACTTGTCAGTCTGGTCAGTAAAGCAGACACCTCTGAAGGCCTGAGTTTGCATTTACTTCATCTCCTGTCTCTAGTCTCCAGGACAGACCCTCAGACAAATATTTGTACAAGAGTTTAACAGATGGATGATTGAAAGAATGTAGAGTTTACAATTGTCCCTACTGTATTTGAAGTTCTGCATCTAAAGGTTTAACTACATATATGGACCCAAAACACTCAGAAATAAAATTGTATCTGTTCCAAACATGTGCAGGCATCTTTCTCTGTCAAGACTTCCTAAACAATACAGAATAAGAACTGTTTATATAGCACTTATATTGTACTTCATGTTCAAAGTAATCTCCAGATGATTGGAGTCTGTGGGAGGATGTGGGGGTGGTTTCTGTGCAAATACGATGCCATTTTATATAAGGGACCCGAGATCCAGGCAGGGAGGTATTCTGGAACCCAACCCTGGAAGAAACCAAGGGATGAATTAGGAACACAGAACCTTAAGATAGTTGAATATAAGCAGCTGCACCTATAATTTGGATATAAACAAAAATATTCTCAAAATTCAGAGTGCAAAGAAATAGTGGGGTTTGAGGATGATGGGGCTTGTTAGAAAGTACTAATCCGGGGAGTCAGTGGCTCACCCTGGTGATCCTAGCTACTCAGGAAGCTGAGATTCTGAGAATCACAGTGTGAAGTCAGCCTGGGTGAGAAAGTCCATGAAATGAAGCTCTTACCTCCAACTGAAAAGCTAAAAGTGGAGCTAGGACAAAAGTAGAAGAATGCCAGTCCTGAGGGGGGGGGGGGGGAGACAGCTCAGCTTGGTGGCTCACACCTATAATCCTAGCTACTCAGGACGATCTTGGTTCAAAAACCAATCCAGGCACTAAAGACTGAGAGACTCTTATCAATCACTAGAAAAGGGGAAGTGGGGCTGAGGCTCAAGTGCTAGGGCAGTAGCCTTGAACTGAAGAGCTCAGGGCCAGGCCCAGGCCCAGGGGAAGGATGGTAGCCTTGAACTGAGTAGCTCAGGGACAGCACCCAGGCCCCATGACCAAAACAACAAACAAATAAACAAACCTAAAGGGCAGTGTTCAAAGTCCTGAGTTTAAGCCCTTAGTACTGGCCCACACCCACCCCCCCACACACACACTTCAAATCCCTGAGTTTGTCCCCTAGAAATGTTGTTTTAGTATATCTGAAGTAGAGTCTCAGTGCAAATTATACCTTTGCTCTGCAATAGAATTATTCATGTAATACTCTGGTTCGGCCATGGATTGGCTAAGACTTCAATTCCCATACATATTCACTAGTAGAGTAGGGCCAGCCACAGGTAAATTGTACATGCAATATCTTGGACATGCCACACTAAAAAATGGATTGGTTGGAAGCAGTGCTCAAGTTGTAGAAAGCATGCTTAGCAAGTGTAAGGTGCTGAGTTCAATCCCCATTACTGAGAAAATGTAACTTTCCTTATTGTGTGACAACTAAGATCTTCATGTACAGTGCTTATTGCCATAAATGGCACATGGTAAGTGCCCAATAAAGGAGCTATTAGGATTTGTGACTTTTTGTTTAAATTTCAGTGTCTGCTAGAGCATTAAGTTATAAGCTATCAAATTAGATGTGCATTGGTATCTCAGAAATGCCTCGGTTAACAGTTAATGTGGGTTCAGACTGACTGGCAGCTGGCTGGTATGATGAGGTAGGGAGAAGTTGAAAAACTCTTGGGCTCCAAAGATAGGATTAGTCACACTCATTTCTCAGTCAGCTCTTGTCATTTCCTTAAGGGGCAAATGAATATTATTTAAGGAAAAAACAACAAATAAAGGTATGCTTCTCCAAGAAATCAGTAGGGGGAGCATGTGCATTTTGGGACTGAATTGGAAAAGCACACTACATCTCCCCTGATAGCAGACTTCAGGCTTCTCCCATTCTGAGAACAAAGGAGGTCTTTAGGAAGCCCAGGGAAAACACACCAAGCGGGAATCTGTGCAAGACCTCCAAAATGTCAAGAAAACCAGCCTATATAGGAACAACCCACAGAATGATGTGAGAAAGGAGAAACCAAATATAGATGTGAGTACATTCTATATAGAAGAAAAACAGAGACACTGCAAGTCACCACACACAAAAAGTGACAAACCCAGAGAAAAACATTTTCTATTCCATAATTCTAGATGTCCTGACAATCATTAAAACAATCACTAATAAATAAAAAGATGGCAAAGGGCAAGGGATGTAGCTCCGTGTTAGAGCACTTGTCTAGCATGTAAGGACGTAGGTTCCATCCCAAACATTACAAATTATCATTATTAGTAGTAATAAAGCCAAGCATGGGGGCTGGGAGTTTGGCCTAGTGGTAGAGTGCTTGCCTAGCATGCACAAAGACCAGGGTTTGATTCCTCGGTACCATATACATAGAAAAAAGCCAGAAGTGGTACAGTGGCTCAAGTGGTAGATCTCTAGCCTTGAGAAAGTCCAAGGACAGTGCTCAGACCCTGAGTGCAAGCCCCAGGACTGACAATAAATAAATAAAATATAGCCAAGCATGGTGGTGTATGCCTGTAATCCCAGGAAAAGGAAGCTAGGGCAGTAGGATTCTGAATAAAAGGTCAGCTTTACCTAAATAGGATGGGTAAAGCCCCCCAAACTCCACCAAGCTTGGGGAAGTAGCTCAGGTATAAAGCACTTGCATAGCATGTGCAAAATAATTGGTTTGTTCCTCAGCACTGCTCATATTATTATTTGAAATAATAGTAAATAAAAGAGCCCCAATGCTGCTGGCTCATGCCTATAATCCTAGCAACATTGGAAGCTGAAATCTCAATATCACAGTTTGAAGCCAGGCTAC
Source organism: Megascapheus bottae (assembly GCF_031878675.1). Classification (NCBI taxonomy): domain Eukaryota; kingdom Metazoa; phylum Chordata; class Mammalia; order Rodentia; family Geomyidae; genus Megascapheus; species Megascapheus bottae. Next base: position 11,953,511 of record NC_143522.1, read on the forward strand.
ACAGACAAATCAGATTCTTATCTCCAACTAACTAGTAAAAGGCGAGACTAGTGGCTCAAGTGATAAGAGTACCCCGCAGAAAAAAGCCCTGAGTTCAAATGCCCATACTGGAAAACAAAAAGCTAATAGACAATTTTTTCTTTTTCTTTTTTGCCAGTCTTGGGGCTTGAATTCAGGGCCTAGGCACTGTCCTTTGGGCTTTTCTCAAGGCTAGTGCTCTACTGCTTGAGCCACAGAACCACTTCTGGTTTTTTCTGTGTATGTGGTACCAACGAATGGAATGCAGGGCTTCATGTATGCTGCGTAAGCACTCTGCCACTAGGCCACATTCCCTGTTCCCAGACAATTTACATTAAAAAACGCCAATCAAAAAGAAGAAGATAGCCAGGTATGGTGGCTCATGCCTGTAATCCTAGCTACTCAGGAGGCTGAGATCTGAGGGTTGTGGTTCAAAGTCGGCCAGGCTCTAAACACTGGGAGACTCTTATCTCCAATTAAGCATTAGAAAAAACTGAAAGTGGCACTGTGGCTCAAGGGGTAGGGTGGTAGCCTTGAGCAGAAGAGATCAGGGACAGAGCCCAGGCCCAGAGTTCAAGCCCCACAACCAACAAAAAGAGAGGGGTGTGGGGAAGATGTCCTGAGTTCAAGTCTCAGTACCAGCAAAAAAAAAAAAAAGTAAATATATTTCAAAAGATTAGCCTTTTTAACAACAAGGAAATACAAATGAAAACAACAAGGGGGTAGGGTGGGAGAATCAGCCTTATAATTATTTTGTGGACTATTTCTGGGTCAGCCATTGAGAGCTTTCTAAACATTAACTTAGAATTGAATCAGCAGGAAACCTTTAGGAAATAGGAACAAACATTAGCCACATTTTGCCTAGAGAAAAGTATGACTCCAAAGGGCTTTGATTTGCTTGGGGTTCAATTAGCTGGGAAGTAGGGGCAGGAAATATGGATCCAGACTCAAGTGGCCTCTCCCAAGTCCAAGCAGTGTCTAGTGCTTGAACCAGGTGCCTTTGGGAAGATTCTGGAAACTGTGCATCCCAAACAGCCAAAAGAGGCACTGAAAGGGTAAAACAACCTGTCAAAACTCTGAAAATCCACCAGCCCCGTGGGTAGGCAGAGGAAGCAGTTTTAAGGGGAAAAAATATGTACATATGAAATTTAGGGCCAGGGAGGAGAGGCTTGGAATGACAATTGAGTTGGAGGGAGCATTTTGTGGTCACCTCCTAAACTGCATGGACTCTGGCTGGTCAGAAGGTTCACAGTCTTGAAAGCTAGAAGCTCTGGAATCTGTTTGTCTGGTCCACAGCCTGCTGAGTTGCCATTCTCATTTCTAAACCTTCCAAGCCAGAGTCACAACTCCCTCCCCCATTGTCACACCTGCTGGCAGCAGGGGCTCCAATGAATGGACAATTTCCAAGAATTCTGGTCCCTTCCCCCACCTTTTACATAGCCAAGCCCAGGGACAAAAGGCGCCTGGGGTCTGGAGCTTCTTCCTCCCATTCCTGCCAGCTCCGGAGAGTGCCAGACAACTGGAGCCAGGCTCTACCACACCATTTACATTTTTAACAGCTGCCTCACTCCACTCCCCTCTCCACACCCATGGCCAAGGCCACATGTCCACTGGGCCCCAGGACCCTCATAGTCCTCTGGAGGCTGAAGGTAGTTGCAGTGGAATGCAGTCTTGCAGGCAGGGGTATGGAAATGGGGGGGGGGGGGGTCATATTCTACACTCCAGGGCTGAGGATACAGATCCTTTGTCCAGGGCAGCACACCCCAGCAGCTGAAAGCTGGCTGCTGATTTCTGCCTCACATGGAGGCTGCCCTATGAGATGCAGATGTTCCTTTTGTTTGCTGCATGGTTCCTTTAGCCATTGATGAATACAGCCTATTCGTTGAGCTCCTATGATGTGCCAGAGACAGTGGCAAGTGCCACCAAGTCTGTTCTTTTCTTGGATCCTCACAAGCTGAAGTAAGTAGGAAGTAAGCTTTCTTTTTTTTCTTTTTTTCTTTCTTTTTTTTTTTTTTTTGTTTTTTAAGAAAAGGGCTTTGCAAGAGACCCTGGGGTCTCCTCAAGGGCAAATGGTAGCAAATACCCACAAGTCTGGGGCAATCCTTTCCTCTTCACATTCCCAGCAATAGCATGATACTCTGGTTTCTCTTCAGATCCTATAAACCTTTCACCTTTTACCAAATGATGGCATTGTTCTGCCCTTTGCTGATCCTCAGGGCAGGCCCTACCTGAAGCTGGGCTCCCCTGGCCATCAGAGGCAGCCTCCTGCCAAAGTCCATATTTTGTTGTCAATATTAGTGGGCTGGGATGATTGTCAGACCATCTGAGGCTGGTTCATTTTCACGGCAGCTTTCCACTGTTCTGAGAAGCATGGGGACCAGCACGTCAACAGGCAAACTGCAGGGGAAGCAGCTGTACCCAAAGCAGTAGTTTTCACCTTTATATATTAACATGTTGAATTTCTTTCTTTTTTGATCCTAGGGCTTGAATTCAGGGCAAGAGACTCAGGCCTGTCCTTGAGGCTCTTTTGCTCAAGGCTAGCACTCTACCACTTCATACACAATACCACTTCTAGCCTTTTCTATTTATGTGGTACTAAGAAATCGAACCTAGGGCTTCATGCATGCCAGGCAAGCACTGTACCACTAAGCCACCCCCCTTTTTAAACTGTTACTATAAAGGTGATATACTAAAAGGTTCTAGTTACATATGGACAATATCACCTCTGCCCTCAGTCCCTCCCAGTTGTCCCTGAACTTTTATATTTATTTATTTATTTTGCTAGTCCTGGGGTTCGAACTCAGGGCCTGAGCACCGTCCTTGAACTTTTTTCTCAAGGCTAGAGCTCTACCACTTGAGCCACAGTACCGCTTCCAGCTTTTTTCTATGTATGTGATGCCGAGGAATTGAACCCAGGCCTTCGTGCATGCTAGGCAAGCACTGTACCACTAGGCCAAACTCCCAGCCCCAAACTTTTCTATTTATACTCAAGCCTAGCACTTTACCACTTGTGCCACAGCTCCACTTCTGTTTTTTTGGGGGGGGGGTAGTTTATTGAAGATAAGAGTCTTACTGACTTTCCTGCCTAGATTGGCTTTAAACCCTAACTCTCAGATCTCACCCTCCAAAGTAGCTAGATTACAGGCATGAAGCCACCAACACAGGACTCTATTTTCTTTTATTTTTATTTTTTAGTAGTACTGAGGTTCGAACTCAGAGCTTCACAGTTGCTTGGTAGGTGTGCCCTATCATTCAAGCCATGCACCCTGTCCTTAGACATGAAATTGTAACAGACATTCCCTGTCCTGCTCTTTAGGAAGAGAAACGTCTGGGGTGGCTTTGAATGGTGACTGGATTTAGGCAAACGTGAAGTTAGAGAAGAGTGGCCCTGCTGATGTCCAATTCTGAGCATACCTGCGGTGTTCTAGACATATCCTGCTTGACTGCAGGAGATTAATCATCCAGGGCAAAGAGATGGAAAGCTCACTGAGCCTCCTTCCTCACAGGAGATGGTAAAGAAAGTACCAGGGACCGTGTGTGACTTGGATTCAATAACCAACCCAGAGCTTTGTCCTCTCTAGGGATGCATGTGCACCTACTGGGTGCTACACACAGGCCATGCGCATTAGCTTGTATGTCCTGATGAACCATTGAGGCAGATGACAACCCCATTTTATACCCAAGAAGATCTTGGGTGGCTTTCCTGGGTTAGTATCTTAAAAGCAACCTGGGATGGCACATTCTGGTAATCCTGGCACTTGGGAAGCTAAAGCTGGAGGAGGATTGTGAGTTTGGGCTATCCTGGGCTATGCACATAGTGTGAGTGACCCTGGCTCAACCCTCCCTTGACTCTAAAAAGCCAGTTCTGTCCAACTCCATGTTCTGTATTCAGCTGGCTGACTGTCAGTCCTCAGGCGGGGAGTTGATGGTATCTAGGCCCTTGTTTTCCCTCTCCAAAGACTGGAGCAGAGCACTGAGCTCAAGTTATTTACCAAAGAAATAAATATTCCATATCTTTAAGCAAAATGTCTCTAAAGGAAAAAAAAAAAAAGCCCACAAATTCAGATACTTCAAATTCTTATCACAGACCTAGGGCTACCTGTCTTAAGATACACGAAATGGTCAAAATCAATTTTTTTTTTTAAAGAAAAGAGCCATGTAAGATATGCCTATAATCCCAGCACTCAGGAAACGGAGGCAAGAGACTGTCATATACACACACAAAAAGCCTAACCAAACAGCAAATAGCAAAGCAGGTGCCTTTTTTTTTTTTTTTTTTGCCAGTCTTGGGGCTTGAACTTAGGGCCTGGGCATTGTCCTTGAGCTTTCTCAAGGTTGGCACTCTATCACTTGGGCTATGGCATCACTTCTGGCTTTTTCTGTGTATATGATACCAAGGAATCAAACCTAGGTCTTTGTGCATGCTAGGCAAGCATTCTATCACTAGGCCAAACTCCTTATGAGGCTCTTATCTCCAATGAACTACTCAGAGAAAGTCCAGTGTGGTACTGTCGTTCAAGCAGTGGAATGCTAGCCTACTGTTTGAGTAAAAGAAGCTCAGGGATAAAGCGGGGGCGGGAAGCAAGGAAAAATGTAACTCTCTCAGCTTATTTACTTGTTTTACTTTTTTTTTTTTTTTTTTGTGGGTCATGGAGTTTGAACTCGGCCTGGGCACTGTTCCTAAGCTCTTCATCTCAAGGCTACCACCCTACACCTAGCCATGGATGTTGTCCCTGAGCTCTTCATCTCAAGGCTACCTCCCTATCCTTGAGCCAAGCCCCACTTCCCATTTTCTAGAGATTAATTGCAGATAAGAGTCTCAAGTCCTTTTGTGCCCGGCTGCCTTTGAACCTTGATTTTCAGATCTCAGCCTCATGAATAGCTAGGATTATAGGCGTGAGCCACAGCTTGTTTTACATTTTTTTTTGGAATAATACCTCAAAGACAATACTGACTGCCACTGAGAGAGAACCTGTAGCCAGAGAAACAGGGCTGACCTTTGAAATCTAAATCCTTTTGTACATTTTTGAGCCAAACTAAAGATAGTTTGAATATTACTACATATATTTTATATGTATATGATATATACAACTTCTATAGTATGTATATCATTTATCCAACAATGGCCTTAAAAATGCTTAACATTCAATGAAAATATCCATAGAAAAACAAGAGAAATATTAATGTGCATATCATCTAAACAGATGGAAATACACAGAAACAAAACTGACTGGGATGGATGGCAGGGGGAGATCTTGGGGGGAGGAATTTGAGTTGGATGTGTGTGTGTGCATACATGCGTGCACGTGCACGCACGTGCGTGTATGTATTTGCTGGTACTCATGTTTGAACTCAGAATCTGCATGCTATCTCTCTGAGCTTTTTGTTATTTTTTTAATTGTAATTAAGATGTTGAACAGAGGGGTTACTGTTTCATAAATCAGATAATGAGTCCATTTCCTTTTGGACAATGTTACCTTTGCTTGCCCCTAGTTTCCCTCTCCCATCCCTGCCGACTAGTTGCATAGTTTATTTTCTATCCCTGAGCTTTTTTGCTCAAGGCTAGTGCTCATGGCTCCACTTCTAAATTTTTGATGATAAATTGGGACTAAGAGTCTTACAGACACAGACTGGGAGTTTGGCCTAGCATACATGAAGACCTGGGTTCGATTCCTTGGTACCACATACATAGAAAAGTTGGAAGTGGTGCTGTGCCTCAAGTGGGAGAGCGCTAGCCTCAGGCTCTGAGTTCAAGCTCCAGGACTGGCAAAAAAAAAAAAGTCTTACAGCAGTCTTCCTTGCCCATTCTGACTTCCAAACACGATGCTCAGATCTCAGTCTCCTGAGAATTACAGGCATTAGCCCTTGCCCCTCTGAGGATCTTTAAAGATATTTTTTAGGTGTAACATTATTCAGCTTTTTAATTGTTTTTCTTCTTTTCTTGTTTTAAAAAACTTTACCATTTGATTTTTTTAACAAAGAAAATGCTGAAACGTGTAATTTTATGTAGAAAAAAATTCTTCCACTATATTAGAACAAAATACACCCAAGATGTTCACAATAGCTGTCTTTATATGAGATTGTAGGTAAGTTGTTCTTCCTTCTACTTTTCTCTCGAAAAGTTCCCAATTATTCTATAAATAACACTTAGTAATGGAAGAGCTAAAAACTCTTTTTATATTAAAAAACTTAAAGATTCCATTAGTCTTTTAAACAATTTTCAATTATCTTCATTGCTTTTTAAGATGATAGCAAAAATGTAGGCTCTTTATAAAATGTCAAACTGAAAGATATTTGGAATGAAAAAGCTCCCATAATTCTATCTACTATGAGATAACCACTATCCTCTGAAACTTCAAACAAACAATAATACTTCGTGCTTGTATTCAGAATGTTAGAAATCATTCTAAATGACAAGAGGCTGTATCCAGAATCTTTTAAGTTGACCAGCCCACAAAAGTACCCAATGACTGAGGGAGGGGAGGGGGATGTTCTCCCCCCCCACCTGTGTCAGGGGTAATAACTTGCCCTAAGGCAAGGCCCGCATTCAAATCCAAGTTCAGCCCCAATACCTCAGGCTACTGTGTGCGGCCTCAGGCTACTGTGTGAGTGGCTGGGGTAGGCTGGGATCGGGACTGGACTGGGGCTCTCTCAAGCAGCCCCCACTGCCAGGGCTCCAGGAAATGGGTGTTTGAGAAGGGATCTCTGAGTTTGGTGATAAGTATAGAGCTCCTGAGAGAATGTGGTAAGGCTCTGGGTCATAGTGGATTGTGGGCTGCACGTTTCAGGGAGAGGCGAGGTAATAAGGAGGAGAGTTGGGTGGAACTGGAAGCTCAGGAGTGAATCAACTGGAGATAGCACTCCAAAGGGTTAAAGCCCCACAGGGAAACGCCCTCCCCTTCTCCCCCCCCAGCTGCTCCCAGGGGCTGTGCCTCACCTCCCCCACGCCTGGGACTGGACAGGCAGCAATCTGGGATTAGTTTCTTTGGAGATTGATTATTTGAAGCCCCTCGACTGCAGGTGAGCTGCAGGAAGGCACTGAAGCCTCCTTGCCAGCCCTTCCCCATCTCTTCCTTTCTTGGGGCTCAGAGTTTGAACCCTGAAATTGAGCCCTGACACTCAACTCTGGCTCAGGCAATACTTTGGAAATGGGAGGTGTTCAGCTCTAACCCTGCGGGGGGGGGGGGGGGGAGGGAGAAGATGCTCAAAGAATAGTGGGGATCTGGTTTTTGAGAAAGTAGAGAACTTTCTGGAAGTTTCCACTGAGCTGTTTTTCAGCTTGCCTGGCTTCAGGGCCAGAATGAGGGGAGCAGACTCAAAGATGCATTTTAGGGATTCAGAAAGCCCTCCCTCCAATATTCCTCTAATTTCTAGGCTCCAGCTTTATGCTCTTGCTCTCCTTCCTCCAAGCCAGGCCACAGACTTTTCCTTGAAGTCTATCTACAACCTTCTCCTCACAGTGCCTCCCCTCCCCCCCTCCGAACTCCAAATTCTTTGGAAATCTTTTGATTTTTCTTCTTAAGTTTTCCCAGGGAAGCTTGAGGTCTGTTTCAGAGCTGGGTCTGAGCACTTTAACACCCCCAGCTGGAGGACAGTGGATAAGACAATAGCTGCTATCACTTTACCATTGGAAGTGACCCCCGAATTTGCACTTCTTTCATCTTGGGACCAGAGCCCTGGAGGGTGGGCGATTTCCTGGGGGGGGGGGAGTGGCCTAAATTGCTTCCCTAGCAGCCAGTTGGCTGTTGAGACCATCCATGTTCTATGGTCCACTACAGATATGAGACTGGTCGGGACTCAGAGTGGAGTTCAGCTGGGGCTGCTTTCCGGGAAGACCTTTCCTTGCAGAGAGGCTTAAATGTCCCAGGTTGGAAGGTGGAGAGAAAAGTGGACACCCCCCAGGGCTCTGGGCCAGGTCAGTAAACTAGGAGGGGTCGGCACTGCATTCAGCTTGGAGACCTCAGGGGAATGAAGGGTAGCCTCAGGACACCAGAGTCTGGGTCAAGGTGTGACCGGTGAAGATGCTGTGTGTGTATACTGTGTGTGGACCGGGAAGGAAGGAAGGCATTGTTTCAGGAACTCTTTCTCCCCACCCCCACTGGCCTGCCTTGCTCCCCTCCCCATCCCCAACACAATGGTCTGGCCTGGGCCCCTCCCCAGACTGCGGGAGCTTCGTAAGTTAAGGTATGGGTGCTTGATCTCCGATGGCCCTGGAAGGCTCTCTACCCTGTCACCCAGGGCCTCCTAGAAGTCCGAGAGGTGACTGGTAGCTTGTATCCTTCCTCTTACCGACTTGGTCTTCCCTCCTTTCCAGACACGTGGTCCAGTACGGCATCTGAACTTGGGAACTCTGAGGTTTGGCCTCCCAGCAACCCAGGTGCACCATTACATTCGGTGGTAGGAGTTTCCTTGTGAAGTTGCATGTACAAATTCTTCCAGTGAGCCCTGATGGCTGCCCAAACTCCCTGAGTCTCTAGACCACAGGGGGCTGAGCCAAGATGGCTGGCAGTTGTTGGCAGGGTGTAAACTAGGGAGTGGAGCCTGGCTGCAGCGAGAAGCCAATTCAGGGGAGAACTGAGGTCCCAGAGACCTGTGTAGCCTTCATGTTTGGGGGTTTCATTGGCTCCAGAATTCACAAAGGTCCACTTTGAGAGGGACAGGGAGAAAAGGAAGGACCCAGGAAAGTTGAGCGTTCCTGGTGAGCTAGACCTGACACAGCTGGTGGGAAAGAAATTTGTTCTAGAGGCAATCTTGTCTTCTCCTTCTTGTGCTACTCGGAGGCATAGTTTACCTCTCCTAAAATGTAGGGACAGAGGCCGGAATTGGCCTCCTGTAATAAGGGATCATCTGCTTACAATAAAGGAGACTGGAAGCTGGGAAAACAGGCCTGCTTGAAGCTGATTCTCCAAGGAGTTTGTTAGTGATTTGCTCTGTCCATTCTTTCCTCCTTGGGTTGAGTCCTTATTTAGGTGCTAAGATGGTGCCTGGCTACTCTATCTTTCCTTCTTCCTCTTCTAACTTCAAGCCAGGGAAGTGGGAGAGTGGGAGAGGGGTGTCAGGAAGGCCAGCTGGGCAAAGTCCTCAGATTCCTTCTCGCTTTCTGCCTCTCATTCTCTCAATGCACCTGACAATGCTTTTGTCTGCTTTGCATTGCACTCTTAGGCAAAGAGCCATCGCCAAAGACATAGTTGCACCTGAACCCCATCACCAGTTACCTACTTAAGACTGATCGGCTGCCTCGTGCAAACTCCTGCCCTCTCCACACTGCTGTCCTTCATTCAGTCCAATCCTGTTTTGCATGGCTGAGGGAGTAGAGGAGTTGTAGAATCTCTCCAGCTCTCCAGGGAACTGTTGGTTTTTTTTCTTCTTTGTGTTTGTGAATTTTAAGACAGTCTCCCGGTGTGTCCCCGGCCTGACCCAAGGTCTTTTTACCTCAGTCTCTGAGTGCTGGGATTACAGGTATGTACCATCCGGTTCCATTCTTAGCAAGCATTTGTTTCCCCTTAGGTGGGGTTTGACTCAGGGTCTCAAAGGCCAAGTGCTGTTTACTTTGAGCCACCTTTCTAGGCCACTTTGCAAGCTTTTGAGGATGCCAGAAGTGGGATCCTTATAACTCCCCTGCCTCTTCGGAAAGGAGGAAGGAATGGAAGAGGGTGGTGTCAGGTACGTCAGACACCGGCCAGCATGTTGGGTGGGGCGGGGTGGAGTTTGTGAGAGAAGTGTGGTATATTTGGATGTATGTGTTGGAAGTTTATGGACACTGCTGCATGAATTCAGGCAAGTCAACTTTTTTCCATTCTGGATCTCAATTTCTTTATAAAGTAACTAGGTTCAGGGCTGAGAGTTTGGCCTGGTAGTAGAGTGCTTGCCTAGCATGCACGAAGACCCGGGTTCGATTCCTCGGTACCACATACATAGAAAACAGAAGTGGTGCTGTGGCTCAAGTGGTAGAGTTCTATCCTTGAGAAAACCCAAGGACAGTGCTCAGTCCTTGAGTTCAAGGCCCAGGACTGACAAAAAAAACCATTAAGAAGCTAGGCTCATCTCAAAGCTCCAGGATGCCTGTATCTTTTCAAATGAATCATTTAGAGAAGTTTGGGTAAGAAGAATGTCGGGGTGGGTGGAAGTATGGCCTAGTTGTAGAGTGCTTGCCTAGTGTGCATGAAGACCCAGATTTGATTCTTGGTACCACATACATAGAAAAGCTGGAAGTGGTGCTGTGGCTCAAGTGGTAGATTGTTAGCCTTGAGGAAGGCCCAAGGACAGTGCTCAGGTCCTGAGTCCAAGCCCCAGAATTGGGGAAAAAAATAAATAAAAAGACTGTGGGTTGGGGATTTTGTTCAGTGGAAGTGTACTTGCCTGGAAAGTGCAAGGCCCTGAGTTTGGTCTTCAGCTCTGGAAAAAAAAAAAGTTATCCAAAACGAAAAGAAGAATCTTGGAGCCAAACTGCTGAGGCCTTTTTTTTTTTTTTTTTAATTTTTTTAAATTGTAATGTATAGAGGGGTTACAGTTATATTCATCAGATTGTAGTTGCATTACTTCTCACAGATTGATACCCCTTTTCATGTTTTTGTCTCCATTTTCTTCCCTCCACTTCTGGGTTTTGTAACTTTGTGCTAGTTAGGTTTTCCTGAGAAAGCTGCTTAATGTCCCTTCCCTCTCGCCAGGTGTGGACTGGGAAAGGCGATGCTTAGTGGGCAGGTGGGATGGACTTGGGGCTCATATGGAGGGAACGTGTGCACAATATTACCATGAAAAGCCTGAAATCCAAAGGTTTACACCTACGAAAACCCATGGAAACTTGTTATCATGCAACAGAAAGTTAGTCTCAGGAAACAGGCTCACAGAGTGAAGCTGGAGAATTACCTTGACCATTTAACTGGTCTTTTTTTCCCTTGAGATTTTAGTTATCTTAACGTGAATGCATATATGGAGCAGTCAGTAAACGGTGACTAATTTTGTTTGCAAAGTATCTGGCAGAGCACTCATTTATATGCAGCTAAATAACGGGCACTTAAGTGACATCAACTAAAAATACAAAACAAAACAAAAAGGCAACAACAAAAAACCCTGCCATCCTCTCTTGATAGGATGATTGTCTACCAGAAGGTAAAAGCTCTTTAGTGTGTGTTTAGTTTGTCAGGGCTCAAGTGTTTACTGTGTAACTATAAAATACACAAATGATGAAGAGATTAAAAACCCAAATCCAGTTGGGCGTGGTAGTATATTTGACTAATCCCAGCACTGGAGGCTGAAGCCAGAGGAGAGCTCAAAGTCAGCCTTCTGTACTCAGACTGTCTCAGGGGAAAAAATAAAAACGGCAGAAAGGCTGCAATCTATATTAAGTACTATTATACAAAAGAAATTTGGTAGGAATCAAACATCCTTAATACATAATAAAGTGTACATCTCCACGAAGTCTACTGCTGGGAAATTTTACCCAAAGGGGATCGAGATTATCAATGCTTAAAAAGCTTTATTATCAAGTAAAATCCTGGCAGGTGTTCCTTCAGTGTTTTAAAATGCTTTTCCTGAATCTTGATTTTACAGTTGTGTACATTTGCACAGCGTCTCATTTCTAATTTGAAACTGTCCATAAAGAGAATCTGGACACTGAAATTAGGATGATTAGCTGATCTTCTAAATGTGGCCAGTCACTAATTGGCTGAAGTAAAGGGAGGCACTGTACCCTACCCTGGATGGAAATTTAAACAGGGGAATACAAATTACAGATCCTAAGGAGCATGTGATTTCAGCTACGGGGCATCCTGTTGGCTCACAGGACCTTGGACAAAGTAGGCTGTCTAGAATTCTCTTAGTTTCCCTATCATTTTGTAAATAGGGGATAAAGGTAATAGCCACCTTAAATTCCTGCTGTCTGGTTTAGAAGCTTACATGTTGGGTAGCAATGTCTACCCTGGGGATAGATATAGCTTTTGTTTCTGGTCTCAGGACCCTTGTGAGCTTTTATTAATTTACCTATTGTACTACTAAGGATCACTTTTAAGATGTGAGCAACCTTTTGTTTATAACTATCTTTTGTTTCTATCACTGTAAATTGCAGTCAAATTTTAAACGGAGCCATAGTGGTGGTTCAGGTTTGTATCCTAGCTAGTCAGGAGGCTAAGATTTGAGGATCATGGTTCAAAGCCAGCCCAGACTGGGAAGTCTATGAGACGCTTATCTTCAATAAACTACTCAGAGAAAACTGGAAGTGGCTCAAGTTGTAGATTGCTAGCCTTGAGCACAAGCTCAGGAAGAGTACTCAGGTCCTGAGTTCAAAACCTAGGATCAGCACAAGGAAAAGAAAAAAAAATTATATGGAGAAACTAAGGAGCAATGGCTTACATGCTTGAAACCTTGAGTTTTGCCCTGAGCATTGCAAAAGTGAAATAAAACAGTAACAATCATTGCCTTAAAAAAACAGAACAAAACAGAATGAAACAAAAACAATGAAAAAAATATAAGAATTTTTTTTATTTTCCCCAATTCTGTAAATACCTAATTTCACAGAACAGACAAGCTTGTAGGTTGTCTTCTGTTTTTTTTTTTGCCAGTCCTGGGCTTGAGCTCAGGGCCTGAGCACTGTCCTTGGACTTTCTCAAGGCTAGAGCTCTTCCACTTGAGCCTCAGCACCACTTTCGGCTTTTTTCTATGTATGTGGTACCGAGGAATTGAACCCGGGTCTTCGTGCATGCTAAGCAAGCACTCCACCACTAGGCCAAACTCCCCGCCCTGTCTTCTGTTTTGATGCTTGCTAAGATATGATCTCTGTGTGTAGCCCCAGGTTGACCTTGAACTTAATCTTCTTCTGCCTCCCTAGTGCTGGGAGTACAAGCATGTATACCCAACTTTTTCTTTTGTGCAGGTACTGGGGCTTGAACACAGGCCTGGGGCATTGTCTGTTGGCTTTTATTGCTCCAGGCTGGTGCTTTTTGGGTGATTAATTAGAGATAAGAATCTGATAGACTTTCCTGTTTGAACTGGGTTCAAACCATGATTCTCAAATCTCAGCCTTCTGAGGAACTAGGATTACAAGTGTGAGTCCCTGGTGCTCACACTTTTAAACTACGAATGGATTTTTTTTACAATGTGAATAGCCAGATACTGTCACCTGTTATTTGAGAAGCTCAGCTCATTGAGTGATACAGCCAGTGAATCGATGGAAATGTTGAGGCACCATGTTCATTAATATATCATCGGTCTTACCAGGAATCTGTCACCACTGGGGAGCTAGCAAGCTTACTGTAATGGAATTAACATTTTCTGAAAACTTATTTTTGAGATGGGGTCTAACTGTTCCTACGTTGTGAACTCTTGAGCTTTAAGCAACCTTTCCACTTTAGCTTCCCGAATGTCTGCATGTAAATGTACCTAAATTTTCCAATTCCTAATTTTAAGTGAAACTTCCAAAGTTTTCATGGGCAGCAAATAGTTATCTTCCTTGGAGTGACAGCCTCACTTCATTCACTTTTGCTAAAGTGAAGACAGAATTCCAATGCTAAAAGCAGCTAATTCATCACACATGCAAACAATGGTCCAACTGAGACATTCATCCTGCTCAGTATGCAGCCAGTGGCTCTTGAGTGCTCTCCCGATACTGAGAAGACACTTACTTAATGGATAATCTTCACTGTTCTAAAACTTTTTCTCTCTCTCCCCTCTTACCCTTTCCCTGTGCTTCTCCCTCCTCCCCCCTCCTTTGCTTATGAGATTTGTTATGCAGAAAACTGCCAACTTGAGCCTCAACCCCTGGCCGTTTGTATGCTTTCTAATTTTTCTTGAGTGATTGTGTGGGGCTATCCCCAGACCACAATGCCCTTATATACAGTCTCCCAAGTAGCTGGAGCTGGGACCAGGTCGCCATAACCTTTTACCCCCTTCCTTAGGCTGGCCTCCCACTGTGATCCATCTGCTCTCCTTGTAGCTGGGATTATAGAAATGAACCACTGCATCCAGTGTTAAGAACATTTTGTTGTTGTTGTTGTATGCGGGGGGAGGGGGGGTGGGGGGGGTCAGAGGAGGGGAGTGGAGAGAGTCTGGTCCTGGGGCTTGAACTTAGGGTCTTGGCACTGTCCCTTAGCTTTTTTGTTCAAGTCTGGTACTCTACCACTTGGACCATAGCTCACTTCTGGCTTTTTGCTGGTTAAGTAAAGATAAGAGTCTCATGGATTTTCCTTTCTGGGCTGGCTTTGAACTGTGATCCTCAGATGTCAGCTTTCCCTGAATAGCTAGGATTACAGGCATGAACCACCCTTGTCCAACTAGGTTCAGTAAATAAGTGTGTGTGTGTCTATCTATGTCTATGTATCTTTTTTTTTGCCAGTTGTGAGGCTTGAATTCAGGGCCTGAGCACTGTCCTTGGACATTTCTCAAGGCTAGAGCTTTACTACTTGAGCCACAGCACCACTTCCAGCTTTTTTTCTATGTATATGGTACCAAGGAATTGAATCCTGGTCTTTGTGCATGCTAGGCAAGCACTCTACCACTAGGCCAAACTCCCGGCCCTGTATCTTTTATCTGTTACTTTCATTATTTCTCTTATGCCTATAATGACCTCTCTAAGATAGGTTATTTATGATCATTCTCATTTTACATTAAAGGAAGTGGAGCAAAAGTTGCTTGTCTAAGGTGGCCAAGCTAACATCAGAACCAAGATTCAAAGCCAAGTTCCAGAGATGAAGCCATCCTCTTCTTAACAACCTTGAACACCTAAACAAACCCAAGGAAGCAGTTAGCTAGCTATTACTTGCAATGGAGAAAGTGTAGGAGTAGACGAGGCACCGTTGGTGTGTGTGTGTGAGTGTGTGAAGTGGATACTTTATTCTGACCTCTGCACTTTTCCCTTTCAGGATGACTTCTCGAGATGAGCTGATACAGCAGGTGCTACAGGAGCTGCAGGAAGCAGTGGACTCCCAGGGCCTGGAGGGTCTTGTGACTGCTGCACTGGAGGCCAAACAAGTCTTGTCTTCCTTCACCCTTCCCAGTGGCCGGAAGGATGGCCCGGGGCTCCATCTGCTGGAGGTAGACTCTGTGGCTCTGAGCCTGTACCCACAAGATGCCCCCCGGAACATGCTGCCCCTGATGTGCAAGGGTGGGGGCAGCATGCTGTTTGAGGCAGCCAGCATGCTCGTGTGGGGAGACACGGGCTTCAGCCTGGAGCTGCGGGCGCGCACGGTGGTGGAGATGCTGGTCCACAGGCAGTATTACCTGCAGGGCATGATTGACTCCAAAGTGATGCTACAGGCCGTGCGCTACTCCCTGTGCTCGGAGGAGTCACCCGAGATGACCAGCTTGTCTTCTGCCACCCTGGAGGCCATCTTTGATGCAGACGTCAAGGCCACCTGCTTCCCTGGCAGTTTCTCTAACGTGTGGCACTTGTACGCCCTGGCCTCTGTCCTTCAACGCAATGTCTACTCTATCTACCCGATGCGCAACCTCAAAATCCGACCTTATTTTAACCGGGTCATCCGACCACGCCGCTGTGGCCACATGCCAGCCACGCTGCACATCATGTGGGCTGGCCAGCCCCTCACCAACCACCTCTTCCGCCATCAGTACTTTGTCCCCGTAGTGGGACTGGAGGAGGTGGAGGTAGACGGGGCTCCCCACCCTGCTCCGGGGCTCCCACCCCTGACCCCACTGCCACCACCAGCCAAGACCCTGGAACTGCTCACCTGTCAGCCTGGCCTCAGCTACTCTCACCTGGAGGAGCATCACCATGTCACCAAGAGCACCTTCTACCGCTGGCGCCGGCAGTCGCAGGAGCACCGGCAGAAGGTGGCCACCGGCTTTTCTGCCAAGCACTTCCTACAGGACAGTTTCCATCGCGGCGGGGGCCTCGTGCCTCTGCAGCAGTTCCTCCAGATCTTCCCAGAAGTCTCCCGCTCGACCTACGATACCTGGAAACACGAGCTGCTGGGCTCCACTGCCGAGCCTGCCCCAGACCCTGCCCCGAGGGAGGGGACAGCCACGGAGAAGGTGCCCACCATGGAGAAGGTGCCAGGGGAAAAAGCTGCCAAGAGGCCAGGCTGCTCCCCACTCACGGGGTCCGGCCTAGGAATGGTCTTAATGCAGCAAGCCAAGTCCTACCTGGAGCGCTGCATTGCCCTGAACACAATGGTGCCCTACCGCTGCTTCAAAAGCAGGTTCCCTGGCATCTCCAGGTCCACCTACTACAATTGGCGGCGGAAGGCCCTCCGGAAGAACCCCGGTTTCAAGCCAGCCCCGCTTGTTGAAGTCCCTTCGGCTCCCCAACCAGTGTCTGTGCGGGAAGAGACTCTTCCCCCTTGGAAGGGCGAGGGGGCAGAACGGGTGGAAAAGGCCATAAGTAAGGGGCCCCCAGCTCCCCGACAGCTCTTGTCCCCCTGGAGGGCCCTTTCGCGTTGGCAGAAACGCCTGCGGGTGGCCGCCCGCAAGCAGGTGCTGAGTGGGTATCTGCCCTTCTGTCGCTTCCGTCTCCGTTACCCTCATCTGTCACCCTCTACCTTTTGGGTCTGGAGGAGTCTTGCCCGGGGCTGGCCCAGAGGCCTGTCCAAACCCCATGTGCCAGCTCCATGTGTGGGCACTGGGGGGCAAGAGGCTGTCAGGGATGTGACAGCTGTGAAGACCCTGCCTGGAGGAAGCCCGACAGTCGGGGCATCCTTAGAGAAGGATCCAGAGGAAAGCCATGGAGAGGGGGCCATGGCCTGGGTGGAGCCCCATAGCAAGTCCTTGTCTAGCCAACCTGTGGTGGCAGCAGTGGGTGTCAAGGATAGCCAGTTGCTGGTGGTGGACGTCCCCACCACGACATTCAAGGCCCAGGCTAAGCTGTTCCTGCAGAAACGTTTCCAGTCCAAGAGCTTCCCCTCCTACAAGGAGTTCAGTGCCCTCTTCCCCCTCACTGCCCGCTCCACCTACTACATGTGGAAGCGGGCTCTTTATGAAGGCCTCACCCTTGTGGATGGGTGATGGTGGAGGAACTGAGGGGGCTGAAAGGAAGAGGAAACTAATTTGGGAAGGGTCAGGGACTTGACTCGTTTCCTGGCTTGGCCACTGAGCCCTTTGGCTACAGGGACTTTGAGGGTATATTTGTGTTATTTCCTGGCTCTAGGACAGAAAAGAGCCAGAAAGTCAGTCACCTGCTCTGTTGTCTTTGATTTCTAGCTGGTTGTTGTTGTTGGTGGTGTGTGTGTGTGTATGTGTATATGTGTATATGTGTGTGTATGTGTGCGTTTGGTTGTGGGCTTGAACTCTGGGTCTGGGCACTGTCTCTGAGCTGTTGAGCTCAAGACTACCCCTTACCCCTTGAGCCACAGTGCCACTTCCCATTTTCTGGTGGTTAATTGGAGATAAGAGTCTCATGGACTTTAGTGCCTGGACTGGCTTTGAACTGAGATTCTCAGGTCTCGGCCTCCTGAGTAGCTAGGATTATAGGCGTGAGCCACTACCTGACTTGGTTCTGTTTTTATAGTTGTTTTTTAGTTGCTTTGTTTTGATTCAAGTGGATTGGCTGGGCTCCCTCACCAGTGTTGGCAGCTGTATGTTTGGGTGGGAGATAGTGAAAGATGGCTAGGTAAGGCTGCTTTCTGCTTTTCCTGGGAAGAAGAATATTCTAGCATGGCCATCTGTCCCATTCTGGGGAGAATACGCCTTCAGTTACTTTGGGGAGTGGTACCCTCTACTCAGATATTTTCCAGAGGAACATTTTTTTTGGTGCCAGGCTCAGCATGAGGAGCAGAGTCTAGAAAGAATATTGATGGCTTCTAAGGGAGATTGTTGATACACACAGGATCACAGGTTCAGGCCTGGTCCCTGCCAAGAATATGGAAGGGGAGTAGAGAAAGGCTTGTTGCATTTGCTGGGGAGGTAAAGTCTGAGCTTTGAGAGGCACAAAATGGGCATGAAGAGACTGAGTTTGCATTTTCTAAGCGTAAAATTGGAAAAACATACCCCAAAGAAATAAAAGTGATACATTTCCCACCTCCTATGATGTTTGGTTTTTGTTGGCTGTGACTGTTGGTTCTAATAATCCTCTTTGGCATATGGAGATTGAGTGCCCACTTCTGTCTTGATGATGAGATGGGCTCATGACAAGGGTTTGGGGCACAGAAGGAATTACTTGGGGACTTGGATCTAGAAGTGACAGCTAAGGGCAGGCTCTTTGAAGACTCTAGGTCTCTCTGGAGGAGAGACCTAGAATACTAGTAGTGTTCAATTCAAGCTTTCACTAAGCTTTTGGAGCCAGGTATTTAATTTAGTTCTTGCTGTGTGCTTAGGCTATGCCCAGTCAGACAGACAAAGAAGCCTCAACCCATGTTAACTTGCATGCTCTGTCTATAGGAACTGAGCTCTTCCAGGGCTTGAATAAATGGGCTAAGCATTGTCCTGGAGCTTTTGTGCTAAAGGCTAGCACTCTCTGGTTTGAGTTACATCTCCACTTCCAGCTCTTTTTTTTGGTGATCAATTGGAAGTAAGAGTCTCATAGAGTTTCTTACCCAAGCTGGCTTTGAACTATGATCTCAGATCTTAGCTTCCTGTGTAGCAAGGATTGCAGGTGTGAGCACTGGTGTTTGACATGTCACTGTTTATTTTGTTTTATTTTGTTTGTTTGAACTTGGGGACTGGGTGCTGTCCCTGAACTTTTTTGCTCAAGGCCAGTACTCTACCACTTTGAGCCATAGCACTAAGTCCTGTTTTGAAGTTTTTTACTGAAGTTACGAGTCTTACTACCTTTTTTTCTAAGCTGCTTTTGAATTGTGATCCTTAGATTTCAGCTCCCTGAATAGACAGAATTACAGGCATGAGCTACCAGCACCCAGTTTCTGAGAGTCATTATTCTATTATGCTTTTTGTTCTCTAGATGGTTCATAGTCTACTTCTGATGTTTTTCTTACCTATTTGCTTATTTCCCACCACCTCATTATCCTTCCTTAGAAGAATTTAGGCCTCAAAAAAAGCAGGGGCTCCTCCACTCCTTTTTTCCCTGACATGCTGACAATACTATATTTCCAAACAGGTAGATTAGTTCCTGGTACGTAATAGTTGCTCTGCTTTTTTTTTCTTCTAATGTGTATGCAATAAGTGTGTGTATGTGTGCTTGTCTACTTGTACTGATGCTTGAAACTCGCCCAGAGTGCTATGCTTTTTTCACTGAAGACTGGTATTCTACCACCTGAGCCACATGTCTATTTCTGGCTTTTTGCTGGTTAACTGGAGATATGACTCTCTCATTTTTTTTCTTTTTTTTCTTTTTGCCAGTCCTGGGCTTGGATTTAGGGCCTGAGCTTTTGTCCTTAGGTTTTCTCAAGGCTAGAGCTCTTCCTCTTGAGCCACAGCACCACTTCTGGCATATTTTCTATGTATGTGGTACCGAGGAATCAAACCCAGGTCTACGTGCATGCTAGCCAAGCACTCTACCACTAGGCCAAATTCCCAGCCCAGCTCTCTCATTCTTAATTAACCTTTTCCCTTAACCATGAGGCTCTATCACTTAAATCACAGCTCCACTTCTGCTTTCCTTTTTTTTTTTTTTTGGTCAGTTGTGGGGCTTGAATTTGGGGCCTGGGTGTTGTTCCTGAGCTCTTCAGCCCAAGGCTAGCACTCTATCACTTGAGTCACAGCTCCACTTCCAGTTTTCTGGTGGCCAATTGGAGATAATAGTCTCCCAGGCCTTCATGCCTGGGCTGGCTTTGAACCAAGATCCTCAGATCTCAGCCTCCTGAGTAGCTAAGATTACAGGCGTGAGCCACTGGCACCTGGCTTTGAGATTTGGTTTCTATCACACCTAATCAGCCCTACTTTCTAAATGTTTCTCAGACCATTTTTCTCCCTCCATCTTCACAGCCACCCTGTAATCCAGCAGCTGCTCTCATCTTTGACACAGAAATGATTTTCAAATTGATTCTGCCTCCTCTCAGATTATCCCATTGCTTCCTCCTAACAAAGACCAGAATGATCTTACTAACACCTTCATCTGATTGTGCTGGATTTCTCTTTCCCTTAGCACAAAATCCTAACTGTAATGAGGCCCACTTAACCTATCCCCTGCCCTCTTCTGCTTATTTCTCCTGTTCATATTGTATCCCTTATCTAGACCTTTCTCCCTACCTGCAGCCAACCTCCTCCCATAGCACTTAGCCCAGGGCATTGTTGATTCTGTCTTATGATCTGTACATAGCTCTGGAATCTCCATGGAAGCCATACCTCCCATGTAATTTAAGGTTGTGAAGAAGTGTGACCAAGGGTATTCCTATTTGGCTGTGGTAGCAACTTTTGGCCAGGAGGTGGCAATCTAGTACAGCAAAACGTTTATTGGGTCCCTATGTGCTCAGAATTTGACTGAGAGTACCCTCCCAACCTCCCTCATAAAAACAATAGATTGAAGCCGGGCGCTGGTAGCTCCTGTCTGTAATCCTAACTACTCAGGAGGCTGTGCCCTGAAAAGTGCTGTTTGAAACAAATGTGGACAGCAAAATCCATGAGACTTATCTCATATCTTCATCATAGAAAAAGTGTCTCTGCCGTGGCTCAATTGGTTGAACACTATGTTTGAGCACAAAGAAGCTCCGGGATAGCACCCAGGCCCAGAGTTCAAGACCAGGGCTAAAAAAACCCCATAAAAGCCTGATTGAGGTTCTACACTATTCTACTCTTTTGCTTGCGCTGGGCCTTGCAATACCAGCAGCAGCGCCAGATCAGGTGCTCTGATTTCTGGAGAATAGATTCCCAATGGAGTCTAAAAAACATCTTGAGGGGTAGAGTGCTGGTAGTTCATATCTAATTCTAGCTATTCAGGAGGCTGAGATGAGAGGCTCACAGTTCAAAGCTGCTTGTGCACGATAGTTCAGGAGACTCTTATCTCCAATTAACCACCAGAAAACTAGAAGTGGTGCTGTGCCTCAGTGGTAGAGCTCTAGCCTTGAGCACAAAGTGCTCAGGACAGGGGCTGGGAGTTTGGCCTAGTGGTTAAAGTGCTTGCCTAGCATGCATGAAGACCCGGGTTCAATTCCTCAGTACCACATACATAGAAAAAAGCCAGAAGCGGTGCTGAGGCTCAAGTGGTAGAGCTCTAGCCTTGAGAAAGTCCAAGGACAGTGCTCAGGTCCTGAGCTCAAGCCCAGGACTGGCAAAAAAAAAAAAGTGCTCAGGACAGCATCCAGGCCCTAAGTTCAAGCCCCATAACTGACCCCCCCCAAAAAAAAAGAAAAAAGAAAAGAAAGCAGGAAGTTGTGATTTAAGTGCTAGAGCCTTGGATTGAGGTTAAACAAGAATGAGAAGCCCTGAGTTTAAAACCTTGGTATTGGCACAAAATGAAAAAAAAAAAAAAAGCCGACTGTGCGGTTCTATATGTTGTGACAATATTCTGTCACTGTGAGAAAAGCAGTTCTAAAATTATTAAATATAATGTACCCTTAAATATTAGGTAGGGCTGGGAGTTTAGCCTAGTAGTAAAAGTGCTTGCTTAGCATGCATGAAGACCTGGGTTCAATTCCTCAGTACCATATACATAAAAAAGCTGAAAGTGGTATTGTGGCTCTAGCCTTGAGAAAGCCTAAGGACAATGCTCAGTCCCTGAGTTCAAGCCCCAGGACTGGCAAAACAAAACAAAACTGGGTAGACAGCCAGGCACGGGTGGCTCACACCTGTCATCCTAGCTGAGATTTGAGGCTCATGGTTCAAAGCCAGTCTAGGCATGAAAGTCTGTGAGACTTTTATCTCCGATTAATCACCAGAAAACCAGAAGTGGTTCAAGTAGTAGAGCGCTAGCCTTGAGCTGAAGAGCTCAGGGACAGAGCCCAGACCCTGAGTTCAAGCCCCAAGACAGACCAAAAAAAGGGGGTTGTAGGGGGGCGGGACATGGCAAGTAGAGCAGGCTAGAGTTTAGGCTGTAAGTAAGGTGAGCCATTTGGCTTTAACTCCCGTTTAACAACAGAGGCTTCTATGTGACCTGTGAAATGAAAGGGAAGAGGGCAAGGAAGCAACGCTGGCTTTGCCTGGCTTCTCCTAGCTCATCCTGACTAGTCACCCAACCACCGCTGCTCAGAGCCAAGTCTTTTCTGAGAAGTATAGACTCCCTACAAGATATGCCTCTTGCTCCTCAGGTGCCCCTGGGTAGTGGCTGGGAGAGATTTCATTCCAGGGACTGAATATGTCCTTCAATAATAAAACTTTTTTTTCAGGGATTGAACCCTAACTCCACAAAGGGGAAACAAAAAAGACTGATGCTATTGTACTACGAAGCCGGAAACAGGCACCCTGACATCAGGCAGTTGTTAGAAAGTACTAGGCAGGCTGAGAAGCCAAGCCCAGTGCCTGCCGGGGAGTCTGCTCCAGCCCCCTCGCCATGTGCTGCCTGCCCCACTTCGCAGGGGAGCCTGCTGTGGTTTTCTCCCCAGCTAGTGACACCAGGCTTACCTGTAGGGTGTGACTGGCAGGTTCTTAAGTGTTCTCATTGCAGGAAAGAGGAGTAGGGGAACTTTAGGGAAATGAGAAGCAGAAAGTAGGTTTAATGGTATAAAAAAAAATTTCCATGGAAAATGACTGAAAATAGCATGAATCTGCTTAACTCTAATGGTGCTTTCTTTTTAGGCAGAGAGAGAGAGAGAGCTGGGAGGGTGGAGGAGGGGAGGGCTGAAGGAAGAGGGAACCAATAGCGATGAGGCTGCCAGAAGACTGCTCACAAATCACCCTTTGCTTGGTGGTGTGGTCACTGGGGTGGCAGTAGATAGAAAGGTCCAGGGGTTCTCCTTGTGCCTCATACCAACTGCTCCCCACAGTAACAGAGCAAAAGGTGTCAACACTAATTTTTCTTTCTTTTTTTGCCAGTCCTGGGCTTGAGCTCAGTGCCTGAGCACTGTCCTTGGACTTTCTCAAGGCTAGAGCTCTACCACTTGAGCCTCAGCACCACTTCCGGCTTTTTTCTATGTATGTGGTACCCAGGAATTGAATCCGGGTCTTCGTGCATGCTAGGCAAGCACTCTACCACTAGGCCAAACTCCCAGCCCATCAACACTAATTTTTCTACCTAGGCTGGCTTCAAACCATGATCTTCCCAATCTTAGCCAGCTTCTCAGATAGCTAGGATTAGGGGTGTGAGCTCTTGGTGCCTAGCAAGACTTTTGGTTTAACATTTTTTATTCTGAAGTCAGGGCCGTGTGATATAGTATGAATTGCAACAGAGGGAGGCAGCGATACCCAAGGATTGACCTGTGTCAGCCAAGGCATGCCTCTGCTCAGAGAGCCTCTTAAAACTCAGTGTGGTGAATGGGTGGTAGGGGAGGAAGGGGCTGAGGATACAAGGCCTGGAGGTGGAAGCAAACCAATGAGAGGAAGATATTGATATAGCCTTTTGGTCCCCTGTACTTTGAAGCCCCAAACCATTTGATTTGTTAGTTTCCTAAAAGTGAATTGGCCATGATGGAGTATTTATATGGCAAACATGGGCAAGTTCTCCAAATCAGCCAGGTGACGCTCTTCCTGGTGGAAGGCCTCCACTTCTGTCCTTGCACAGCTGGCTCTTGTCAGACCTCACAGTCACGACAGAGAAGCTCGATCCTACTACTGGTCTCCCCTTACCCATCCCTGCCCTGCCTGCACACATCCCCATGTGTCTGTTAGTATGCAAGCCCCTATTAGTAGCAACATACCTTACTTGTTTGCTGCCTTATCCCTTTGCTGAGACAGTGCCTGGCACATAATAAGTGCCCCAAATGTTTACTGAAGAAAGCACTGATGCTGAGGGTCTGGCTTAAGTAATAAAACACTTGCTTAGAAGGTACAAAACCCTGAGTGCTTTGCCCAAGCCTATACATTTGGGATTTTGAATAAACACTAATACTTCGGGCATGCGGATATTGTGATTACTCATAGTTACCTGAAATTCAAACATAACAACTATAGTTGGCATTTGCAGGTACCACCATTGAGAAACTGCATGCTCCGGATACATAGCAGCTGGATGCCAGTGGCTCATACCTGTAATCCTAGCTACCCAAGAGGCTAAGATTGGAGGATTGAAGCACGAAGCCAGGCTGGGTAGGAAAGTCCATGAGACTTTTCTCCAATTAACCACCAAAAGATACCAGGAAAGGAGATGTAGCTGAAATGGTAGAGTGTTAGTCTTGAGCAAAGACAGCACCCAGGCCCTGAGTTCAAACCTCAGTACCAGCATGCACACACATACACTTCTATCTACCTATGTGTTTATATATATGTGTGTGTTTATATGTAGAGATAGATAGATATAAATAAGTAGATGTGTAGGTGTGTGTATATGTATGTGTATGTATCTAGCATGGCTGGCGGTACAGTGCATGCCTGGCACATGGAAGGCTCTGGGTTCAACCCCCAGCATCAAAACTGAACTATAGAGCTTCTCCATTGTTCTGTGTCTCATCCTCCCCTGATCCCAAATCTGTTATTTTGTCCTGAAACCAATTCTCACTTCCTAAGCAAAAGGTAACATGCCTGTAAGGTGGAAACATGGCCTAACATCTAATCACAGTCCCTAAAGACTCTTCTCTGGGTCTACAGGGGTTGCTGAGAAACAGAAGCTCCAGGGTCTCTTCCTTGCTTGGGTGATATTTGGGCTCATTTATTTCTTATATATTTATGGATCAGCCAAGAGCTTCACCCCTGAGTGGCAGGTATCTGGGAAGAGTAGGAGATGGGAAAGGCTAAGACCCACAGACTATAATGGTATGCACCATTTACATTGGAAGTCTGTACAGAGTGGAAGATTTAATTACATTTAAATTTAATTAAATTTAATAGATTTAAATATGCCCGGGGGGAGGAAAGAGGCTTCTAGATGGTGAAGAGAAGAAGGAAGCTGGGTGCCAGAGTCCCACACCTGTAATCCTAGTCACTGAGGAGGCTGAGATCTGAGGATCCAGCCTGGGTACAAAAGTTTGGGAGACTCCAATAAACTACTCAGAAAAAGCCGGAAGTGGTACTGTGACTCAAGTGGTATAGCGAGAGCCTTGAGCACAAAGAGGCTCAGGGATAGTGCTCAGGCCCTGAGTTCCAGCCCTAGGATTGGTAAAGAAAAAGAAAAATTCTTAAGAGGGAAAGGTACCATAGGTCCAAAAAACACTCCAAAGGAGTAGCTCAAGCCTATATTCCTAGCCACTTGAGAAGCAAAGATTGAGGGATGGAGGCTGATGGACAACCTGGACATAAAAATTTCCCCCTGTCAACCAATGCAGCAGCACCAGGGCTGGGGCCTCATCCCTTCCACCAGGGAAGCACACTGGCGGGGAGCCATGACACACACACACCCTCAGCAACATGGGGAAGCCCAGATCAGGTCAGATATAAAGTGATACCCTATCTCCGAACTAACCCTGCCAAAAAGAGGCTGGTAGAGTGGCTCAAGTAGTAGAGCATCTGCTAGTGAGGGTAGGGTTGTGTTCAAGCCCCAATAATACCCCAAGTAAAACCAAACCACAGCAAAAGAACACCTGGACTAGAGGGAAGGAGATTCTCAACTGGTTAAAACACATGTAAGGTAGGCAGAGAATGTGACCAGGGCAAGAGAGTGCATCCTGCCAGATCGAAAGACTAGAGTTGACTGTTACAGTAGGTTTCACAACCTAGGGTGGCGTATAGCCCTTGGCCTGGAAGTTGTGTAAAACTATCTGTGTAGCTATATCAGTGGCTCATGCCTGTAATCCTAGCAATTAAGAAGGCCGAGGTCTGAGGATGATTCAAAGCCAGCCTGGGTAGAAAAAATCTGTAAGACTTTTTAATGTGTTTTTTTTTTTTTTTTTTTTTTTTTTTTGCCAGTCCTGGGCTTGAGCTCAGGGCCTGAGCACTGTCCTTGGACTTTCTCAAGGCTAGCGCTCTACCACTTGAGCCTCAGCACCACTTCCAGCTTTTTGCTATGTATGTGGAGTACCGAGGAATTGAACCCTGGTCTTCGTGCATGCTAGGCAAGCACTCTACCACTAGGCCAAATTCCCGGCCCGTCTGTGAGACTTTTATCTTCAATTAACCACCAGGAAACCAGAAGTGGTACTGTGGATCAAGTGCCAACCATGAACAAAAAAGTGAAAGGACGGACTTAGATCCTGAGTCAGGATCTAGTATTGGCACTCCCCCCACCAAAAAATGTCTACGTAGGTCTGAATTTTTCTGGGGAGAATCTACAGCTGTCAGAACACTCTCAAAGGGATTTGTGTCCCAAAAGAAATTAAGATTGAAGGGCTGGCCTAGGGGTAGAGTGCTTGCCTAGCATGCACAAAGACCCAGGTTCGATTCCTCAGTACCACATACACAGAAATAGCCCGAAGTGGTGCTGAGGCTCAAGGGGTAGAGCTCTAGCCTTGAGAAAGCCCAAGGACCATGTCCCGAGTTCAAGCCCTAGTTCAAGTAAAATAACAAAAACAAAAAAGGAATTGCTAGTTGGGAGCTGATGACTCATATTTGTAATCCTAGCTACCCAGGCTGAGATCTGAGGATTGCAGTTTGAAGCCAAGCCTGGGCAGAAAAGTCCATGTGACTTTTTTTTTTTTATCAGCAAAGGTCCAGCGCAGTGCTGTTCCATGTGCTGTTGGCTGCCTGAGCCTCCAGCTTTCTGCCTCTGTCTATCCTACTGGAGCCCCCAGAAACTCTCACCAAAGCTTTGCCTGCGCCATGCTGTCTGACTTAGTCTATGGCATCTATGAGTGTTCTCGGACCCATTGCCTCCTCCAATTCCAGCTAAGTTCTCTGTGTTCCACACTTCCCCTCTCCTGAAGCAGTTCTCAAATGTCCCCGATGAGTGATGAGCTAAGTCCTCAGTGCTAAATTTGGAGTCACCTCAGGGCATCTCCCCTTGCTTCTCTGTCTCCACTCCCTTCTCCTCCCTTCTGCCTCCTCTCCCCTCCTTTTCTTTCCCTCTTCTCCCTTCTCTTCTGCAAAGCTGCCCTCTTGACTTCCCACGACTCCTCTTTTCTTCTTCTTTCTGACTTGCTCGTGTTTCTTTAAGTTTTAAATGGTGAGTTAAAAAGAAAAAAAAAAAACCTGGTAATGCATGGAACTCAGGGGAGAGAAGTCAAACAATAGAGCAGAGTGCAGCTGCTTCTGCTCCCTGGTGTCAGTTACCCCAGATTGTCCCCCCCCTACTCCAGGGGGCCATTTCATCCACTGTGTTTTGGAGTCTTTCAGAGCTGTGCCTCTGGCACAGTATCTTGGGACTACAAGAGCTTGTGTTTAAAATTCAGATTTCAGAGATTTGGGATTAGGGGCATGGCTCAGGTGGTGGAGCACCAGTCAATGAGTGAAAACGTCAGAGACCAAGTCTGAGTCCTGGTCTCAGACCAAACAAACTAAAACAACAACCAACACAGAGACTTACTACCTGAAGAGGCTTTGAGTCAGAATTCACTGGAACCAGTGAACATGGGCCGAGAAAATTGTGGGCCAGACTTCTCATGCTCTGGGGTCCTTAGGGGCCCTGATTAGGGCCTCATTAGGAATAGCCATCTCTTTACTTTGTTGAAGAGGAAGCAGGGCTCTGAAAGTAGGGACTATTGGTATACATCTTAATCCAATGAAATTTTTTTTGTATTTATTGGTTGTAGGAAGAAATTTCTCAATGGATTCACATGTGCTTATTATTGTACTTTTATTCTTTTTTTTTTTTTTTTTTGCCAGTCCTGGGCTTGAGCTCAGGGCCTGAGCACTGTCCTTGGACTTTCTCAAGGCTACAGCTCTACCACCTGAGCCTCAGCACCACTTCTGGCTTTTTTCTATGTATGCGGTACTGAGGAATTGAACCTGGGTCTTCGTGCATGCTAGGCAAGCACTCCACCATTAGGCCAAACTACCAGCCCTTATTATTGTACTTTAGATGGAGTAATCTCTATTTCTTTCTTTTTCCCTATCCCCTTCATCCTCCTATCTAACAGCTTTCAGTGAGATTTGTTATGCCATGTTCATACATGGATGGAATGTATTTCAGTATTATTTACCGTCCACCATTCTCTTTCCCTCTCTTTTTCCTCTTCATTCCTCAGTAACTATTACGTTCTTTCCGTATATTTATGTTTATGTGTATTTATGTATATATGTGTCTTTATAGATACGTGAGCCCCAGTTCCAGTCTACAAACTGTGAGTTAGTACAAAAAAGAATGAGCTGGCCGGGAGTTTAGCCTAGTGGTAAAATGCTTGCCTAGCATGCATAAATACCCCGGTTCAATTCCTGGGTACCACATACATAGAAAAAAGCCAGAAGTGGTGCTGTGGCTTAAGTGGTAGAGCTCTAGCCTTGAGAAAGCCCAAGAGCCCAAGGACAGTACCCAAGCCCTGAGTTCAAGGCCCAGGACTGGCAAAAAACAAAACAAAACTAAAACAAAGAATGAGCCTACAAAAATAGAATGCTGGCAGAGGTGGCACTCATAAGTCCAAGTCAGAAAATGTGGCCTCAATCTGAGGTCTGAGGTTCAAAGGCAGCTACCATTCACTGAGCTGTGGACCCTTGCTCGCCTCAGTCTCCCTGTCTGTCAAGTGGGGGCAGGTAGAGATTTTGTGGAGAGGTCCTTTAGGTACTTAAAATATCATTGATGTGCTTGTTGCTCAGGGTGCTGGTGGCTCGGTCCTGTAATCTTACTCGTGAGGCTGAGATATGAGAATGATGGTTCAAAGCCAACCCAGGCAGGAAAGTCTGTGAAACTTTTATTCCCAATTAATAAAACAACAACAACCAAAACAAAACTAGATGTGGAGCTGCCGTTCAAGTGTTAGAGCACTAGCCTTGTTCGAGTCCCACTATTGGCACACACAAAAAATAGTACTTATTCTTATCTCATTCTAGCCTATCCACAAATGCAAAGCTAGATGCCCACTGTCTCCTTGTCCCCTTCCTGGCTGTCTTTGGGGGACCCTGCCCTCTGGGAGTTTCTGTCATTTCCTCCCAGAGCTGGAAAGGGCTTTGAAGCCTGCCTGGCTCTTCAGAGGGAGCAAGGTAAAGGCACTTCAGGGATGTAGGTTGAAAGTGCTGGAAATGCCGACAAGCCCCAGGAGCATCTTTTCTTTTTGTCCAGAACATCTGAGTCTCCCTGCAGGGACTCCTCTGCTCAGAGTAGCACCTCCCCCTGTGGCAGAGAGGATGTGAGGGCCCCCGAGGGGAGCTGGGGGCAGGCTGCAGCAAGACTCACCCTCTCACCCACCCTGGTCTTTGCACCAAAAATAGAAGAAGGGCTAGAGTGTCAGCCCCGGGGAGGGGCCGGCCAGGAAAGCCTTTGAAGCAGGACCAGAGCTGGGAGGGAAGGCAGGCAAGCAGAGGGAGGCATGTCTGTTAGTATGCGTGGTGCAGCAGCAGCTACAATGGCAATTGTCCTTAGGTTTTCTGTGTCTCCAAAGACACAGTGGGCAGACATTTTCAGCCTAACTCAGCCACTTCAAGGCCTTGGTGCAAGAGCTGTGCTTGGCTCATAACCCATGGTGGGACTCTCCTCTATGTCTTGCTTCTTTCATAGCTTAAGGGAGGGACTTGATCCCCTCCACATTTCCTTCCTCTACAACATTATTGGGTTCAGACCCTGTAGGATTTTTATTTTTGTCAGTCCTGGGTCTTGAACCCAGAGCATGGGCACTGCCCCTGATCTTCTTTTACTCAAGGCTGGCATTCTACCACTGGAGCCACAGCACCATGTCTGTCTTTTTCTGTTTTTGTGCTACTGAAGATCAAACCCAGGGCTTTGTGCGTGTTAGTGCAAGTAATCTACCACTAAGCCACATTCTTAGCCCCTCCACAGGATTTGACAATGCCATCCCTACTCCACCAGCTAGCCCCTGTGCCCTAGAGAAGGGAAGCACAGAGCCTGGGACCAGGACAGGCAGGGTGACATCCAATAAATTGATTGTCAGGAGAGCCAGGCATGGAGTGGAGGGGGCTGGTGTGCCAGCGGCAGACCCCTTAGTTCTGAGACCCTAGGATTGGTGTTAGGGAAACAGAAAGGGAAATCTTTACCAGATCTGGGGCTCCGCTGGGGTTATTTATTGACTGCCATGGAAGTATGTCACCATTTTGACAACCTGTGTGGCTGTCAGGCAATCTGCTGTCTGTCAACTTGTTTAGGGGGAGGGAGGTCAAAGAAGGCCTTGGGGCCCTGTGAGTCAGTTTGTGCTCATTTCTACCACCGGAAACATTCCTTTCCTCAGAGTGGGGCCTCACCAGTGTTCTCATTGGACCCAGACTCCTTTGCCCTCAGGCCTGGCCTGTCAGGATGACGGATGGAGTAAAAGCAAAGGGGCAGCTTCCTCTCCCCCCTCTTTTCCACACAGCACCATTGGCCCCATGGGTTCCTTAAGGCAGGATCTTGCCTAGCAGCTGCCAACCCACAGGCCAGGTGGCCGCAGCTGGTTCCTCATGGCCAGCTGGCTTAGTCCTAGTCCACCCGAGCCCTAGGGGAGAAGTTTTTCCCTCTGGTTCCCACCTGGCCTATGGAAGAGAACTGTGGGGAGGTGCTGTTTCTGGACAGCTGATGGGGGGCTGGAGGTGGCTCTGGATCCTTGGTTTTGGGCCCCTGTTTCTCTGTACAGCGATTTCGGTTTCTATTTTAAACAGTTTGGGTTGGTTGCTTCTCTGCTTTCCTGCTGGGTGTTTATAGTGAGCAAAATAATTGGTAATATTTGCACAGATGTGCTGGCTCTGCAGCTCGTCACGGGCACCTTTACCCAGGGGTCCTCCCTGCCCCCAACCTCTCTGCCAGCTTGAAGAGGGGAGAAACTGAAGCACCCCTCCTCCCACCCACCTCCTAGCAGCCTCGGGCAGGGAAGCACAGGCAGGGAAGTGCAGGCAGAGCTGGCAAGCAGGATGTCTACAGTGCCCCTGGCAAGCCAGAGGCAGGTAACATCCAGAAAGGGAGAGCCTGTGCTCTTAAGGGCAGGCAGGACAAGTCCAGGCTCCATAGGATGGGTCCTTTCTAGAGTGGGTGGCAGAGGAATCAGAAAGACTTTAGGGTCCTGTTTCACTCTCTATTTTCTCCTGTAGAATCTGAGTTTGAAGCTGAGGATAGGGACTGGGGTAAAGCCTGTGATCTCAGCTCCTTGCGAGGCTGAGGCATCATCTAAGCCCAGGCATCATAGGCCATTTGGCTGATACAGCAAGACCCTATCTCAACAGAAAAACCAAAAAAGTAAGTTAGGGCTAGGAATGTAGCTCCATGGTAGAGTGTTTTTCTAGAATGTTGAGTGTGTTCCTAGAATGCTGGGATTTCCTTACAGCATCACATACATCAAACTCCAGCTTCTTTGCCAACTATGGGGGCTTATGCTTGTAATTCCAGCACTTGAGAGAAGGAGGCAGTAGGATTTTAAGTTCTAGACCTGCCTTGGATACTTAGAGAGACAGAACCACAAAAAGGGAAATCACTGGGCTTCTCTTCTTTCTTCCCAAGGACTGAAAATGAGGCAGGAAGTATCAGGACTACAAGGTGGCCTGCCTGGGCCAAGCAGGGCCTGGATGGAGGTACATGCTGTTCAGAGCCCAATCCCAGAGAAGGGCAGTGGGTGATGCTTCAGGGCAAAACTGAGTAGGAGTCCTCAACCATCACACCTCCTTCTCTACCCCTAGAACTTGAGTGTGCATTTGTGAGTATGGGCATGCAGGGCCTGGCAGCAAAAAGCCAGCAGGTTAGCTCTTACGAACTGGCAACTTCATCCAAGTCACACACCTTTTCTTCTCTCCCCTCCTTTCCCCTCCCCTCTTCTCCCCTCCTCTGCTCTCCTCTCTCTCTTATTTTTCCCCTTTCTCTGTTTTGGTGCCAGTACTAGGACTTAAACTCACAGCCGTGCAGTCATGCTTAGCTTTTCCATTCAAAGCTGGTATGCTAGCACTTCAGCTAAAGTTCCAGTTACTGCTTTTTTGGTGGTTAATTGGAGATAAGCATCTCATGAACTTTGCCTGCTTGGGCTGGCTTTGGACCATGATTCTTAGATCTCACCTTCCTGAATAGCTAGGATTAGAGGCACGAGCCACCAGTGCCTGCTTCCCTAACCTTTTCTGAATAGCCACATCCACTGACTGATTGAGGAGAGTGTAGAAAGGTTGGGCCTTCACCTATTCTTGGATCCCTACTCAAGGGCACCCTGACTCTACCACAGGTTGGACCAGATTGTCACTCTGGACTATATCACAGCCTGACCTCTCCCTCTGCTCAGATCTCCCTCTTCTTCCTCTTGCCTCATCCACCAGCACGTCTTGGGAGGTCATCTCTGTCCCATGAACCTCCTCACACGCATGGTGTATGGGCAGCTGTGCAATCTTACAAGTGGGTGCATAGAGAGTGTAAGTACATAACCCACTTCCTCAGGCTTTCCATGCACAGCCCCTTAGTTGATCCAAAGAGGCGCCTGGAGGCCCAGAAATGAGGTGATATGAAAGCCAGAAACGAGGGGCTTTTGTGTTGAGGCTAAAGCCCGAGGCAGGTAGAGATGGGTCCCTCTGCACACCAACTACAAGCATCTCCTGGGATGGTAGCTATGAGGGCCCAGGGATGGACGGAAGAGAAGGGGCACATTGGCCTGCCATATACTGCGTCCATCATTAGTAGCTCCAGGCAGCTCTGTGGAGCCTCAGTCACCCTGATCCATGTCCCTTCCTCCCTGATGCTGGGGTTCCTTTAGGCTCAATCCTGCCTTGCCTTGCATAAGTCAAATGCAAACCATCAGCCTGTATCCAGGCTTCTCCTGGAGTCCTTGGGCAATGGTGGCTTCTGGTTTCTTTTAGGCCCGTGTGTGAGATTGTCTGCTCCAGGTCTGATCTGCAAGCACTGGAAAGTAATGGAACACAGGCAATATTGAGGACAGTTAAGGATAGCAAGAGGCCCAGAAGGAACCAGTACAGAAAAGTTTATTACCAGGATAAATAAATACATAAGGGGGGCATTAAAACTGCCAAGGATGCAGGAAGTGGAGAGCTGGGCAATGCCTGAGGTATGGGAGGCAGGGGAGGGTGTGGACAGGGAAGGTCAGTAGGGAACCATCATCCTGTCTGAGCCCAGGATGGAGCACAGGAATAGCGAGGTCCCCCAAATTGTACATAATGGGGTCCAGTTGCTTGAACTCCACCAGGCCCTCATTTCCAACATACTGACTCTCTGCCTGCTTGGTGCTTTCTAGTGATTGAGGGAGTCAAGAGCAGCCACAGATGGAGAGATCAGTGAAGGTTCCCCAAAGCTGGCCAGGGGTCCTTCACCAACCCCTAACCCCCAACTCCAATTCAGAGATGGGAAAACCTAGCTAGTCTCTCTCTGAGAGACAGGCTCAATCCTCCTTACAGAGTTGCTCAGAAATGGCTGCAATTTGGCTCCAGCTTAGATGTTCTAGAAGAATCCAACCAGATTACAAATCCCCATGGAAGGCCTGTGTCACATCCCTGACCACCAGTGAAAGAACTTATATGGGAACGAACATGATCAGATTCCATTCATCCTTCTAAACTTTACTCAGGGGACACCTCCTCTAGGAAGCCCGTCTGAGCTCTGCTGGCTGCTCAGTGGCCTACATCTGCTGAAATCTTTCCTTCTTCTTTATCCTGGACTCCTTTCCCAGTACTTAGTGGCTGGGGTGTCAGTACTCTTTCTCAGTTTCTCTTCACTCAGGATTCTGACCCTCAGCAGAACCCAGAACGGGTGGTGGGATGATAAACGAGAGTAGAGTAAAGGAGGCCCTGTAGTCCAGTTTTGTTTCAGTGCCATGCAGCCTTTTCTGTCATCGGATCTGCCTTTCACCTCACCCAGGGAGCTCTTGGCACCTACCCTCAGTCAGAGTTTACACCTGGGACCAACAGGGTCTTACACATCCATGGTGCAGACATATGCAGCCCTCTGAATGAGGAAGAAACGGTTCCCACATACTTCCTTCCTGTTTGGTGGATCTGAACATCATAGATTCAGAAAGGAGAGTTGGGGTGGGACATGGATATTGCTCAGACTGTCCCCAGGTAGAGATCCTGGCGGGCTGGAAGAACTAGATCTGGTCCTCTGTGCCCCAGCTAATCATTTTCTTTCCTGAAACTTCCTGCTCGTTCTCTGCAGGGAGGCTGGTATGTAGAGGATGGGCTGCCAGCAGGGTGAAAGAACCTCTAGGGAATGGGCAGAGTAGGCTGGGCTAGCCCTAGCTCTACTGTTGCATCTGCACCTGGGTTAGAGTGATGTCCTGGCCTGCTCTGGGGCGGGAAGCAGTGGGTGAGAAGTGGAGGTCACGCTCCCTCAACAAGCTGCTCCTGCAGGTTCTCTCCTGGGCCAGGGCTCTCAAGAGTCTGCAGCCCTAAGCCTCTCTTCTGTGTTCAGGTGGGCCGAGGAGTCAGGAGGTGGGTTCTGTTGGCCACTAGCCATGGCCATTCTGGGACATGTAAGCTGCCAGAGCCACCACCACGGCCACGTAGAGACCAGCCCCCACAGCAATGGACAGAGTGGCCAGGAAGAGGGCCCGGCGGGAGGTGGTACTGGCCAGGCGGAAGTCCCCTTTGGAGATGGCCTTGCTGGTCTAGGGAGAGAGATGATGGATGAAATCCCACACCCAGAAAACCAGCCTAGCCCACCACATCCCTGACCCCATCTTGTCAATGGGTGCCCACCCCTAAAGCAGAAGGCATGGCTGGAGAAATAGCCCTGGGTGCACTTACCCCCTGGGAGAAGTAGAAGGCAGCAATGCCCAGTGGCCAGAAGCAGCAGAGCATGGAGAAGAGGGTAAGCCCGAGGTGGTCCCTGGGAGGTAGCGAGAGGAAGTTGTCTTCACTTTCGCTCTCCGTCGAGATTGCATCACTCTGCAAACCAGGGGAGTTTAGTGCCCACTTCCAGGGTTAGCCCAGCCCTGTCAGACTGGCAAGAGTTAAAACACAATAACAACAAACAATAACCAAGTGTGATGGTGCATACTTGTAACCCCAACATGTGGGGTGGGGTGGGGGTATCAAGGAGATTCTAAGTTCAAGGCCACCTTGAGCTATTGAGGCTGTGTTATGTCTCATAAAACAAAAAGTGAACAAAAGTAATACCAATTGATCCAGAGTGCCAGTCTGCTGTGCTGATAATGAAAATGATAGGTGAGTTGTCTATGTACGAGAAACTTTTAGAACAATGATCCGATGCATCTACTTTTAGAATGCTTGCCTACCATACATGAAGCTCTGGGTTTGATTCCTTAGTACCACATAATCAGAAAAAGATGGAAGTGACACTGTGGCTCAAGTGGTAGAGTGCTGCTAGCCTCGAGCAAAAAGCTCAGGGACAAAGCCCAGGTCCTGAGTTTAAGTCCCAGGACTGGCCAAAAAAAGAAAAAAAGCAGCACTTTCAGTGTCCAATGACTAGGAGATTATGTAATAAAGGGAAAGAAGACCATGTAACTTTATAAATCCCCTAGGTAGAATATATTGTTACATGGAATAATATTGAAAAATTAGATTGTATAACTACATACCCCAAGATTTTGCTGGAGGACAAGGAGACTTAGATGATCATTTGCCAAAATAATTAGTAGTAAATAATTGCTATTTATCATTTGAGTTAATAAACAATCTAAGCTAGTGTTCTTTCTCTCCCCCTCCCTTTTCCCCTTTCCCCTCTCCTTTCCCTGCCTCTCTCCTTCCTTCCTTCCTTCCTTTCTTCCTTCCTTCCCTTCCTTGTCCTTTTTTTTCAAGACAGAGTCTCCCTCCCTATATAACATCAGCTAGTCTTGAATTTGTTGTGTAGCCCACGCTAGCCTCAAAACTCCTTATTGTCATGTTTCAGCCTCCTCAGTGCTGAGATTACAAGCAAGCACCATCATGCCTGGCTGTAAGCTTATGTTTCCCAACATGTGAGCTGTATCTACACCAGAACCTTTCCTTTGGTGGCTCCGATCAAGTTCTTGTAAATCTCACTGCGTGGTAGGGGGTGGCTAGGATTTTGAGTTTATTACATATGCTCACCTCCTCCTCCTCCTGGGTGTCCTCCTGGGTCTGCAGCTCTTCTTGAACCCCGTAGGACACAGTCTGGATGGTAACATCCTCTTCAGTTTGGTCAGGTTCTGTGCATTGGTCTGGGGTTCCCACCTGGGGATCCCCGGCCTCTGTGAAGCTGGTCTCACAGCTGCCTGCCCTGGGCTCCTTGACCTTGTCCCTCCCTAGGAGGCAGCTGGGCCTGTACCAGGCCTCCACTGCCAGCTGCAGGGATCCTGGGTCCAGGAGCTGGTGGGGACGAGTGGAGCCAGCACCACCCAGGAGGTAGGAGTAGAGCTTCTCCTGGCAGGACCAGCTGGTTGGGGCCTCTGGGTAGGAATAGGAGCTGTGGAGGTGGGCAGGACTCCTGGATAGCAGTGGGTTTTGTAGTTCACTCAGGCTCTCCATGGTTCAGGCTGCCACTGGGGAGGAGGGGAGACTGGGCCAGGTGAGGGGTCCTCACAGAGCCTATGGAAGAACAAGACACATACTGATGCCAGGGCACAGGACATATGACCAGAAGAGGTTAAGAAAGCAGGTTTCAGGGCCGGGAGTTTGGCCTAGTGGTGGAGTGCTTGCCTAGCATTCACGAAGACCCAGGTTCGATTCCTCGGTACCACATACATTCAAAAAGCTGGAAGTATTGCTGAGGCTCAAGTGGTAGAGTGCTAGTTTTAAGAAAGCCCAAGGACAGTGCTCAGGCCCTGAGTTCAAGCCCCACAACTAGCACAAAAAAGAAAGAAAGAGGGCTGGGAGTTTGACCTAGTGGTAGAGTGCTTGCCTGGCATGCAAGAAGATCCGGGTTCAATTCCTCAGTACCACATACATAGAAAAAAGCTGGAAATGGTGCTGTGGCTCAAGTGGTAGAGCTCTAGCCTTGAGAAAGTCCAAGGACAGTGCTCAGGCCCTGAGCTCAAGCCCAGGACCGGCAAAAAAAAAAGAAAAAAAAAAAGAAAGAAAGAAAGAAAGTGGATTCATGCCTTTAAATCCTAACTACTCAGGAGGCTGAGATCTAAGGATCATCGTTCAACCTGGAGTAGGAAAGTCTATGAGTCTCTTCAATTAACCACCAAAAAGCCAGAATTAGAGCTGTGGTTCAAGAGCACCAGCCTTGCGCAAAAAAGCTAAGAGACTTAGGAAGCTGAGATCTGAGGATCACAGTTCAAGGCTGGCCAGGTATGAAAGTCTGTGAAACTCTCACCTCCAATTACCTCCAATTACCAGAAAACTGGAAGTGGCATTGTAGAGCTCTAGCCATGAGATGATGATCTCAAGGAGAGTGCCCAGGCTGAGCCCTGACAGACCAATTGCCATGTCTGTGGGGTCAGGGGAGGTTAGGGACAGAGTGTTGCCTGATGGGAAGCCAACAAGTGAGAAGAGGCTGCTCTGACTCTGAACTCTGAAGCCTGGGAGGAGATACCCCCAGTAGGCCTCTCCCATCTTGTTCCAAAGACATGGGTCTCATTTCAACACATGGCAAGTTGGGAAGCGTCTTGAATGCTCAACAATCAGGAACAGGTTCAATAAATTATGGCATGAAATCTAGTGGTACAAGACCTTCAAACAGGTTTACCAAGAGTAATGATGTGAGGAAATGCTCATTACAGTGTTGGTGAGAAGGAAGAAAAGGCATGAGTGTGTCATTTCCACACTACCACAGTGGGTCACCATGATTAGCTCCTGCTTTGCCAGCCCAAGAGCTTTTCTTCTTCCTCTTCCCCCTCTCCCCCTCCTTCTCTTCTTTTTTCTTGACAGTCCTGGGGCTTGACCTCAGGGCCTGAGCACTGTCCTTGGGTTTTTTTTCCTCAAGCCTAGGGCTCTACCACTTGAGCCACAGTACCACCATTTTTGTTTTTTTCTATGTATATGGTACCGAGGAATCGAACCTGGGTCTTCGTGCATGCTAGACAAGCACTCAACCACCAGGCCAAACTCCTGGCCCCTTCATTTTTATCTTTATATCATCACCTTCCTGTTTTCCACACTGATTTTTTTTTAAAGAACATGTATTGCTTTTAAACCAGAAGAAGGGAAAAAAGAAGTGCATTGATTTCTTCTGAACCAAATGATCTAAAATCAGTTTGAAATCTCTCCAAGCTCTGGGTTCCTTTTGGGCTTAGTGGCTGAGCTTGTTATTAAAGTTGCCTCTGCCCACACTTACCTCTAAAATGGTTGCTAATGGTTGTAACATCCTGGCAAGAGTCACCTGCCACCCCCTCTCCCCCATAAATACTAAGGCCGTGCAGGAGTTCATGGCCAGATTCTAGGAACCCAACTTCAAGTCCTAGTCAGGAATAGAGGACAGTCGATTCCCAGAACTAGCCTTCTTGGCGAGGACCTTCTCTGGCTTGCCCAGCCTTCTAGCCTGTTCCTTTAGTCTACCTCTGCCTCTCCCTATCTCAAACTGGTCAATTTACATCCAAGGCACAGCCATTTTTTTTTCTCAGTCATGGGGCTTGAACTCTGGGACTAGACGCTGTCCTTGAGCTCTTTTTGCTCAAGGCTAGCACTCTACCACTATGAACTACAGAACTACTTCTGGTTTTCTGGTGGTTAATTGGAGTTAAGAATCTCACACTTTCATGCCTGGACTGGCTTTGAACTAGAATCCTCAGATCTGAGTTTCCTGAGTACCTAGGATTACAGGTGTGAGCCACCAGGGCCTGGCTAAGTCAGAGCCATTCTTATGCCCATCTTAACTGTCTGATCTCACATGGGCTGTGGTATTGTGACAGGTACACCAGTAACTGGTGAGGGTGCCTGTGCCTGTGCATTCACACATAGGTGCACTTGTGTGTATATGTGCATCCTTTGCTCTGGAGGACAGACAGAGGAGAGCCTAGGATTCTGAAGCTAAGAAGGATCCATGAAGCTGAAGTCCCTGGGGATTGTCTCTGTCTAAACAGAGAATTTAACAAGGCTAAAGGTTTCCACTGCCAGTCTAGGACAGGCATCCATCTAGAGATCCCCTGGAGTCCAATTACAGCCTCCCTCAGAGTGCAATTGCACCTGAGTCCAGTCATACAGAGCAACTTTGGTTTCCTTATCTAGAAAATGTATGGGAGAGCAAGGAGGAATTGCCTGTTAATAACTCAGCTCTACAGTACCCTAGGATTCTACTGAGAGGAACAATAACTTACGCTTGGGATCCACACTGTTCCAAATGCTACTTCGAGCATAACAATGGGACGAGGGCTTTCTCTTCCAGCTGTGGCAGACTGACTTGTGTCACACACTATCATTAATCATTAAGAAAGCTGGGGGGCTAGGGGTGAGAATAGGGCATGAAGAATCACCAAAGGAGTATGAATTCAAAGGGTCAGAATGCCAACATCTTAGAGGAGAGAGGCCTGAGAGGAAGCTTGATCCTTGACACCTGCTTCCCTTCCTGGCCTTTGGGATGCACTTGGGGCCACTTCAATATTGCAGCTCCTCAGCAATGTCAAAGGATGGGGAGAAAGATTGGAATTCAGGGCCTAATAAGGAGAGCCCA
The DNA here is from genome assembly GCF_031878675.1 of Megascapheus bottae. Lineage (NCBI taxonomy): Eukaryota > Metazoa > Chordata > Mammalia > Rodentia > Geomyidae > Megascapheus > Megascapheus bottae. Next base: position 11,992,911 of record NC_143522.1, read on the forward strand.
GGGATTTCATTTGGAGCCCTAGAGAGGGCTACACTTTGGAAAACCAAATATAGAGTAGTCCTCACAAAGACTGAAGCTGTACCAGTGGCTCACATTTGTAATCCTAGGAAACTGATATGTAAAGATTATGGTTCAATGTCAGCCCAGGCAGAAAAGTCCATGAGTCTCTCATCTCCAGTTAACTGCCACAAAGCCAGAAGTGAAGTTGTGGTTCAAGTAGTAGAGTGTCAGCTTTGAGCACAAAAGCTAAGGGACAGTGCCCAGGCCCTGAATTTAAAACCCAGTGCTGGCATGTGCATGGGTAAACAACACACACACACACACACACACACACACACACACACCTACCTGGAAATGGAGCTGTGGTTCAAGTGATAGAGTATTAGCATAAAAGTTCAGATAACACCTAGGCCCTGAGTTCAAACCCAGGAGCAGTGTAGGAACCTGCAGCCCAACCTCCTCTCCAAAAAAACAAACAAACTTTATAGCTAATTGAAGCTGACTATTACGTACTGATTTTCAGATGAGATAACTGAAGCTCAGAAAGGGTCAGGAGCTCTCCCAGAAATTATATTGGAGCTCAGGTTTGATTTAATCCAAAATTTGAGCTCTTCTTAATCATATCTGTCAGGGTGGTGCATATCTATCTACTAAAGTCATGATAAATGGCGGGGGGCGGGGGGCACTGAGAGTAGGGAGGAATGGAACTTTTTTAGTAGACTCGTGTGTGTGTGTGTGTGTGTGTGTGTGTGTGTGTGTGTGTGTGTGTGTTTCTTTTCGTTGGTTGTGGGACTTGAACTCTGGACCTGAGCACTCTTCAGCTCAAGGATACTGCCCTACTCCTTGAGCCACAGCTACACTTCCATCTCTCTAGTAGTTAATTGGAGATAAGAGTTTCAGGGACTTTAGTGCCTGGGCTGGCTTTGAACTACAATCCTCAGATCTCAGCCTCCTGAGTAGCTAAGATTACAAGTGTGAGCCACCGCTCCTGTGATTCTTTTGTGTTCTGAGTGCATCTTACTATATAATCATGGCTGATCTTGAACTTATGATCTTCTAGACTCTGCCTCTAGAGTGCTAGGATTACAGGTATAGGCCACCAGATCAGCTAAACATTGGTTTTGAATGGGTTAAAACTAGTCCTCAGTGAAGATAACCAAGAAATGGGAGCCAGCAGAAAAGATTAAGAGATTTAGCAGCCAAGGCTGTCTGCCTAGATAACCTTTGAAGACCTGCATTCAAATTAATATAGAGCCAATCTGAGGATCCTAAGAGCTATCAACACTATCTCTCAGTGCAACCAGAGAGATTGCTTTACATGTAAAGATAAAAGCCAGAACTTCCTAGGAGGGCAGAAGATTAGACAGAAATGATTAAAATCTTTAAGAATAGGTGCTAGACTGTCTTCTAGTCAGATAACACAGGAACAGTTCTGCAACTGTGACTGTGGTAACAGTTAGCGGCAGTTAGAGGGAAGCTTAGGGCTGGATTGAGGATTTCCAGCCAGTAAGCAACAGATCCACCAAGCCAGCGTGGAGCCATTAGCCCTGCTTGCTGCAGCTGTTTCCAGGGGTGAGGATGACAGTGGAGTCTACAAAATCAAGGAACTCTGGGAATTTCCCTTTCTTCTTTCAGGTTGCTTAATCTGTAACGGTAACACAACTTCTTCCATCTCTATTGGCTGCTAGCCTTTCATCTTTCCTAACAGCTCCTTTTTTTGTGTGTTTACTAGTTCTGGACCTTGAACTCAGGGTCTAGGCTTGGTTCAAGGCTGGCACTCTACTATTTAAGCCACAGTTCCACTTGTGGGTTTTTGGTAGTTAATTGGAAATAAGAGTTTCATGGACTTTCCTGTCTCGACTGGCTTTCAGCCATTATCCTTAGATGATGGACCAAGATCCTTAGATCTTGGTCTTTTTTGGGGGGGGGGGGCGTGACTAGACACTGTCCCTGAGCCTCTTTATGCTTAAGGCCAGCTCTCTATTACTTGAGCCACAGCACCACTTCTGGCTTTTTCTGAGTAGTTTATTGGAAATAAGAGTCTTTCCTGTTTATGCTGGCTTCCAACAAGATCCTCAAATCTCAGACCTTTGAGTAGCTAGGATTACAAGCAAGAGCTGCTGGCACACAGATCTTTCAAGTAGTTAGGATCACAGGCATGAGCCAGAGATATTCAGCTCCTAATAGCTCTTAATCATACAGTAGTCTCTTCAAAGAAAAGAAGAAAAAGATAAAGAAAAGAAAAGAAAGGCCTGGCTGCAGCTGGTTCACGCCTGTAACCCTAGTTACTCAGGAGGCTGAGATCTGAGGATTGTGGTTCAAAGCCAGCCCAGACATGAAAAGTCTGTGAGACTTATCTCCAATTAACCAAAGAAAACCAGAAATGGCACCGTAGCTCAAGTGGTAGCGTGGTAGTCTTGAGCTGAAGAGCGTGGGACAGTGCTCAGGCCCAGAGTTCAATCCCCATTACTGACCAAAAAAAAAAAAAAAAAAAAAGTGTGGTAATGGGCAAACAGGATTGCAAGTATTTTGACTCCCTCCCATAATGAGGTAGGGGCTTCTGTCCTCCCCCATCACCTGTGGAGCTATGCTTGCTTCACCTCCAGAGTGCAGCAAAGCACAGGGCATAAGGCACAGCAGGAGCAATCTTGTGTGACTTCCAAAGCCAGGTTACAGAAGACCTGATAACTTTCACCTTGACCTTGGCACCCTCTTTTGAGACGTTGAGCTGCCCCTTAAATAGCTGAACTATTCTGTGTCTCTCATGCTGAGAGGCCAGGTGTGAGAATAGGCTCCCGTCAATGGAACCCACTGAGCCACCCAGCCACCTTCAAGATGCCAGACATCTGTGTGAAGCTGTCCCAGGATCTCCAAACAAATCCATCTGTCTCCAGGTGGGTGTGATCACACAGCCAACATTTCCACCTGCATTCCTGACCCCTCAAAGTCATTTGTGGAAGTGAGAGGTAAGCCACAAAAATTTTGCAGATACTCAGAACATCTTTCCTCTTGTGTCTTTGCCCTTTTCAGCTCTGATCCCTCTTGGCATCACTTCCCAATCATGTTTCTCAGAAGCCTGGCTCGAAGCAATACACTTCAGCTCTGAACTCAAAAAAGGCCACATCCTCTGGGCAGGCTGTCTCTATGTTCCTGTGTTCACAATTTAGATTTTAGGCTACCTGGTTATCGGCTCTCCAGGACTTTGCATGTTTCCTCCCAAAGTGCTTACCACTGCCTCTCTTTATATATGTGTGATTGTTGATAAATGTCTTTCTCCCTCACCAGACTGTGGGTTCAACAGGTAGGGACTGTGTGTTGTTCATTCTTGCATCTCCTTGCCTGCTTAATAGTTGGTACTCAGCTGATTTCACAATGAATAAACCATTAATGAGATAGATGCACTGTATTGAGGCTCTTTGATAAGAAAGTACTTTCCAGAAGTGGTATACATCTGTAATCCTGTCTCTCAGGAGACTGAGACAAGAAAGTCACAAGTTCAAGATTGAATTACATAGCAAGATCTTAAAACAAAACAAAAAATTGGCTAAAGACCAGTGACACACTGATACTCCTAGCAAGCCAATAGACTGAGATATGAGGATTGAAGCTCAAAGCCAGCCCACAGAAAAGTCTGCAACACTCTTAGCTTCAATTAACCAACAAAAAGCAGGAAGTGGAGCTATGGCTCAAGTGTTAGAACACTATCCTTGAACAAAAAAAGCTCAAGGAGGCAAAGCGCGGGGGCTCACACTTGTAACCCTCGGTACTCAGGAGGCTCAGATATGAGGATCAAGGTTCAAAGCCTGCCTGGGCAGAAAAGTCCCCATGAGATTTTATCTCCAATAAATCACTCAGAAACTGTAAATAGTACTGTGGTTCAAGTGGTAGAGTGCTAGCCTTGAGCACAAATAACTCAGGGACGGTACCTAGGCCTTGAGTTCAAGCCCTACAACCAGAAAAAAAAAAAAGTTCAGGAACAGGGCCCAGGTCCTGAGTTCAATCCCCAGGACCAGCTCCAAAGAAAATGAAAAAAACGAAATCAAGGAAAGGTGGTCACTGGTGGCTCATACATGCAGTCATAGTTACTCAGGAGACTGAAGATCTGAGGATTTCAGTTCAAAGCCAAACCTGGCAGACAAATCTGAGAGACTCTTATCTCCAGTTAACCAGCAAAAAGCTGGAAAGGGACCTGTGGCTCAAGTGGTAGAATGCCAGCCTCGAACAAAAAAAGCCAAGCAAGAGTACAAGGCTCTAAGTTCAAACCCCAGTACCAGCACAGAAACAAACAATATCAGGCTGAGAACGTGGTTTAGTGGTAGAGTGCTTGCCTAGCATGCATGAAGCCCTGGGTTCAATTTCTCAGTACCACATAAACAGAAAAAGCTGAATTGCTGTGGCTCACGTGGTAGAGTGCTAGCCTTGAGTGAAGAAGCTCAGGATCTGAGTTCAAGCCCCAGACAGGACTGGCAAAAAAAATAAATAAATAAAGGCTGGGAGTTTGGCCTAGTGGTAAGAGTGCTTGCCTAGCATTCATGAAGACCTGGGTTCCAGTCCTCGGTACCACAAACATTGCAAAAGCTGGAAGTGGTGCAGTGGCTCAAGGGGTAGGGTTCCAACCTTGAGAAAAAAAAAACAACAACCAAGGATAGCACAGAGGCCCTGAACTCAAGCCCCAGGACTGGCAACAAACAAACAAACAAATAAACACAGGTGTGGTAAAGTGCCTGCCTAGAAAATTGGAGGCCATGAGTTAAAATCCTACTACCACAAAAACCAAACAGTCCCCAAAACAAACACAGAAAAGTGCTTTCCAGGATTCAGGGTAGAAGTAACACCTGCTGGAGGCACATTGAGTTCTGCATAAGACTTTTCTTGGGCAGTTACTTCCGACTATTTCTTAGGATGCAAAAATAGGTGGCACCTGCTATGGGAGGGCTGGGAAAGAAAAGAGCCCACAGAATGGAAGAGGAGCTAGAGAGCACCGAGGATAAGCATCCTCATCTTGGGATGGTGGTGGATGGGGAAATGGACATTTCTCTGGGAAGACAGCATCAGAGTCTGGAAGGTCTAATAGGTGTCATTTGGGAAAGAGAATGGTAGATAGAGAGGAAGCATCACAAACAACGGGATGGGGGTGGGTGGGCAGAGGAAGCTGGAGTAGTGTGGTGTTGATGGAGACAGGAAGATGAAGTGGGAAGGCCCTCTTTCATCTGTGGACAGTGGGAAGCGATGATGGGGAATGAGGAATTACATGACCTGCTACGGGGAAGCAATGGACAGAAAAGACCGGATGAGCAATGAGAAGAAAGGCTGAAAGTCCCGCTACATGTTTGTCATAGTTTCACCCCGTTCACAAAAGCTAAGAAGTGGCATCAACCACAGACTTCAGTGCCCGGGCTGGCTTTGAACTGCTACCCTCAGTCTCAACCTCCTGAGTAGCTAGGATTACAGGCTATCCTGAAACTTTGGATCCTGCTGCCTCAGCCTCCCGAGTACTGGCATTACAGGTGTGAGGCACCACATTTAGCTTTCATTTCCTTTTTAAGCTTATACTCAAATGATTAAATATATATATATATATTAAAAGAGTGAAATAATAACAAATTGGAGGAGAAGTGAATGGGCTAGAAACTCCGAGGAAAGCATCCAGTGATCAAGAGAAGATTGCTTGATGAAGGAACCAGTGCAGGAAAAGCTGTGGCCCCAAACTGCTCCCTCTGCTCCACCTGCTGAGGAGATAAATGAAAAACTTACTCAACTGCAGAGGAAATTCAGAGCAGCTGCCTCGTCTAGTCAACACTGCCCTGCATTCATATAAGCACAATCAGACAGAAAATGAGATTGAGCAACAATGCCAGAAAACAAAAGAGAAGCATTTAATGAGCAGATAGAATGATCCACTAACTAAAATGTCAAAATCATTCAAGTTACAAAAAGGATCCTTATAAGTTTTTTTTTTGTTGTTGTTGTTGTTTTGCCAGTCCTGGAATTTGAACTCAAGGCCTGGGCACTGTCCCTGAGCTTCTTTTGCTCAAGGCTAGTTAGCACTCTACCACTTGAGTCATAGCACCTCTTCTGTTTTTTTTCTGATTATATGGTACTGAGGAATTGAATTCAGGGCTTCGTGCATGCTAGGCAAGCACTCTGCTGTGAAGCCACATTCCCAGCCCCATTATAAAGTTTTTTTGTGTTTTGTTTTTTCACATGGATCATGGGGCTTGCACTCTGGGCTTGGGTGCTGTCCCTGAGCTCTTCAGCTCAAGGCTACCATCCTATCCTTGAGCCAAGCCCCACTTATCATTTTTTTAGAGATTAATTGGAGATAAGAGTCTCAGGTCCTCTTGTGCCCAAGGCTGGCTTTGAACCTTGAGTCTCAGATCTCAGCCTCCTGAGTAGCTAGGATTATAGGCGTGAGCCACCAGTGGCCCATTGTAAGGTTTTTGAGCTCATAGTCTGAGATATATCAAGACTTTGCTAAGAAGATAACATCAATGTTTTTGAAACTAAAACTAATTCTCTAAAGATTAGATAGATTAAAGATTAATAAAATGAACTCAGATAAAAAACTAACTTGTTGACAGGTGCTGGTGGTTTGTGCCTGTAACCCTAGCTACTCAGAAGGCTGAGATCTGAGGATCATGGTTCAAAGCCAGCCCAGGCAGAAAAGTCCCCATGAGACTCTTATTTCCAAGTAACCACTCAAAAACCAGAAGTTATCACTCAAATGGTGGAGTTCTAGGCCTTGAGCACATAGATGCTCAGTGATAGCACCCAGGCCCTGAGTTCAAGCCCCACATGGATCTGTAAAAGAGATTAATCAAATATCAGAGATAGAATCCAACAACAAAAACAAAAGCACACAACTGGAAGTGTGGCTCAAGTAGTAGAGTGCCAGCTATGAACAAGAAGGCTGAGTATAAGCAGGGCACTAATGGCCCACACCTGTAATCTTAGCTTCTCAGAGGCTGAGATCTGAGGATCATGGTTCAAAATCAGCCTGGCAGGAAAGTCTATGTCTCTTATCTCCAATTAACTATTGAAGAGTCAGAAGTGGAGCTATGGATCAAGTAGTAAAGCACTAGCCTTGAACATAAAAGCTTAGGGACAGGGCTGGGAAAGTGGCTAAGTAGTAGAGAACTTGTCTAGCATGCATGAAGCCCTGGGTTTGATTCCTCAGTACCACATAAACAGAGAAAGCCAGAAGTGGCACTGTGTCTCAAATGGTAGAGTGCTAGCCTAAGCAAAATAAGTTCAGGGACAGTGTCCAGGCCTTGAATTCAAGTCCAGGACTGGCTAGGAAAAAAAGGACAGAACAGAAAGACTAATGGAAAAATAATAATCAAAGAAGGATCAAGTTGGAATCTCTAAGTGCATAGAATTAGTATTTGTCCATTAAAAATTAAATTAAAAATAATTAAATAGCCAGGTGGTGCTGATGCCTCATTCCTGTAATCCTAGATACTGAGGAGGCTGACGACTGTGTTTTGTAGCTAGCTTAGGCAGAAAATCGTGTTAAGACTCTTATCTCTAACCAGCAAAACCCAAAATGGAGCTGTGTCTCAAGTGGTAGAGCACTAGCTTTGAGCTAAAAAGCTAAAGGATGCCAGGTGCCAGTGGCTCACACCTGTAATCCTAGCTACTCAGGAGACTGAGATCTGAGGATTGTGGTTCAAAGCCAGAGCAGGCATAAAAATCCATGAGACTATCTCCAATTAACCATCAGAAATCGGAAGTGGTACTGTAGCATAAGTGATAGAACAGTAGACTTGAGCTGAAGAGCTCAGGGACAGAACCCTGGTCCAGAGTTCAAGCCCCATGACAAAAAAAAAATCTCTCAATCTCTCTCTCTCTCTCTCTCTCTCTCTCTCTCTCTCTCTCTCTATATATATATATATATATATATATATATATATATATATATATATATATGTATATATATATATAAATATAAATATGGTCTAAGCCCTGAGTTTAAGCCCTAGAACCAGTACAAAAATTAAGTAGAAAGTGTTCATTGAGTTTCAAGAAAGTGCTGTTTGGACTGAGAAGGCTCATCAAGTATCAGCTGGAGAAATAAGCACATGGAAAAGCAGGATGGGAAGAAGTGGGTGAGTTTGGTTTCAGCATTTTCTTTTGTTTCTTTTTAAATGTAGGCACTTAAGGCTTTTACTTTCCTCTCAACACTGCTTTTGCTGTATCCCAGAGGGTCTGGTTGGACACGCTTTCGTTTTATTTTCATAGGAACTGTGAGTTTGGCTTGAAAGTGCCTTCAGGATGAGAGGGGAGAAATTCTGCCAGGGAACTGAATGTGTGCTAGTGGTCAGGTCTGGAGAGAAATTTGGGAGTTATTGAAGAACTTTTGGAAAAGGGAAGTGCAGAGGAAAGCAGAAAGGAGAATGCTGAAGAAGGGAGAAGCTCAGGAAGGACAGCGCAAACAGCTGGAATCCTTTCCTTCGGTGGGAGGTGTCTTTGGTGCTGTCTTCCAGGGAGAATCAGTTTTCCCCTTTGCCTACCCTTTGCCATCCTGGGCTCCCATAGGCCTGACTGGCCTTTCTTTCTGAGCCTAGTTTTTCAGATTTGTGGTTGAGAATGATGAAACTTGTTGGGAAGATTAGGACGGTGATTCCACTACCCACTTTTCAGGTGGAAATCAAGTCTTGAATTTTGCTGAAACAACCTGCCTTTTCACTGAAACCCTTAAGCAGCTTATTCTGAACCACTCAGAAACAAACCGTGCATCTAATAGTGGAAGATAGCATATCGAATGGAGAGGTAGAGCCTTGGCTCTGGCTTCCTGCTTAGTTTGCTTGGAATGGGGGTGTGAAAGTGAGGGCAGCAGCTATAGAGAAGGGAGAAGACAGCGTAAGAGAAGTAGGGAGAGACTAGAGGTAGCTCAGGGTAGAGGTCTGGCAAATACCAGGAGAGAGGGAGACAGGGAGAGACAGAGAGAAAAGGAGAGTGGAGGAGGGAGGGAGAAAGGAGAGGGAAAAGAAAAAAATAAGATGCAGGCATATGAGCCCTGTTTTGTGTTGAGTCAAGGCCTGGCCTTGAACTGAAGATCCTTCTGTGTCAGCACTGCTGGGATTATAGGCGTGCACTGTGCATCACAGCACTATCTTAGGAACACAATTGTTATTGTCTTCTGGTTTGCAGCAAAGAAGTCCCAACTGAACCTCAGGAAGGGAACTGGAAAATGTGGGCTTTGACAAGGGTATTCTTTCTCCAAGTTAAGGCTGTTCCTTTTATGTCTTTCTCCCTGGAGTAGCATACTTTGGGTGTGGAAATCCCTCTGGGACACATGGACGCACTGACCTTTGAATTGGAAGAAAATAGTGCATTCATGTCTGTGACTGTTCTGTTTCTGCCATGTTGTATCATGCAGGACAAGGGACTTGCATGTGTATTTCAGCATCTATTATATACATGTCATATTCATACACTAACTTCTAACCTATTTCTTTCTTTTCTATATTGTTTTCCTCGAGGCTAGCTAGTACCTCACTACTTAAGCCACAGCTCCACTTCCAGCTTTTTGGTGGTTAACTTGAGATAAGAATCTCACAGATTTTTCTGCCTGGGCTGGCTTCCAACTGCAGTTCTCAAGATCTCAGCCTCCTGAGTAGCTAGGATTACAGAATTGAGTTACAAGTGCCTTCCTTCCTTCCTTCCTTCCTTCCTTCCTTCCTTCCTTCCTTCCTTCCTTCTTTTCTCCCCACCCACCCCCCGCCTCGGTTCTGGGGCTTGAACTCTAGGCATGAGTGCTGTCCTTAAGCTTTTTGTGCTCAAAGCTAGTACTCTACAACTCACTGCTCTACTTTTGGCTTTTTGTGGTTAATTGGAGATAACCATCTTACAGACTTTTCCTGGGCTGGTTTTGAACTGAGAACCTCAGATTTCATTCTACTGAATAGCTAGGATTACAGGTGTGAACCTCTGGTACTGGGCTCCCTTAGCTTTTGGGCTGAAGGTTGGGGCTCTACCACTTGAGTTACACCTTCACTTCTGGCTTTTGGGTGGTTAATTGAAGATAAGAGCCTAAGTGGGCTTCAGACTGAGATCCTTCTCAGATCTCCGCCTCAGAGCTAGGATGTAAGCCAGTGGTTCAACCTCTTTTATTCCTTTTTTTTTTTTTTTTTTGTAATAATGTTGCAACTGAACTCAGGGCCTTGCATTTGCTAAACAGGTGCTCTACCACTTGAGCTAAGTTCCTAGCAACCATGATTGATTTTCATTTTGAGGCCTTGCAGCTTCTCTCCTCTCCCCAATCCCCCTCCTAAGAGGAGTCAGCAAAGATGGGGAGAGCAGGAGAGAAACTCAGGAAGCAGCTAATGGTTTTCCTTGGTTGGGAGAGGAGTCTGATGTTATCTGCTTAGATGACCACAGCTATTCTGAGCTACTCTGAGGGTTGGGTGGACACACAGATAGTTGCAGATGGAGAGGGGCATATTGTCTTCGGCCTAGTAGAGGGCCAGCTCCCCCAGAGGCCAGTCCTGCAGAAAATAAAACCCCTGTCTCTGTCTGCTATTGCTGCTGCCACTGTCACTTTGTTATGAGGGTTAGTGACTGTCCATTAACTCGGGAGAGCTGATTCTTCCAGTGCTGTACCAGCAGCTGGGAGCCAGGAAGCGCTGACATGGGGAGGGTGGGCTGGTCCCCTCCCTGGCTGGGCACTCAGAGTAAGTCAGGGAGGTCACTGGCATGGCTTACTCAGCTCTACTCAAGTGCCAATTAACTAAGGTTTTTCTGAGCATTGCCCAGGCCTTCCACAGTTGAGGTAAATTATTGTCAGACAAGCTCATCTTGTTTTTTATTAAAAAAAAAAAGAAATCTCTTTGTAGAGATGGATCTTTCCAGACTGTTCCTTCCCTCCCTCCTCCAGTCTTCTGAGTAGGGAAATCTCAGCCACTCAGGATCCTTGGGAAGAGACAGCAGAGGTCAGGTCCCCAGCCAGTGGCTACTAACAAGGGTTATTGGTGATGGGATTGGTTCCTGACCCAGCTGGCTTGGAGGGGTGGATCCTACCAGCTTAGCCACTCTTTCTTTTACATGTACATGTGCGTGCACACATGTGTATGTGCACACACGCGTTCATGCACACACACACACACACACACGAATGAGAATTAAACACACAAATCACAATCATGGCTTTCCTGGAGAAATAAGGAAGAGAGAGTTCTTGAGGGGGGAAAAATCTGCATGTTGTATATATGCCTTTTTATGGTTCTTATTGCTCCTTTCCATTTCATTCATAAAATCCAGTTCATCATTGAAAGGCCATTATCTTGCTGTTCAAATCAGGTTAATAAAGTTGGCGTTCTGTACTCAAGGAGGAGTGCAAGAGTCTGTGGGTTCAGGACAGCCTCAGCAAGCCCATGGGACAACAGGGCTGGGGAATCTTAAAAAATTCATATGGTCAGAGTCTCTTCCTTTATAGAGGAAAAAATTGAGGCCCTCAGAACATAAAAAACGTGCTTGGGGTAGACACTGGTAGATCTGGGAACCAGAACACTAGGCTCCTCATTGGCAATCAAATGCTTTCATTCAGATTCATTTTCATATCTCCTTCCTTATTTTATACCCAATTACAGAATCTTTACTGTCTTCCAGGTGCTGTGGGGGAAGGGATGTGGAGGGAAGCAAAGAGATGAAAACAACCACTATCCCTGCTTTCAAGGAGCTGTTTTTCCTAGATCTGTGATTGGGGAGGGGGGAGAGAGAATAAAAACTGTGACTCAACCTCTCCTCCTATATTGTCATCTATGGGTGATGATGGAGGAGAAGGGGAGAGAACCCCTTTCATCTCCTCAAGATTTATAAGCTGGACCTCACTGATTCAGGGATTCCAAGAAGGCCAAGGACAAAAGGAGGGAATCATGGCTGGCCTGAGAGAAGAGGGGAGGGAATGACAATGATTAGGTCACTGACAGCACATTTCGGGGCAGTGGTGGTAATTCACATGGGTGTAGAGATGCCCAGTTGACTAGCCTGTATCTTTGATCTGATACTTTGTTTCAGTCTCAAGACAGTCCAGTGAGATGAGCAGCTCTGAGTTCTTATCTCACCTTCCGGATGAGGAAACTGATGTTCAGAGAGTTCAAGGAACTAGCCTAAGCCAGTAGATGTCAAGAGCTGGCCAGCGACTCTAAATTCAGGGCCCCTTCTCCTACTGAGGTTTTGGGGAGCCGGGCCAGGTTGGAGGGTGGTCAGCAGGATAAGGCAGTGGGCAGCCACTGCGGCAAGCCACGGCAACCACTACGCAGTTTTATTTGGCTCCCCATGTTCTGCCGCTGATAGAACTCAGCTCCGAAGAACTGGAAGCACTTCGCAGGCCCGAATGAGCTCACTCAACACACTCTTGCCAGAATGACAGAGAACAACTCCAAATGGAGAGATTCTGACTAGGGTCACAGCATGAAGGCATAACATAGAAAACAATTCCCTTCTCTGTCCTCTGGCACCAAGAAGGATGCTGCAAGTCTGGCCATCTCCCACGGGTGTCCAGTGGGCCACCGGATAAACCTGATGTCTTCTGGCACCCTTTTCCTTCCCTGGAGAAATCAGTTAACCTGTCCTGAGAGGATGGGCCCTTTCCTTATACCCGTGGGCCATTTCTAGGGTTAGGAAATCTCGGGTGACCAGGCTTGAGTAGGAAAGGGGAACTTGGGGGAATCCGCTGAGATTTATATTAAGGGGGACCAGGGAGTCTGGGAGACTCTTATCCGTGTGGCCGCTCCCGGTGGGCAGTGGGCACCTAAAGTCGGGGTCAGGGCCTGGTGGGTGGGGTGAGGGTGCCCAGGTTCGTGTCATGGTCCCGGTCCCCCAGGGCCCTCCTGGCGAGCCCTGGGCGCAGGGTGAGGGACAGGGACGGACGTGGCGTGGGCTCTGGGGGAGCAGAGCGCAAGGTGCAGCCGGCGGGACTCGGGGCTCCATCCCCGAGAGCTCCCTGCCCGCCCCGGCCGCGACCAGCTCCGCGTCGGGCTCCGCGCTCCCGCTGCGCCCCCAGACGGCCCCTTACCTGTCCCGCAGCGGACGGTCCCGCCTCCTCCGAGCGGCTCCGCGGCCGGCATGGGCCGGCTGGCGACGGCGTCCCCGCCCCGCGGCCGCGGCGGAGCTCCCGGCCCGCGTCCCCGCCACCGCCGCTTCAGCACCGCGGACAGCGCCCGCCCGCCGCCCGCCGCCGCCGCCCGCCCCGCCCGGCGCGGTCCCGGGAGCCCCGCATCCCGGCCCCGCCGCCGCCGCGCAGCCCTCCGCACGGCCCGAGGCTGCTCCGCGCAGACTTGGGGTTCAGCGAGGAGGACCCCGCGGCTCCCCGCCTCCCGCCGCCGCCGCCGCCGCCGCCCCTGGTCTCCGCGCTCGGTGCTCCGTGCTCCCCGCCGCGCTCCGGAATCTGCCCGCCCGGCGCTCCGGACCCAGCTCCCCGGAGGGGCGGGGCGGGGCGGGGCGCGGAGTCGGGGAGCCCGGGGGAGGCGGAGGGGCCCGGGGCGGCTGGAGCCGGCTCTCCCGGTTCCTAGAGCCCAGCCCTCCCTCCTTCCCGGTCCTGCTCCTCTGCTCTCCTTGGGCGTATGCCCAGAAACCACGCGCGGACCCTGCACTTTCTGAAGCCTTTTTGGATCTCCCTAGACACCCAAGCTCTGAGTTATAATAATGATCTGCAGAGAGAGAAAGAGAGAGAGAGAGAGAGAGAGAGAGAGAGAGAGAGAGAGAGAGAGAGAGACAGACAGACAGACAGACAGACAGACAGACAGACAGACAGACAGAGACAGAGAGAGACAGAGACAGACAGAGAGAGACAGAGACAGAGAGAGACAGAGACAGAGACACAGAGGAGAGAGACAGAGGGAGAGAGAGAGAGAGAGAGAGAGAGAGAGAGAGAGAGAGAGAGAGAGAGAGAGAGAGAGAGGAAGTGTTTATTGAGTATATACTGAATACTAGACACCATGCCAGATTATTTTTAAATCAACATAATCTAATAATAATAAGCCTATCCTGGGGCTTGAACGGAAGGTATAGGTCCTCGGTCCCTGAGCTTCGTTTTGCTCGAGGCTAGTTCTCTACCACTTGAGCCACAGCTCCACTTTTGGCTTCTCTGGTGATAAACCCGAGATCAAAGTTTCAATAGCCTTTCATGCCTGGGCTGGTTTTAAAACTTGATCCTCACATCTCAGCCTCTTCAGTAACTACGATGATAGGTTTGACCCACTAGTGCCTACCGTGCCTATTTTGGCAGGCATGGAGCTTGAACTTATGGCTTAGGCTCTGTGAGCTTTTTTTGCTTAAGGCTAGCACTCTACCACTTTGAGCTACAGTGTTGCTTCCTGTTTTGTGGTGTTTGGAGATGAGAGTCTCACTGGGCTTTCTTGCCCTGGCTGCCTTCTAACAGATCCTCAGATCTTAGCTAGAATTACAGGTTCAAGCCACAGTGCCTGGTCAGTTTTCTTTACATCTTTCCCCCATCCCCCTTTTATGGATGAAGACACTGGGCTGTCAGGGATCAGATCTCTAGATGACAACACAGTGGTGGGAGATTTAAGGGAGCTACATTTTGGTTGCAGTGTCCCACTTACTGTTACTTAAGCAAGTTACTGAATGTCTGAAAGCCTCAGGTTCTCATGGATGCAGTAGGGACCTGTACCCACCAATGAGGGGTCCTATGAGGAAATAGGTGACATATTGGCATTCAGTAGGTCATGAGTGGTGACTCATCTATTTCTCCCAGTGGAAGCAAAGGCCACCTTATGGATGTTTTATCTCCCCCGCCCCATCCTGCCTTCTTTGTTGCTGTCTGCTCACTTCACTTTCCTTTCATGGGGGCACCCCAACCTGAGTCTTATAAATGACTTCAGAAGACCCTATGGTTTTCAGTCTCACTATGGTACCAGGAAGATAGCCAAGTGCTCTCCTTGTGCTGAAGTTAGTGATTCTCTTCTCCTCCTCCTCCACGAAAAGATAGCACTCCATCCTTACTGTACCCTCCCAACATGCAGAGGAGGGGCCAGAGCTGACCCCCACCTCAGAGAAGGATTGGCTCTCCCTCCCTTCATGCTGCCCAAAGTACGTTATCAGCATGAGGCCTAACTCATGCCTGGTATTCTATTTAAGTTGCTGGGTACGAAACATATCCTTGTTCTTCCTGCTTCTGTTCCACTGAATCTAGGAAAAGTTCTTGGATCACTACTTATTTATTCATTGTACCAGTAGTAGGGCTTGAACTCAGGGCCTGGGCACCTTTCCTTAGCTTTTTTTGCTCAAGGCAGGCATTAAACCACTTGAGCTACACTCCACTTCAGTTTGGGGGTGATTCATCGGAGATAAGAGTTTCAGACTTTCCTACTGAGGCTGAATTTAAACTGGATTCTCAAATGTCAACCTCCTGAGTAGCTTGGATTACATGTGTGAGCTATGAGCACCTGGTTTCTGGACTATTGTTCTGTGGCCCAGATGGCATCTGCATTGGCCGCTCCACACCTCCCCACATACTGCAAGATATTGTCTATGTGACCCTTTGCTTCCCTCTGGCCTTCCTGTCACACAAGCTTATGGCCCCCTTCTTAGCCTTAACCTCTCTGCTCCTCCTCTCCCTGCCCTGACTGGGCTCCATTCCTGGGCTGCTTACAGAATTACTAATTGAAAGGACAATAATAATAAAAAAAGCCAGTGAAGCAAAAGCTGCATATAAATTTCAAATACTAATGTTGATAATTATATGCTGCTGTCTGGAGGAAAGTCTTAAAGAAAGACCATTGGTGTTATGTCAAAGGCCCTGGCTGCTGCACCAGCAAACCTAGAGGCAGGACTTGCTTTGTCACTAACTGGCCCAGTGAGATTAGATAGTCACTGAAGCCTCCTGGGTCTTTGTGTCATTGCTCCGTTGGAATTCAAAGTCTCTTTGGCAGCTGTGTGTGTGTGTGTGTGTGTGTCTGTGTGCTTGTGCTTGAACTCAGGGCCCTGAGCTCTGTCCCTGATCTTTCTTTTTGCTTAAGACTAATACTCTACCACTTGAGCCACAACTCTACTTTCAGTTTTTTTGGTAGTTAATGGAGATAAAAAGTCTCACAAACTTTCCTGTCTGGACTGGCTTTAAACTGCAATTTTCAGATCTAAGCCTCCCAAGTAGCTAGGATTATAGTCATGAGCCACCAGCACCCATCTTCTTTAACAGCTTTGAGGAAACCGTAAGGAATATCAGCATTGTGAGACATTTATTACAGAGATCAGTAGGCTGACACAAAATTAGAATTTTTTTTTAGAGAAATTACCTTTTACCACTCCCAGCGTCTAAGGAGGTAGCTCATGGACTAAAAATCTGTCACTATGCAAGTGGCTTCCATTCTGATTTTTGTGTTTTTTTTTTTCATTACCTTTTTTTAGCCCTTTCTTTCTTTCCCCACCAAGCATTCCCTGCTATGTGATGCAGGTAGCCTCTCTGCTAGACCCTGAATATGACAAGTATAGGCCTCACTCCAGGTGTTCGAAGATGCTATCGTGGAGAGATCTGGGTGGGTAGGCATACTGACTAGCAATTCTCACACATGGAGATAAAGGTTGCCATGGAGTAAGTGAAAAGTGACTTGATGAGGGAAAATACCAGGAAGCTTCCTAGAGGAGGTGACATTTGCACTGTTTTATTAAAAGGATGACATGCAGGAAATGGGAAAGGAAGAATCCTGGCTAGGAAAGATGGAGTGAAGAGAGGAGGCTGGAGAATCAGTGAGGAAGCCAAGTCCATGAAAGAGACAGGAAACAAGGCTGATTTAGCAGAATGGGGAACAGGAGATGGATTTAAAAACCCTTCTGGAAAATCGGAGACAGCACCCAGGCCCTGAGTTTAGCTTCAGTATCAGCAAAACAAAAAATAGACCAAAAAACAGAAACAAACAAATAAACAAACAATTACCCCCCCCCAAAAAAAAACCTGAAAAAAATCAACCAACCAAACATCTAGCTAGGTTTCTGTGGCTCAGGCCAATAACCCCAGCTACCTAAGTGGCTGAGATCTGAGGATTACAATTTTAAGCCAACCAGGGTAGACAAATCCTGAGAGAGTTTTTTTTTGGGGGGGGTCAGTTGTTGGAATTGAACTCAGGAGGGCCTGGGCTCTGTCCTTGAGCTCTCTGTCCTCAAGGTTAGATCTCTACCACTTGAGCCACAGTGCCACTTCTGCTTTTTAAACGTAGTTGACTGGAGATAAGTGTTTCACAGGTGTTTGCTACTCGGGCTGGCATTGAACCATGATGCTCAGATCTTGGCCTTCTGAGTAGCTAGGGGAGGCTGTGAGGTGTGACAGGTGACAGGCATGAGACACTGTCATCTAGCCACAAAACACTTCTATGTGAGAGGACAAGAGAAGAGGGAAGACATGAGCTATGAGGATGAACACAGGTATCAAGGAATAATTTGGAACCTCCTCTTTCTGGGAAGCTGATACTTCCTGACAGAGGGCATTAAAGGGTAGCACACGTGCACCCTGGGTGATTCTGCTGGGTGCCGTGCACCCTGGTTGATACTGCTGGGTGCCATGCACCCCATAGTTTCCAGACTTTTGCATTCTTCTTCAACTTCATTTATCTTGGAGCTCCTAGGAAACTTTCAAGCCCCACCCCCATCTTATCTCCCTTATCCTAATGGAAAGGGAAAAGTTCACATGTGGGCCTAGATTGCGGAGGGAGGAGGAGCAACCCACCAAACCTCCTTGGGGGAGGTAGCAGGTGTCCTTGCTGGAATCCATGCAAGGTATATGGGCTGTCCGGGTCTATAGGTGCTGAGTAAATGCCTGGGAGGAGATGCCCCCAGTCCTGTTCTCCTCCCATCCCTGTGAGTTCCGTTTCTGATGCATCAGTTCTGTGGCTGCTGCTCTCTCTCCACCTGGGGCCTTCCTTTTATAAGCTTTTTCATGCAGAAACTGTCAGTACTTTTCACAAGGGGTTGAGTTCTTCCCAGTATTCCCCCCGGGAATGTGAAGCAGCACCACGTGCAGGGAGAGCTGCTTCCCTTCTGATTCCATGAGCTGCCCACTGGAAGTGGAAAGTGTGCCTAGCACCTCCTTGTCAAGTTCATGGTCAAGGACACAAGGCTGTTAGGCCCCTGAAGCCTTGGATCCTGGGTGGGGCAGGCTGGAAGAGGACAGGGTTGCCTTTGAACTGCTTACCCGCTAAATCCAATGCCCCTTGGAGGAGTATATTTGTGGGTGAAAGCAGACAGTGGGAACCTGTTCTTGACTCTGGACCCACGAGGGAAACACAATAACTCTCACTGCTTGTGAATCAAGCCCTCTGGTTAGCAGCAGACACACCGGCAATAAAGTCCATAGTCTATCTCTTCAAACTTCTCCCTTGGGGGACTTTGGAAGTTCATTACCAGCTGCTCACTTCCTCTCTCCATGGGAGGCTGCGAAGCTGAAGATGAGACCATTTCTTTAGAATCACACTGATTCATTCCAGGGGAAGATGATGAGGAGAGCCAGTCAGCACCAGGTCAGCCCAATTCCTTCTTCCCTCCTGCCAGGCACCAGCTCACTCAAGCCTGGAGAGGAGAGTGGATGAGTTATAGCAACTTAGAATGGCAACACCAGAGCATAAGGTAGGGGAACAGAGCAGCCACAGACGGTGTAGCTCAGAGCTCCAGCACTGATGTTGGCATCCACATGCTGCCTGGGGGCATGGGAGCATTTGCACACTGGCAGAGAAACCTGCACTGTTGGCACTCTGGCTTTTGCAGTGCAGAGACGTGTGAGGGGGCATGTGTGAGGGTGTTGGAAGGGGGGTAATGAGCAGTCGCAAACAGACTTCTTTCAGCTGACACACTGACAGAATAAAAAAAGGGGTAGAAGAGCAAGAATGCTTTCTATCTGCCTCACACATGCAGTTTTGAAGCATCTGCTCAGCCATGATCTCATTTGATTCATATTTACCTGTATTATTCCCAATTTACAAGGTCTAGAGGAGTTATTCCCACCATGGAAAAAAAATTAATCAGAGATCAATACTAAGACAAAGGGAAATAAATGAAATGGATGCACTGTCCTGACTTTACCCTGCCCTTGAAAACAGAGCCAGACAAGTGCCCTCAGGAAGAACTCTTTTACTCCTTTACCTTGAACTAGAACAATGCAAAGAGGGCCTGAAACTCCTGTGGGAACCCAGGACTGCTTGTCTGTCTCTGTCTGTCTGTCTGTCTGTCTGTCTGTCTGTCTCTCCTTTTCCCTGTCTGTCTGTCTGTATTTTTTTTTTTTTGGTCAGTTGTGGGACTTGAGCTCACTGCTCTATGACTTTGAGCCACAGCTCCACTTCTGGTTTTCTGGTGGTGAATGAGAGATGAGAGTTTCAAAGATTTTCCTGCCTGGGAAAATGCTTTGAATCAGGATCCTCAGATCTCAGTCTCCTGAGTAGCTAGCATTACAGGCATGAGCCACCAGCACCTGGTTTGTCTGTTTGTCTTGAAAGGAACATTTGTCCCATAAGCAAGGAAAGCTTTCTTTCTCCCTCTGCATGCAGGGAAGCAGTTTTCTTTGTGCATCCCTGCTATATATGCTTGTGTGTCTGGTATAGACATGAGAAACATTTTCCTTCTCTTCTCTTCAGATCCTGATTGGGGATGACAAGACAGACAAGTGACTGGTACCAGGAAATCATTCCTAGAGAAGCTGGTGGACCCCTCCTCCACTGCAGCTCAGGGACAGGAGAACCTGCTCCTGGTGTCCACTCCACAGCACACACGTTTATCTTTTAATCCCCAGAACAATTCAGTTAGGTTGTTTTTAATTAAGGATCATGGCGATTAAATTAATGTGCCAGATTCTTACGTTCAACTAATGACAGACAAGATTTGAAGCCAAGCTTGGCTGGTGCCAAGATGATTATTTTCCTCCATATTCTTTTCAACCCTACTCAACCCTACTCATTCCTTGTCTAAGGAACTGGAACATTTAATGGGTGGGCAGAAGGAAGACGAAGAAGAAACAACTTCAAAGTGTGGAAAGAGGCTCTCTAGAGACACATCCCCTCAGGTAGAATTAGAATGCAGTAAGAATCCCGTGCTCTCTGCTGGATCAGAAGTCTGTACCTGCTAAACTCAAACGCTGAAGATTGCCTTTCCTTTCTTCTTCTTTTCCTTTCCTTTTCTTCCCCTCACCTCCTCTTTCCTTTTCTTTTGTGTATTATTATTATTTTTTTTTTGCCAGTCCTGTGCTTGGGCTCAGCGCTTGAGCGCTGTCCCTGGATTTTTTCCTTAAGGCTAGGGCTCTACCACTTGAGCCACAGCACCACTTCTGGCTTTTTGCTACATATGTGGGACCAAGGAATTGAACCCGGGTCTTCATGCATGCTAGGCAAGCACTCTACCACTAGGCCAAACTCCCGGCCCTCTTATGTGTATTTTTTAATCATTGAGACAAGGTCTTACTACCTAGCCTAATCCAGGATCAAATTTGTAATCTTCCCACTTCCACCTGCGAAGGGCTGGGATTATAGACATGCGCCATTGTGCCTGGAAACACTGAGGATTTTTTTTTTTTTTGCCAGTCCTGGGCTTGAGCTCAGGGCCTGAGCACTGTCCTTGGATCTTCTCAAGGCTAGAGCTCTATCACTTGAGCCTCAGCCCCACTTCTGGCTTTTTTTCTATGTATGTGGTACAGAGGAATCGAACCCGGGTCTTCATGCATGCTAGGCAAGCACTTTAACCACTAGGCCAAACTCCCAGCCCCAACACTGAGGATTTTAATGGGCTTCCTTTGCTTTGTTTTCCTTCATTCTTCAGATGTTCCCTTTGTCTCACCCAAGAGTGAGAGGCTAGGTGAATGAGGAGCATCAGGAATACTAGAGTATCAACCCCTATGCAATACTAGGAGGTAACATTTATTGAGTAACTAATATGTGCCAGGCACTGTTTGACTGCATTAAATAAACCATCTCATTGAATTCGTAAGGCAGATCTTCTTATCCATATTGTATAGATATGAACATTGAGATAATTTGCCCAAGGTTAAGCAGGTTATAAGAACAGAACTCAGATTCCAACCTGAACAGCGTGACTCCATGGCCTTAGTCTGTAACTCTATGCCATCATTTTAGTACATAAAACTGGCCATTGTAGTATTGATTCTTGTTACAGGAAAAAGTGGGAGATATGTAAGTGTCCAGCCAAACAGGGCAATGGGGAAACAAATTTAAATAATGTTTCTAAGATTATAAAACCACAGAGGAAATGTTTATGTTATCATATGAAGTGTGTGGGGGGAAATTGTACATATACTATACACAGTGTGCAAATAATTCCAGGGAGGAAATCTAAAGAAGAAATGAAAGCTAAATGGTTTTAAGGCTCATCTTTGTTTTTGTTGCCTTTTGCTTGTCCTGGGACTTGAACTCAGGGCCTTGGCAGTGTTCAAGGCTAGTGCTCTACCACTTCAGCCACAATGCCACTTCAAGCTTTTTCTGGGTAGTTTATTAGAGAGAATAGTCTCAAAGACTTTTCTGCTTGGGATAGCTTTGAACCATGATCCTTAGATCTCAACCTCCAGAGTAGCCAGGATTCCAGGTATGAGCCACTGCACCTGGATTTCTCTCTTTGTTTGGAACATATACACATATATTATATATATTATATTATATACATATTATACTCTACCACTGAAGTACACTCCTAGCCAAGGATTGTCTCTTGATGGAAGAAACAGAATTCATTTAAATATTCCCTTTTATTCTTTTTAAAGAAATTTCTAAATTCTTAACTATCTGCAATATACATACATTACCTTAAAGCCATTTTAAAGCTTAAATAAATGTTCACTGACTGAATGGTTGATGCACTGGGTACCCTTTGAGGTGGCAAAGCTTCTCTCAGTATCTTTATTCCCAGCACGAACAATGGCTGGGCTGGGGGTGACCTCTCCCTCTGGCCTGTCTCAATAGGAGAGTATAGCAAATGAGGCCCTGTTTTTAAAGGATTATGTTCTTACAGCTGTAGAGATTCTAACAGGGATAGGAAAAGACAGCAAAAAAAAGAAAGCAGTGGGGAGGAAGCCAGAGAGTGAGGAACACAAAGGCAGGAGAGAAAGGGGAGGCAAAGGACATGGTAGGAGGAGAAAAGGAGAAGAGATAAAGCAAGGCTGAAACCTTGAGAAGGATCAGCTGGAAGAAGGAAAAGAGTGATGAGACCAGACAAAGTGAGGGGGAAAAGACAAAGGCAGGGAGAAAAGAGGAAGGAGAGAGAGACAGAGAGAAAGAGAGAGAAAGAGACAGAGAGACAGAGAGAGACAGAGACAGAGACAGACAGAGAGAGCCATATAGCAATAGCAATCTGGCAAAAGATTGAATAATTTGTATCCACTAAGGTTTCTGTTAAACTGCAGTAGATTGCCTCAGTATTATAAAAACCATTTTCTTCAGTTAAATGCTGCTTACATCTAGAAGTGGTCCCCAGGCTTATAACTTGAGTCTCTTTCCCAGCTGCTGGCTACCCTACAACTTACACAGCTCAAGCCAAGAAGGCTCTGTCTGCACCATAGACACTGCAAGTTGCCAGAGACAAGTACACCTACCCGTGATGCAATTCAGCCAGTTCATATTGGGATCTTTGGTACGAATGGTCACGAGTGAGGATGTAACGCTAGGATTATTGCTCAGCTGTCTCAGAGCACAATGCACAAAGCTTACAAACAAAATCATCAACCTTTCAGGGTCATCTGTAGAATCCCTCCATAGAGAGAGAACTGAGGCTCAGAGACAAAAATTTAGTCAAGGCCAATGGCTAATTGGCTGGGGACTGGCTTCTGATTGCATGTGCCTGTGTGTGTGCATGTGCACGTGTGTGTGTGTGTGTGTGTGTGTGTGTGTGTGTGTGTGTGTGCTAGAAGTTGAACTAGGCTTTGCACCGTTTTTATTTTGCCAGTCCTGGAGCTTGATCTCAGGGCCTGAGCACTGTCCTTGGACTTTCTCAAGGCTAGAGCTCTACCACTTGAACCACAGCACTACTTCTGGCTTTTTCTGTGTATGTGGTACCAAGGAATCAAACCTGGGTCTTTGTGCCTGCTAGGCCAGCAGGCACTCTACCACTAGGCTAACCTACCAGCCCATGGGCCTTGCACTCTTACTCAGCATTTTTGCTTATTACTAATGTTCTTGAACTTGAACCACTTGAACCACATCTCTAGTCTGGCATTTTTTGCTTGTTAATTGGTGATGGAGTCTCAAGGACTTTTCTATCTTCAAACCTTGATCCTCTAGGCTTCAGCTTCCTAAGCAACTAGATCCAAGGCATGAGTCATCTGTGCCTAGCTGGCTTTCTGATTTCTTATCCAATAAAGTGATCATTAGTATTGGTTAATGTTTTCAAAGGTAGTCGCTATGAACACGACTACCTCCACTCATATGCTCACAATATGAGGATCCAAGAAGAAGGTGTTTGTGGCTGGCACTGGGGTTTGAATTTAGGGCACTCAGCTTTTTCACTTACGGCTGACACTACTACTTGAACTACAACTCCAAATCCAGCATTTTAGTGGTTCAAGCTCATTTTTTTGTGTGGGCGAGCAGTCCTGGGACTTGAACTCAGAGCCTGGGCACTGTTCCTAAGCATTTTTGTTGTTGTTGTCGTCATTGTTCAAGGCTACCACTTGAGCCACAGCTCCATTTCTGGATTGCAATCCTCAGATCTCAGCTTCCTGAGTAACGAGGATTATCACCAACACCTAGCTTAAGTGCTAGTTTTATTGGTAAAAAAAGCAGTGGCTCAGACAAACTCTACTGGGCTCTGAGGCTGGAACTGGGTCTTCTCAAGAATGGATGGCAGTGTGTTCTCAGCCAGACACTTTGTGGAAAAACTCCCAGCCATGGAAACACAGAGCAATTTCAATTTCTGCAGTATGCTGGAATTCTTGGGCTAAAGATCTTCCTTAGAGCAGCATGACAAGTATTAGAAGCATACAGAGAGTATGTCCTGGATTCCATTGTGAAATCATCTGCAGAGCTACAGTGCCAATGTATGAACTTTCAGTCTATTATCATAGATAACCATTGACTGAACACTTATTGTATATGTACAGGGGTCAGGGTAGGATCTTGGGGTATAGGAGATATCAAACATAGCCCTTGTCATTGAAGAAAGGATAATTTTAGCAGTGGAATAAGACCAAATCAAGAAAGTGATGACAAATCTGGATTCATTCGTTGTGCATTTGAACATGGTGTTCTCTCTCTCCTTAAAAATCCCTGACCTTATCCATCAGCATGTTTCTGAAGCTCAGTCCAGGACTTGCTTCCTATCTTAACTGGGCTCCTCAGCCAGATACTTCAGTGACCCAGCCACACCCATGTCCTCAGCTCTAGCCAGGAAGGACCTCTCTGGACTGTAGCCATTGCAATTTGCCAGGGACAACTAGACCTACTCCTACAGCAATTCACCCAGCCCATACTGGGATCTTTGGTACCAATGGTCATGAGTCAGGACATAATGCTGGGATTAATGCCCAGCTGTCCCAGAGCACAGAGCACAGAGCACAAAGGCTCCTAGCAGTAGCTTGTATTTCCCCCATTAGAGTCTTCAGCACAATCACTCTTCTTACATTTGGTTTGCTTCCCTTTCTCTCCTAACTCTGTTTCTGGGAAGAGTCTGGGGCTATATTCTATATGTGGTACCTGGCCTGTGTTTGACAGAAGCAGACAGAAGTAGATGCTTATTTTACTATCAATATTATTTTGGTGCCAGTCTTGGGGCTTGAACTGATGGCCTTGGTACTGTCCTTTAGCTTTGTTGAGCAAAGCTAGCACCCTACCATTTGAGCTACAGTTTTCCTTTGATTTTCTTGGTGGTTAATGTGAGATCAGAGTCTCATAGACCTTTCTGTCTTGGCTGGCTTTCAACCTTGATCCTCAAATCTCAGTCTCCTCAGTAGCTCAGGAGTGAGCCACTAGTGCCTGGCTCTAAGTAGATGTTTATTGAATGTGTCTACTGCCTACAGCATTTGTTCTGAGGCTTGTAGCTCTAATGTCCTGAGACCTTATGTTTGCCTTGTGAATAAGGAGCTTCCTTTAGAGGCAGAGGGTCAATCTCATTGAGGCTGGACGTGACTTCACTTAGAAGTGAAGAAGTTGCCTCCCCTGCTCCCCCTTTCCTTCTAGACAGCACCTCTTTTCCATTAGAATAACCAGAGGTGGCAGGAGTTCAGGAAAAACTTCTTGTCCACATGGATCAAGTCTTATCCATTTACCTGCTTGCTGGATAGGTGAGGCTAGGAAAATTCAATGACTAAGCAACACACAACACTTAGGAAAGAAATCAGCCAGAAGTATATTCAGATTAAAATGGCAAGGAAACCTGATGGAAACAAACATTCAAAGTACCTGCCAGGCTTTTAATAATGTCAGACAGACGAGCCTGGAACCAGCTGGAGAAAAAAGATAAGAAGAATCACATTTATTTCCTCTACCCAAACCACATCCACTGTTTTCCTACCCCATCACCTTGTGTTTTCCTCTTAGAAAACAACCAGTTGGATTTCTCACGCAAGTTTTATTGTGTCAGTCTCTTTACAGGTAGGAAAAATGAGTCACAATATTTACAAATATCTTCATAGTGTGACAGGGGACGTGTTGCTGTCCTCGGTCCTGACATCCTGACAAGGCCTGCAAAGCCTTTGAGGTTTGGCCAGGCTCATCTGTTCTTGCAGACAGTCCTGTGACGAGTGAGGAAAAATCTGGACTGTGGGCAAGGAATACTTGAAATCCTGCATGGAAATACATGTCTGTACTCTGTTATCTGAACTCCCTGGAGTCAACGCAGTAGTTTTTAGATGTTAACAAGGCAATGTATGGCATTCAAGTATATTGTATAAAACCTCTAGAGAAGACAGGTGCTGGCTGTTCACATTTGTGATTCTAGCTACTCAGGAGCAGAGATCTGACGATCACAGTTCAAAGCCAGTGGGAATGGGGGGGGGAAGGGCGGGGATGGGGAGAAAGTCCTTGAGACTCTTATCTCCAGTCAGGCACCAAAAAATTTTGGAAGTGGAGCTGTGGCTTAAGTGATAGAGTGCTAGCCTTTAGTACAAAAGCTCAGGGACAGCTCTCAGGCCCTGAGTTCAAGCCCTAGGACAGGCACAGAAAATAAACAAACAACAAAATGAGTGCTAGGACAGTACCATACCACCAACTATGCCATCATCAACATTTCCCCAGAGAAGCATGAGAGCAGACATCCCAAATGTGGTCAATAAAGATGTTAAGGAATCTCATGGCAGCTCAGGTCAGGGTCTTTTTCCAAAAGAGTTCATTAGAGAGCAAGATATTGTCATTTAAATCTGAAGAAGCCATATCCTAACTATCAAAGCAGACATAAAGGGTCCTTCTGAATTTGCTTGTAACAAAGGCTCTTGATCTACGACTCTCTTTTATACTAGAAAATGAGACTAGGTAGATCCATGGATCTCTTCTCTCCTGCTCTACCCTCCTCAATCACTAACTGGCTCCCAGTCACTAGGGTCATAGGAAGCCATAGTTTTTTGTTTGTTTGTTTGTTTTTTTGCCAGTTGGGGCTTGGACTCAGGGCCTGAACACTGTCCTTGGACTTTCTCAAGGCTAGAGCTCTACCACTTGAGCCTCAGCACCACTTCCAGTTTTTTTTTTCCTATGTATGTGGTACCGAGAATTGAACCTGGGTCTTCATGCATGCTAGGCAAGCACTCTACCACTAGGCCAAACTCCCAGCCCCAGAAGCCATAGTTCTTAGCAGACTGCAACTTTGAACTTGAGACATGAAGTTTGAACTTGAGAGGCTGCCTTAGGAAAGGAAGCAGGGTGGGTTAGATGTACAGCTCAGGGGTAAAGCATTGGGTTTCAGGGTAGAAGCCCTAAATTGGATTTGTGTTTGCTGTGTGACTTGGATAGGTCATGTCTTCTCAGCAGGGGATTTCTAAATCCCACTCAGTGTAATATCCCAGTCATATTGGGTATCCCACACCCTCCAGCAATAGAGACACAAGCACTCAATGAATCAAGCTGGGAGGCATTTTAATAGCAGCACAGTGGCTACTATCCACCTTCGGGCTGATAGAACACAGCCCTGACCTTCAGGGGCTTAGCTTTTAAAGGTAAACCCCACACTCAGGTGGTAGTCATGGTATGACATCACCTTAGGATGCCCACAGTCAATAACCACAAGGATGAAACCACACGCAGGTGGTCGGGCAGGTTAAGCAATTTTTACAAAAACAATTTGGTAGCTAAGCCTGCCAGGTTCTTACACTCAGCTCTTATAGCACAGGACTGTTCTGATTCCCCAGATTTTGCTCCCCATGGCCACGGAGGTGGCTACAGAGAACTCCTGTTCTTAGAACTCTCTTGGCAAGTCTGGTTTGGGCATCTAGTCCACCTGAGAAAGCAGAGTGGCTACCTAAGCATCGAAGGTTCTGGAATCATAAAAGAAGGTTCTGATATCGACTCTGCTACTTTTTCACTGGGCATATTACTTAACCTTTTGGA